>NC_070607.1:31890068-32199568 GCF_027172205.1 Podarcis raffonei | reverse complement strand
TAAAATGTTAGATCTATTTTAGTATCTTATTAGAGCTTAGGTTTATTGAACAGTGAATCGTTTAAAAGCTGCCCCCACCCCTGTCTCCTGCATCCTGTAAAAACAGACTCCCTCAAACCAAATATCAGCTAGGAGTTTTGCAGTGCAATGGCAACTCTTGCAAAGGACAATGCAACAGATGGCACCTTTAATATTATACACTGTAAACCAGCCTTTGCCAGATGTTTTCGACTGCAATTTCCATTGGCCCTAGCCAGCACCACCATGTTGGGAGCTGTAGCCCAAAACTGTTTGGCGAGTATCAGGCTGCTGTAGACACTTCACTTGGATATTGAAATGCTTAAGGCACCCTGAGGTGTTAAAGAGCCAGCGTGGAAATGTTTAAATAACTAACTGCATTTTTAATACCTCTATGTCATCTAGTGTGGTGTGTGGAAACTGATTTTTAGAAGTCCCAATGCATGCAGGTACATTTCTGCTGGGTCAACATTATAAGGTGATGTTAAGAAATTGCTGCAGGTGCACTCTGACTGCTACCCAGGTGTATCTTAGCTGCTGTTTCTGTTCCGCCACAATGTGACATTGCTAATGATCAGAGAGAAGACCCTTGTACCAGCTGTTTGCATTGTCTAGCCCTGCAACCCACCCTTCTTACACCCAACCTCCCCCTGGATCCCATAAGCAAGACCTGTGCAGCTTCGCTATGCTGCATCTTGCAGACAGCTTTTGTGGCTCACGGCTTCAGCGGATCTTCTATCTTCCTTTGCAACAATAAGAAAGTGGACACCACACCTCCATCATCTTTGCCTTCATTGCTCTGCTACAAGCCTCTCTTTATCCTGCTCAGGGTGTTACTGTTTGTACAGTGACCCTTAGCAGCTGACATAGACAGGTCAGCACCTGTATTCATTGCCAAGTAGCTGCATGTATATTTGTGTCCTTCTGTTCTCTTCATGCATGCCATGCTGTGTGACAAGTCACTCTGGTGTATCTGAAAGGACCATTATATGTCGCATGGTTCTTGTAAAATGTTCAGCGTTATAACCCAGGTGCTTTGAAACCGTAAAATACTGCCATCGTCGTTGGTTCAAATTCAAATCAATTTACAGTTCCACTTTAATTGATTTCAGTTCTGAACAGGCTTAGAATATTCTGCTTGTTGTAAGGTTAATGTTTTCAATTTGTTTGTCATTCTGCTGCCTCTTCCATAGACTTTCCTCGCCAGTTTTCTTTGTTTGTCCTTGCCTGATAACATGACTGTTATTTTGACTCCTTTGTTACAAAGGCATTGCTTTCATTCAGTATTTAACACTTGGAAAGCCCTTTGCATTTCCACCCTCATAGTTAGGATCCCCTTCATTTAACTCTCAGGTTTTAGCTACAAATGAGTAGATAAAGGGTTGCTTTTAAAGTGGAAACATTGCAAACTGGCTACTTGTGGGGAATGATGATTTTTGTTGTTGTTGATTCCCTTGTCCAGTGCTGGGAACTGTCAAAAATTGCCTTCACTGTTCCCACCTGTGGGAGTGTCTAATTCACAGAGAAGGAACTCCACTGTAAACAGAAGGAATCCCTATTGCAGGGACGACTATTTAAATGTAACAAATTATGCTCCCTCTCTCTCTGTAGAGGAAATCAGTGGTCAGAGGGCTACTTTAAAAACTGTCACAAAGAAGCTGGCTCCAGTTCTGACTTGGCAATCACTATCACATAGCCCACATCTAAAATTCCTTGTAGGGCAGGATCAGCAGTTTTCATTCACTACCTTTTAAGCTGCTTTGTTATCCTGACAGTGAGAATAACAAAGTGAGAAAGGCCTCATGGTTCTGAATGGGGTTTGCTTTGTCAGAGTTCTTTGAAAGTCAGCCTGCAAGTTACTTACAGCTGTGTTCATTTGTTTTGTGTTAATGCATGTGAAACATCAGCAGTATTTTAGTTGCCCAGTTATAGAAACTAACTCTCCCACCTGACCTGCCATTTTTTGTGCCTTTTCGGTAGTCAGTGTAAAAGTCTTACTAAGGCAACACCCGTGGCTTTAATGTGAACTACAGAACTCCAGGTCTGATCCTGAGTGGTGTTTTTATAATGCTGCACCTCCTCTCCCCTAATATAATATAATATAATATAATAATATAATAGCAGCCAGTTCTAGACAGTGGAAACTTAGGGGAAAGGCTTATTACATAGGAGCGCGGGTGTGACTTCAAAAAGCTTCAGCTCTAGCAACTTGCATATGGAAATTGAGCACCGGAATACAGAATATTCCTTGTCATCACCATGTAAGACTATAGTAGATTTCATTATGCAGGACTGAATAATAGCTTGATTTAAAGCATTAATAAACTCTACATATGCACTTTCTTGCTGTGGGAATCCAGGATTCTAATTTAGTGAAATGCCAGAACAGGTCTTTTGTGTTCAGTCTGAGGAGTGCTATGTGCAAATTCTAAATTATGCCCAGACGTATATATTACACCGTTTACTAACTCTAATTATAAAACTGGTTCATTGTTATTTTTTTAAGTATCCTAACAACTTCATACAAAATGAGCTCCTCATATTTATTGGCCTCATTTTTGGGGGAGAGGAGGGGAGGGGCTGCAATAAGGGTGATTAAATTTAAAATGCTAATATCAGCAACTGTGATCAGTTGTGTTCTGAATTGGGAAATAATGATGGGCTCAGTGATTGGCTACACAAGGGCCAATAGACTGAATACTAGTAAGGCTCTACGGATTGGTAGACTTTTGTCCCAGGTACTGAGCGACAGCCCATCCTAGATGTGGGTAACACACATTCCCTTGACAGAGCAGGGAAGGCTTCTTTGTCACTGGATACCCAGGTGGTTTGGTGGCATTGAGTGCCTGTTTCCAGCTCCATCCATTCCTAAAAGGAGGGAGCTTTGTCACAGTAATCCATCTTCTGGAAAACACCTGATGGATTACTCTTCTGCCTGCTACATGGGGCTGCCCTTAAAGACAGTCTGGAAGCTGCAGCTGGTTCATAATGCAGCTGCCAGAATTAGAAGTGGTCCAGCCCAGCAGAAACATGTTTGCATCGGCTGAGGGAGCTGCAGTGCATTGGTTGCTTATTTGCTTTCCATTTCTATTCAATTCTAGTGATAATCCTGAATAATCAGGGACCTGGGCACTTTAAGAAGCATTTCTCCCTGTATCCGCCTGAATGCATATTAAGATTTTCTGCAGATGCCTTCCTTGATGCCCCAACTCACATGAAATTATTTGAACAGCTAGAAATAAATGCAAATAAATAAATGAACGATCCCTGTAAATCCTGCCAAGTGCTCCTCATAAACAGAGGTTCTGTGCTGGATTGTGCCCCAAAGGTTAGGTGGCAGACCATGGAAAGCATTCCTTCCGTGTAAACAGTTTGAAAATTGCTGCAGTATGGCGATTCAGATAGCTTTGTGTTAATTTGCCTTCCACCCAGGTTAGGGTGGTGTCAGCTGAACCAAGTTAAGTTTTCAATGCATGTTCTCCCCCACCCCAGTTCCAGAAGTTGTATAATAGAGATTACCGGGCTGCCACAGTTTTGCTTACTAGCTTTGCTGGTCCAGAACCGTGAATGACTGGCAGAAACTTTGTGTCCATTGCTATTCCCCCACTTGGCTCCAAGGTTGGGAGCAGCCAAGGGTTGTTCGGCAGCTGTGCGGCCAAAGTGTCTGGAATGCCTCTGCTACATAGAGCAAGCTGGCATGGTCTGCACCACCTAGCAACACCCCTGCACCTATTCCTTTGTCCAGCTCAGGAAAGAAAGTCAGGGTGTTTCCTTGTAAGCTGCTTAACTGAAGTGCCCAGAGGGCCTCAGTCCCACACAGCAAACCTGGCAGGGAACAGTAAGGTCAGAAGCCAGGCAACCAAAGATTTTGGCTTGCCTATTAGAGCTAGTAAAAACCATTTTTGAACCTCAGCAGACCCTTGGGCATTACATTCTCCGCTGCCCTGCATGTACAGAGCAGCTTGTCACATTTAAAAACTTGGTTCATGGTAGGGAAACCAGAACCCCACATGACATTTCACATGGTAGTGCTGACATTCCAGTTGATGCCCTTGGAACTTGCACTGTGACACCTGGTGTCCAAAATGTCAATTCTCCCCAGTCTTGGGTGCTTTTAAAGTGCATATGGGCCTTGTTGGAGATGTTTCTCAGCTGAAAGCAGCCATCAGTGTGGAGGGAAGTAGGGGAGGGGGGAAAGGGATGCTTAAATCTACTTACATCCTGGCTTAATGCCGAAAGCTTCTTTCTTTTCAAGCAGCTGGTTTCCCTTGGCTAAGAGTGGCTTTGGCCTCAGCCGTGAATAGTTCAAAGCCTAGTATGGCTAATAGGTTCCGACCTCTCTGTCAGCTGTCACACATTGGCACTGGTTGTAAGTTTATGCCAGACAATGATATTTCCTTGTGTTGCCGTCCTTTTTGTTGTTGCTGGTTTTTGGAAACGAAGAAGCGGTTCAAAACATTCTGTGCATATATTGTGTTTCCTAGAAGATGCAGCCTTGTTCACGTACAAAATAACATTTGACTTGGACACGGCATACAAGTTTGGGTACGTAAATAACATCCAACTCTGGATATCCCTGGCACCTATTCGGTACCCATAAAAGCACAGCAGAATTATTTTGTCATTTCAGCCCTTTTGAGTAGGAAGCAATATATGAAACTAAAGTAAAATAATGAAACAGAGCTTGTTGGCATCTCACTTTTCGATCTCAATTTATGATGGGGCATTCTTGGCGGTCTGTGGCATTCCATTGTCCAGAGCGGCAGGCGTTGGCCTTCTTTTGGCAGTGCTGAGCTGAGAGGTTTATGCAGTGCATGCCAATAATTAGTGTTCGTGGTTCCTGCCAATCTTACATGGGGGCCCTCATTTCTGAACTTTCAGGACCTGTCAACTAGGATTTATACTTTTCAAATCCCTGATGAGAAATATTAACTTCTTTGATTTTTTAAAAACTTTCAAGGAACGTGCATGCACAGGCAGTAATTTATTCTGAAACTAAATCCTATCATACAACCTAGGGCTGTACTTCTCAAAAGGTGTTCGAATGTCATTGATCTTGGTGAGAGGATGCTAGAAAGTGCCTTTACAACCACGGTTGTGATAGCACAACCAAGTCCTGCTTTTGTATCAGTTGCATTAAAATAAAGGAGATTGCATCTGGAAGTAGTGTGGTGAATCGATCAGAGCATTAATAAGGTTTGTCGCTCAAAAGATAATCAGAAATGTATTTCTGCCTCTGCAAAAGAAGGAACCATGTTTGCAAAGTCTGACTAGAAACACTAGTCAGTGTTGCATGTGACTATGTAATTTGCTTTTTTCTTTCAGCTATTTGGAACACTGCCATACTGGAAAATAATAGTTCTACCTAGCATATATTTTCATTCTGGAGCCGCTATGTAGTAATACCCTTCATTGTTGTCATAAGCTAAAATCACCAATCAAATGATAAAGGTATAATTTATGCTAAACTGGTGCTTGGGTCTAGAAGCTCTTTCAGAGACTAACAATTCAGTAGAGACTGCTTTTATAAGTATGGCTATATAAAATGCTTATTAATGGCAGCAGATGTTGCACTTTAATCCCTTAAAATGATTGTTTGGTACCAGCAGGAGATTTATTAAGCCTGAGTTGTGTGAAATTGCGTGTGCATAAGCTGCTATTTAGATTGTAAAAATGCCATTGAAAACTGTTAAAAAAGTTCTGCCTGTAATTGGCAGAGAGGTATTAGTTCTTCCCAAAGAAGTCTATGTGTACTCTTGGCCCTTGTGCTCCAACCTCTTTATCATTTATCTTCTTGTATTAATGTCACTGAATTATTAATTTATACATTGGGTTGGATGGGGTGAAGGCACCATTTAAATGTGTGGCAAATGTATCCTTATCGCAGGAGACATGAAAGGAGTCATTTTGTGTTATCTGCAAAATGGAAAGGACATTTTAAAATTTCATTTACAGTAATCGACTTCTCTTCCAGTAAAACACCTAGATTATTGCTACCATAATATAATGCTCTTATTAAAATTTTGTAATCTTCTTCACTCTTTTCACTTATAAATAAGGTTGGTGGACAAATTCTGGCTTCATTTGTGCGGTTTTTACTGTGCGCTTTTACTATCTGATAATCACCGGGCAAATTGAGTGTGCTGTTAATTGTGGTTCAAAAATGTAATTCGTATTAGTTGCATGTGTGTAGCAAGCGAGGCCAAAATTATGAGCATAATTATCAGGGCAGGCGCTAGGAATTTACAGAATGAATATTGCATGCTGTGAAATAGCTATCTCTAAAAAGCAAGGTCATCAAATGACAATCATCATCAAATTCTGCAGGATTTTGTGAGTGTGAAAATCATGATATGAATTAAATTTCAAAAGGTGAATAATTAATGTGGCAACAGAAATGTATGAGGATTTGAATATGTTCACAATTGGCAGGACACTGCTTAAGTTGAATATACTACCAGGGTTTCACTTGATGTTCAACAGGGAATTTTGAGCTAGGAGTTTCAAAGCTGGTTTGAAGTATCGGCGTGCAGGAAAAGGCTTTGAATACATAGGGAAGGCTAGTATATGTAGAAGAAACTTTGGAAAGCTACCCAGAATGTGCCATTCAACATAAACTTTGTGTATAAGTGAGAAAGAGTGCCAAAGAGGTTCAAAATGAAGTTGCTGGAGCGTTTTCTGTAGTTTTGTAAGTTGTCTTGGAGAGAGATCAATTTCTGGAAAACTTTCGTTCAATCAAAATCAGTTTAGAGGGAAGCTCTATGTGTGTATTCAAGGCACTTGTTCGTCAGCTCAAATACTTTTGGCTGCACAACAGAAGTTTCCCCCTAAATCTGTTCCGGGGTTCCCTCCAGAGGAAATCTGGGAGGAGCATGTAGCATACGTTGGGATAAGAGCTGTTGCACAAATGGAATGTGTGCATTGGATACCTTCCTCATTTCCCGTGTGCTACACTTCTACCCAGTGTTTGAAACTCCCATTGTCCTAGGCACATTTTGCAACAGGGAATTTCATTAGCGCGAGCAGTTTCTGAGCTCTGGGCACAGTACTGTGCCTAAGATTTCAGATTAAAACTGCAGAGTGGAAGGAAAGGAGGACCCTTTTCTGCCTCCCCACTTCCAGCTGCTCTCTGAAGACTGGAGAAGAGACCCCATTAAGAATATTAGGGGTGTGGGCAGGGGAAGGACTAGACCATGTGAAAAATGAATGTCATATTTTAGCTGAAGTTCATTCATTTTCAGCTTTGTATTCTTGTTATAAAAAAGCGTGGCTAGACAATTCCGTTGTTGTGCCCATAACCTAGGTCTAAGGTGCCATTTAGCTCCTAGCTTTCAGATATCTTAATTTCTAACACTGCTTCTACTTTTTTCCACTCTGTCATCTAAAGCTGATGGATTTTAGCATCCAAAGAGAAAATGTGAACAGTAGTCCCAATTCATCCCTCACTGAATGTTTTTATTTTAAAAAGAACAGCAACATAAACATGTGTGGTTTGGAAGCAGAGATAGTCCCCCATCTTGAATCACTCTCTGAAACATTTGCCTCACGCTTTGCCATAATATTTCAAATAATATTTGACAGGTTCTAAAAGCAGCAGACAAAGTCCCTACCTCCTTTCAAGTGTATAAGGACAGGGTTTCCCAAACTTTGGTCTCTATCTGTTTTTGGACTACAACTCCCATCATCCCTAGCTAGCAGGACCAGTGGTCAGGGATGATGGGAACTGTAGCCCCAAAACATCTGGAGACCCAAGTGTGGGAAACCCTGGTATAAGCTAGCCAACAGTCACAGGGATAAGAAATGCATTAACAATTTGATGTCTGGTTGAAGAGGCAAGTCTTCACTCACTTTGGGTGTTGGGCAGGTCTCCTTGGAGAGAGGATCCCACTGGTGTGTGTATGGTGGGGAGGGAGCCACTAAAAACACAGTATTGTCCCCCCTAAATGTTGGAGTTCAGCTCTCATCATTCCTGACTATTGGTCATGTTGGAGGGCCACGGTTTGCTGCTCCTGATAGATCACAGTGAGCTGGATGGAATATGTTTTGATGCAGCAGCCTTTGTTCCTTCATTACTATCCGGGAGGCGGGTGGCGCTGTGGCCTAAACCACTGAGCCTCTTGGGGTTGCCTATCATAAGGTTGGCAGTTGGAATCTGTGTGATGGAGTGAGCTCCCATTGCTTTGTCCCAACTCCTGCCAACCTAGCAGTTTGAAAGCATGCCAAAGTGCAAGTAGATAAATAGGTACCGCTGTGGTGGGAAGGTAAACAGTGTTTCCTTGCGCTATGGCACTCATCGCAGTGTCCTGTTGCTCCAGAAGCGGTTTAGTCATGCTGGCCACATGACCTTGAAAAAAGCTGCGGACAAACGCCAGATGCCTCAGTCTGAAAGCGGAGATGAGCACTGCACCCCATAGTCTAATGGACCAACCATCCATGGGTCCTTTACCTTAACTATCCCCGAGGGAACAAATAATATTGCAGGATTAAGATTAGTAAGTATAGCAGCTTGGGCAAAATCCCCATAGATTTCAGTAAGGCCCCCTGAAGTTAGACTAACTTCTGCGTGTCGCCCAAATTCCATCCTAATTGGCAGCAGTGCTGTTATTGCATGGGGCTAATTTAATGAAGCAGTATATCCAAAGCACTTCACATCTATCCTGAAGTAGCCATGATGGCTTTGCTCTGCCTCCATAGCAAGAGGCAGCAATACGTCTGAGTACCAATTGTCAAAATCCACAGAAGCAATCTTGTACTAGATTCCAGCTTATGGGTTTCCCACAGGTATCTGGTTGGTCACTGAGAGAACAGGATGCTGGACTGGGTGGGCCATTGGCCTGATCCAGCAGGTCATTCTTATGTTTTTATTTGGGTGTACCGGTAATCATTACAAAAACCGTTGTTTTTTACGCTCAATTTGCAGATGCTGGGCCCATAGGCACTGACTGAGGGGTTGAGGTAGTTTTGGACCCCCAGATATATTTTTTGAGGGGGCTAGGCCACCTCAGTACAGTCATACCTTGGGATAAATACGCTTCAGGATAAATATTTTTGGGTTGCGCTCCTTGGCGACCCGGAAGTAACGGAGCGCGTTAGTTCTGGGTTTCGCCACTTGCGCATGCGCAGACGGTCAAAATGACATCACACACATGCGCGGGAGCAGTGAAACATGGCACGCGCAGACGCACTGTTGCGTCTTACGTTCTGTTCAGGATGCAAACGGGGCTCCGGAACGGATCCTGTTCGCATCCCGAGGTGCCACTGTATTCAGAATAGTGTTGTGTTCTCCTCTGGAGAATGTGGTTCCTCTGGGTGGGATTGAGGGAGAGGGAGAGGGAGAGGGGGAGAGAGAGAGAGAGAGAGAGAGTGCTTTGCATAATGCCATGTAGAGGCACCATTCTAATGGAGGGGTTGGGTTCCTGGTCCACAGCTCAATGTCTTTTCCAGTGTGCTATGCCAGTTCTAGACTGTTCAACGAGATGGCAGTTTCTCCGAAGCTCACATTTCTACACACACTTTATTCTACATGGTTGAGAAGAAGCATATTAACAAACATCCCACTTCATATGCAATAAATGGATACGAAGTGTGGCAGAAGCATGTTCTATGGTGGAAGCTTCAGGAGTACCTTGAACTGAGGTTCATTTCTTCTTCATTTCCTTTAGTGGTCGCTTTTGGAGACTGCATACTGGGAGCAAGAAGGGGGATGCCACATTGTCCGATTCAGAAAGCTTTTAAGCATGGCTTGGTGGAAAGTCAGGAAACAAAGTTAAACAAACAAACATGCCATTTAAAAGCCCTTGGTTTCTCTTGCTCTTACCTTGAGGTCATGGAAGCTAGCCTGCAAAGCCACACAGCCATGCTCAGGTGCTGTTTCTCTCAAGAGACCCCTGTCCGTCACCCTGTCTACCTACACCCGGTAGTGGTGCTGCTGCCTCTGCTGCTGTGGGCAGTTGCTACTTGCCTCAGCTCCGTGGCTAAATTGTAAGCCTGTACTTCTTTAAAAAAAGAAAACAAACACCTCTCCCCAACACTCGCTGTTTCCTCGTTTGGGGGCTCCTTAAATGTGCAGCTTTATAACCTAGTTGTTTGCGAAGTGAAATCTTTTAATGGTCTAGAAGGGGAATGGGAGCAAGCTGGATATAAAGCAAGGAGAAAGAGAGAGACTCACTCACTCTCTTCCACCCCTCCCATTTTAAAACATAATTATTATAAAGCCTCCTAAATGTTCTGCTCCCCTGCTGCGTAAAGTGGCATGTCTGGAAAATCGCTTTATGTCAGTGACTGGCAGCAGGCACTGGTTCTCCCCCCCCTTTTTTCTTCTTCTGCTGATGATAGGCATAGTGGGGTTAGGTGAAGGGCTGGCTTATAGTTTTGTGTAGCTTCCTTCCACAAGTCAGATTTCCCCCTATGGATTCTATTGCTTTGTTTTGGTGGTAATTTAAAGATCCCATGCTATTGATCCCCCCCCTTCTTTTGGTAAGCTAAGTAGTGCATTCCAGCCAACATATTTCTCTTGCTAGCTCTTTCAGATATTATTACCATTAGAGATTAAAATAGCACCATGGCCCACATGTGGGATACTGGAGAGAGCGAGAGAGAGAGCAGTAGCTTTCATGTTCGTCTGCAGAGAGGCGTTCCACTACCTTGAGATAATTAAATGGTCTGTAAAGCATTTGGGGAATAAGGCTTCACGGAAAGCACTCTAATAGTTTATTTTATTTTTTTGTTGTTGGTTTTTAATGGGACTAATCTTTGCTCCACTGGGGCTTTGGGGCTATCGGAATGAGAGTAAGGAGTTGAGGAATTCTCTTTACAGATGTACTAATGGTGCTTTTAAAAGACAAAGAGAGGATAAAGAAGAGAGGAGGGGGATTCAGAATGAGACAGAAGATAGCATTTAACGATCGGGTGTTTACAGTCTAATTAAATATATTTAGTATCACTGTTGTCATAAAAGCTGGCTTTCTTTAAAATGTGAATTACTACATCACCATGATAAAACATTGCCTGAGGTCATGATCTTATTAGGTCCTAAACTACTTACTCATGAGTTACTCTGTTGTTCAGGAATTGTCTCACAAATGCCAAGTGGGTAAGTGGTTTCAGGACTGCGGTTATGAACATGTGCGGTTCTGTGTGGTGCGTTTTTCTCTTGCTATAGTTACAGATTTTTCATAATTGCTTGCATGCTCATCAGATGTGTTTTATCTCCAGTTACCTCATTGTTGCCAAGGAATCTCTGTTGGTGGTATTGATGAGCTAATATATGACAGATCTTGGGTCATTATTATTTCATTTAGTGGTTGTATGTATAGACCAAGAGGGAATCTGAATATTGATTCACTGAATGGCTAGTAACAATGATTTATGAGCTAGAAATTCAGCACAGTGAGCCAAATAGAGTAGCAAGATTACATCTTATGAGCTACCATTGATTTTGTTTCATATTTCGCTGCACAGTGATTAGACCAGGATATCACAAATATTAGCTCTGAAGCTATGTTCTTTCTAGAAGAATCAGGATTGCAGAGTAAATTATCGATAATGCAAATGCATGTTTATCCACATTGACTAGAGAAGCACTCCTTCTCTTCCTTAACATATTTGCTGTCACCGCTCTTAGTTACTGCCGATCTACCCTCCCGAGGTTGTCTGGACTTGAATGTGCATTCCTTAATACATTTTCCAAAGTTGACGTTCGTTGTTTCAAAATAGCTTTGCTGCCAGTAGAGAGAAAAAGCACTGCAAAACCTGAATGCCTATTTACAGATGTTAGTCTGCTGAGGAAAGAAGCAGGCTATATACTCTGAATACAGTGCAAGGAGCAGACAATTCTACAGCTGCCTGCAACTTATCTCCCCGTTGTGCCATCAACATTATACTCAAAATACGGTTTATTGTTCAGATATGTAACAGAAGGCAAAGTTATAGCATCTCTACAGAAAGCTTTCCATATTGAATGAAAGCCCTCATAGTGCGTTATATTTTGTGAACTTTCATAGCTCCAAACTATGATTAGACCAGCGATAGGGAACCTGCGGCCTCCAGAAATTTTTTGACTTCAGCTGCCTTCCAACCCAGGCAGTTTGGCCAATGTTCATGTTTGACAGGAAGGTATGTGTTTCTTAGGTTAAACTGAGGCCCTGTTCAAAAATGACTTATCAGTGAAACATCTCAATCAAGCACAAGTCTGAAATGCACACCTCCAGTGTGGCCTCTGGTCCATCAGATGCATGCAGCAGAAGTCATGTGCAGGTGAGCGGAGTGGTGGGTTAGTTCTACCATCCCAGGCTGTCAATTGCATGTTTGGTTGTCCTCCTGTACCCTTTGTGGTAAACCGAGTTATTGGTTTGCCTTACCCGTTAGTCCTCCATGTCCTTATATGATGTTATTTTTAAATAAATAACGGTATAGCCCACACTTCAAATATTTCTCCCCTCATCCCGTGGTTGGCTAATACAATAAGTAATTAAAATAACATTAATAAAGAACACAAAACCTGTGATGAAAAATAAAAGAGCAGACAGTGGCATAAACACAATTGTAGATGGAACAAACACGCCCCCCCAATTGTGTATGTCAGGGGTGGTGGGGTCTGTTCCAAACACCAAAAAGACAATGAAAGTGGCCCATTGACCCTTCCTGAATAAATAAATTCATAGCTGCAGCAACCCACTGTTAACTAGCTTCTCTCATGTCACACCTTAGTCACCACTTGCCACAGCTTGTTTGGCAGGGGTACCATGGTGGAAAAAGCCTCTGATTGTGACTGTAGTGTAGCTTCCTAACATCCTCCTCCTCCTCCTCCTCCTCCTCATCATCATCATCATCAGTATTATTATTTTTAACCCGTGGGCAG
Organism: Podarcis raffonei; assembly: GCF_027172205.1. NCBI lineage: Eukaryota > Metazoa > Chordata > Lepidosauria > Squamata > Lacertidae > Podarcis > Podarcis raffonei. Next base: position 32,186,691 of record NC_070607.1, on the reverse strand, counting down.
ATATGAAATTCTGAGAGAATGTTCTGGGCCCTTCACTATGGAGAATTATGATTGGGTAGAAACAAGAGCTTTGATGCACTTACACTCTGTTTCCTTCCTGCTCAGCCCTCTTTTCTCTCAGGATGCACCCCAACCTAAGCTGCTTCCTTTGTTTCTTACCCTATTATGACCTTTCCTTCTTGCACCCAAGGCTTTATTTGCAGCTATCCCTTTGGTATCTCTTCTCTTCAGAGTCTGCACTATTTCCTGCTCCAGGCATCCAGTTAGAATTGATCTCGTTTTTCTTGTAACATCCAATTAGAACCGTTCTCTCACTTCTAATCGGACACTATCAGAGAGAACACTTTTCCTAGTCTGCTGGCCAGTCACAACCAAGCTCAGCCGGGATAGCTCAGTTGGTCAGAGCATGGTGTTGATAACACCCACAAGGAGTCTAATGTGTTTGTTTTGTTAGCCTAATGTGTTAGTGTTATGTAGTGTTTTTGTATTGTATTGTATTGTTCATTTTGTTTTGTAGTGTTTAAATTGTTGGAAAATTAATAAATAGTATTTTTTTTAAAAAAAAGATAACACCCACAAGGTTGCAGGTTCTATCCCCATGTGGGACAGCTGCATTCTATGAAAATGAAACTGGTTCTAGGGAACAGTAGAGAGCCGAAGCACACAATGTGGGCAGTACTTGGGAGAGTACTATAGTTTATAATCCACTGCACAGGGGACTCAAAAGCCTGGCAGGTACACTACCAGGTTTCCGTGAGCACACAGTTAACTGTGGCACCATGTTGGGGAACCTTTAGCGTGTCAGGCCAACATTGTAGAGAAGTGATCAAAGTAAAATAATGTTTGCATAACATGATTGAAGATTTCTCTGTTGAGAAAACTGTAATTTATCATAACCCTTACTTACTTTAGTCTCTCAACTTATCTAAAGTTTGTCAACTAGCTGAAACCGAAAGGACAGAAATAGCGCACTGTTTTTCCTTAGGAAATGTGGGGGAGAGCATGGGATTTTCAGGCAGCATGGTGGCATAATCTGTTTAACTCTAGCAGTCACTTCCGTCCCACAGGACCTGTGAGGAGTATGACAAGGGCTCTGTGATTCATTTTAGCCACTAAAAGAGTTTATGTAAGAAACAGGCTAACTAGTAACTATCTTTGGGTCAGATACGGCCACAAGGTTACTGGTTGTCTACCACTGTGTTAAGAACAGTCTCAACCCCCCCCAACCCACCCACCCCCACCATGGATGGCTTCAGAATTTATAATAGCTGTTTCTGTCCTGGAGGAAAACAGTGTGTGTTGTATCTGTCACACTTCCATAGTCATTGACAGAGGGCTTTGGAGAGCATCAGCATTGGGGCAGAACAGAGGAGATGTCTAGTTGAATGGTGTGTATGTAGATCTTATGGAAGTTAAATAGTTTATTTGTAGGTTATGATAGAAATAGGGGTTGTTTTTTAAAGAAGAAGAAAAAGCAGCTCATGCAGACCAAAAAATGCTTTAGGGTGCAATGGTGTTATAAATCCATGGTGCTATTCTTTCTGCCCAATATGAGGTGTTGTGTTTCAAGTTTTAGTTTCCTTTATCATTTAAAAGAAGGGAGGGGGAAAGAGCATACCAAATTTAAGTAAGTGTTTCGTGCATGGCTCAGGTAGCCCCTAACATTCAGAATAGTGTGGGGAGGATTCAATTGCAGCGAGGTTGGCACCGGGCCCATTTGAAATACTGTTGCAACGCGCAAGCCCTGGAAGTCAAGGCTTTATTTAACCCAATTATTCAAGATGGTTAAACAAACAATGAAGTATGTATAACCCACAAAGCTGATTTGTTGCCAAGTCACAAGACTTGGTTTTATTTTGTCAGGTGGATGTTGGGCCCTGGGCTGATGACGCTATTTAGATTGGGATGTCAGCTGTGAGTGGCATGTGTGAACCTCCTTTTTATTTGAAACTCATTCTCTTCCCCGCCCCCCCTCCTGTTTTTCTCATGCCAAGAAAAGAAAGGTCATAATGCATATCAAGTATGTTACACTCCTACAGTGAACTATATGAAGCTTCACGTAACACATCCATTCCAGAGCTACAGGCATGTCTGGTCACAGACCCATGATGTTTGCCTACTTCTGCTTCAAACAAATGTTCTGACTTGCATGAAGAAAAACAACACACACAAAACTACACCTGGATGGCAAATGAAGTTAACCAAGCGAATGCAGCAATCTTGTTAAAAATAGATTGCTGGAAATCCTTATCAGCACTGACAGTAAATGAAAGAGTTGATTTCTCTTCCTAAAGTTTTGGAATGACCAGTTTTTCAGCTTATGATCTGATCTTCCCTTTTTTAGGTGAAGTGAATTGATTATTATAATGAACTTTAAAGAAATATACAGTACAAAGTGCTTTGCTATACAGTGGTACCTCTGGTTAAGAATTTAATTTGTTCCGGAGGTCCGTTCTTAAGCTGAAACTGTTCTTAACCTGAAGCACCACTTTCGCTAATGGGGCCTACCGCTGCCGCCAAGCCACTGGAGCACGATTTCTGTTCTTATCCTGCAGGGTGGGTCTTATCCCCAGTGGTAAGGCATTGAACCTGGTCGATTTTGTGGAAGCCGATGTGGCTCTTGTTTCATTGGGACCACTTTCCATGGACCAGTATAGACCGGTAGATTTCCTCTTCCACGAGAAGTTGGAGAAGCTATTGTACTCTCCACACCTTCTGCTTCTTGTCTTTCAAATTGCAGCATGGTCTGTCTTTGGCACATGCATACTTTATAGCTCTTCATTATTTTCTTGTTTGTTTGTTTTGTTTTTTGATGTTCATAAAAATCTAGCCTACGTAAAGATTGAAAATGAGACCTATTTGTTTTGCAGTTTTCGCACGGGCCAAGAGTGTTTAATGAAAGGAATGGTAAACAGCTTCAGATTGTGCCTCTGGTGTCCACAGAGTGATCAGCATATTTAACATGCTCAGCATGACTCTAAGATATTACAGCTGATAATAGTTGTAATTGACTTGCAGACTCCTCTCTCTCCACCCCCCCTCTCTCCACCCCACCCCCAGAAGAGGGGGAGTCATCAAGAGGGCAAGCTGTTAGCTCACAGGAAGCTCACCATATATATATATGGTGTGTGTGTGTGTGTATTTATATACACACACACATATACACACACACACCAACACCCTCTTTTTAAAAATCTACCTTTCTTATTAGCACTAGCAAACGTTTACTTTGTTGGCTTAGTGAATGATAAATCCCCAGAGTATCGAAACATCATACTGCATTAACAAGAAGGGGTAGAACTAGCCTGTCTGAAAAGCAGAAATGTACAAAGCATATAACTGGTGGGAAATGAAGGAGGCTTAGCTCTACCGGAATGATGATGGGCAATAAAAATAGTTTCCTTTTCTATCTCCCTCCCTCCCCTCCCTTTCTGCTCACCGCCCCCCAAATCCCATTTATTTTCCTGGCGAATGATTGAGGTAGACCACTGTGCCGCTGCGGATGGAAAGGATAAATTGCAAAGCTGAAATGGTTTTTGTAGAGTGTTTTGCTTGTCACGCAGGTAGATTCTCCTTTGTGAGTAAACTCCGTTGTAGTGATTAACACAGGATCCAGTCCGGTGGGACTTGAGCTTTGTGATCTCTCGTTTGGCTTAGATTCAGGGTACATGTATATTTATCCCATACTGTTTCAGGCTTCGCTAAAGCATTGATGTATCACTTCAGAGCACGCAGCAGCTGAGTGTATAAAAATGACTTTCTTAGTGTAACACTGGGTCACCTTGGTCAGGTCTCCTACTCGCTGTGCTATTCCCTTTCCTGATACTGCATTCCTTCTGTTTGACTCAGATGGTAATGTTTTGTGTTAGAAATCCAAAATTCAAGGCATTAATTAATGGAAACTGTGGAGTACAGACCTAGAGATAAGACGCCCTCCTTCATCCAGGGTGGTCTTGAACACTGCAGTGTTTTTAATGGAACTACAGTCTCTTTGTAGCTGCTTTGGTCATTTATTTTGTCCTTATGGAAGAAGAAAGTTACATACTGATTATTTACCATCTAAAAGAGTCTCAATACTTCAGACTACTTGGATGTGATACATGTCATGTCAGACTGTACCACTTCAAAATGTAAGTGGAAGAATGCTTATGTTCTTTCCAATATCAAGAACTCCCTGCATGTGAAAAGCTGGCTGGCATATCAGGGAGAATTTTTAGTCAGACCCTTTTCCTGACACTAAATTTCCACAGCAGATATTTTCTGATGCAGGGAATGTCGTCATGTGCAATTTAAGAGTGCCTTACTATGTGCTTTGTATGAACCTGTGGATTAGTGACCATATTCAGAAACAAGGGTGGATTAAGCATAGTGAATATGTTAAATCTTACCCAACTTTTCATAATACATTCTTATTGATGATTGCATAGCCATTTGAGTATAGAATCAGTAAATGGTAGTTGTTCAGATTAACTAATGCGAAGGATGGTGATCTTATCAGTGCCTGTGTTTACACATCACAGCAAACCATAGTTAATGGCTTTCCATGAATGCATCTTTCTGGGTTACTTTTCTTCTCTCTGCTAGTGTACAGAGGAAATAAACCATGATCAATGGCTGGAACCAAGGATTTTGATTTGTTTTGTTCCCAACAAATAACCGTGAGTAACCCAATCTTGGCTATAGATTGTACTGTGTTGGGAGTGAAACAAGCATGATCCCTGCATGGGACCAGGATTCATGGTTTATTTCTTCCCATGGCTACTGGGGAAGAGCATAGCGGCTACAACCGGTTTGTGCATGGTAGTGCAAGATTTATGGTACTGTGCTGGATGGACACAGAATATGCTTATGATGTAAAGTCGGGTTTCCCTATTGATTCAGTTGGATTTTCTTTGATACTAATCATTATAAATTAAATTATGGTTGGTTGTGTTTGTCAGTGATTAAAAAGGGAAAGAAGGGGTATCTTTCAAAAGATGACAACTGGGCCACTTCACCACTTCTTGGCCTTCCTTTGTGAAAAGATTAGGAAGGATGATGTCTTGACCTAGTTGTGTTCCATTGTCTGACCTACAGAGAACAGCAAAGATAGTAATTCCAACCTGGTGAAAGAGTGTGTGAACATCTCCTCCTGTACTTCCTAATCTTAGTTTCTTCTTTCCAGTACACATTAATATATGGCCAATGTTGTCAGGATGCAACAGAGATATGAAAATGGCATCATCAAGATTTTGAGATGTGTTTGGTGGGTGCCATCTTGCTTTGCTGAGATTAGGTTTTAATTGTCTTTCCAAATTTCCTAGACATAATGTGTAACGGGTGGCTTTTTTTCCTTCCCTAGTAAAACAGAAAACCTTTAAAGAAACCTTGTAAATCAGGGCATTGAAGGTCAAAGAATTAGCTTCTCTTGTGCTACCTATTGTCTACAAAAGACTGAAAGTTGGTTGCTCCTATACCTAACTAATCTTTTTGTCTTTAAGTAATGCATGCACAAAAAAGCTCCTTAAACACCCTTTTTGCTGTCCAAGGCAGGATGTTTCTGAAGGAGACCATGCTATTTCCCAGAGAGAAGGATTTAAGTTTCCAGGGAAGTTTTCCAGGCAGCTTTGGTTGCACTCTGAAATCCAATCTGCCTTTTGACTCTAGAGACTGTCTCCCTTCCCCATTATCATGACGGACTAGTGCTTTTTATTTTTATTTTATTTTAAAAAAAACACATGAAGAAAAGGTCTGAAGGGAAATGAGCTATTTGCAAAGAAAAGCCACTTACTATGAACTACATTTGCTGTTTGCTGAGAGGTAACCTAATATGGCTTTTCCTGCTGGTGTTTGTCTGTTTTGGGTTGTGTTGTTGTTGTTGAGTTACTCTGCCTCCTTATCTACAGCAATTATTGGGTCTGAAAGACAGGGCTGTCAGCAGCATCTTCAGACACAAGTGTGCTCTGGCTCCAGGTTGGTACCTCATCCTCACCACTATCACATGTCAAGTAGTTTTGCGCTATGGTACTGAAGATGCATTATTTTGTTTGTTTATACTATTGATTAAGAAGGGGGCGAGGTGTTGTTTGTGATGCACTAGATGATTATTTGGGGGGAAATCAGGAACCAAGGTGTACATTAATATTTGCTGCTGAGAGTATTTAGTGTGTGTGTGTGTGTGTAGATAGATTCAAGCAATCAAATAAATAATACAAAGATCTACACTACTAATTTTAACCCAAATCTTTTGATTTGGATACAGATGCTTATGTACTAATTTATTTGGTGCTAACACAAGGGCCGGATAATCCGATAAAGCCCCAACTGCTGACTTACAGGTTTGCCTTTCCGTACAGTAGGCAGGAATCAAGATATTCTTTGCTGCCAGCTTCCACATACTGAATACTTTCTTTGACACAGACATATTGGCTTGCTCTGTGCGTCAGCCGACAGCTGTTGCTGCTGCACCTACTTCTGTATTGTCCCAGACACATCCTCAAGCTACTTTCAAGTCATGCCAAACACCTAAATGGAATCTATGGTCAGGGAGAAGCCTGTTGTTTTCTCTGTCTCGTCAGCTGTTGCCCTCACCTCTCCCAAGTAAAGTGGTATTGAAACTCCTCTTGTGTTCCAAGTCTTTCCTTCCTTTCTGCCTTCCTACAAACCGCAACCTAGCGAGGTGACATTTGACAGAGCACACAGGCCTGTCACTGTACAACACGAAGACCCTCTTTTCCTCTACCCCTCCTTCATATTGATGTGTGCAGCTAAGTAGTCCGTCTAAGCATTATGTTCAGGAAATCGAAAAAACCCATTAAAATCAAATCTCAGCAAATCTAAAAATCCGCTGAATGGTTTGGGAGTAATCAAAAGACTGGCTTAATTTCCCTTGCAGTCATTAATGTGCCTCAGCCATGCGCTCAAATTATTCTAATGGCTAGGTCAATTCGCACTGTACTGTCTGCGAAGTGTGTGAAATGTTTTCGGAAATTACTCTTCTGGGTTGCGACGGATAAAGAGTTAATCTGACTTTTCTGTCCTTCCGTGTTTGTGCACCTGTGCCTGAGCCCAGGTCAGTCCACCATTCGTAACTGAATGGCTTGGCTGGTTTACCGAACTGGGGAATAAACTCCCCTTTCCTCTCCCCGCCCCCCATCTCACCAAAAGGAGGGGAAAGCATCATTCTTTCAGCTATACATGGCAGACCATTTCTTTGCAGCCGCTAGAGATTTTTCAGCATAGAAAGCTCTCCCCTTCTCTGGGTGAAAGACTCTGCAATGTAACATGACTATTCCTTTGTGTCAGCTTCAGGAAACTCCTGCTGCAGCTGATGTGCCGCCACTAGATTAACTGGTGACGGATCTATTTTTTCCTTCTAGGTGCTTGGGCTTCAGCCAGGGAGAGAACTATGCTTTGTTTGTCTGCACTGAACTTCTTCCCCTTTGCCACTGAAAATGCCTTAGTGGCTGCCCTGTACTGAAACATCCTTTGTGTCATGATATGAATCGTTTTGGCCTTATGCTGGTTCAGAACTTGTTGGCAGCATTTGCATGTTACAGGGAAGGAAGAACTCCCAAGTCCAGCATAGCAATTGTCTGTGTGATGAGCAGAGGGTCAGTCTAGAATCATAGAATTGGAAGGGATTCTGAGGGTCATCTAGTCCAACCCCTTGCAGTGTAGTCACAGGAACATTGGAAGCTGCTTTCTACAAGCCACCAGGCCATCTAGCTCAGTATTGCCTGCAATGACAGTGTAGTGGCTCTCCAGGACAGGGTTCTGTATCAGCCCTACCCAGAGAGGCCAGCGACTGAATTTACAATGTAGATACTGTGCCATTGAGCTACAGCCCTTCCCCTCTGCTGCCAGACCAGAACCCTGATTTTTGTTGCACCTGTTACTATAAAAATCCTGGTTTGATCTACTACAACTCCTTGGACTGAACAGGTGACATGACTGGCTTCTGGTCTAGCCTCAGCTTCCTCTAGAAGCAACCCTCTCTTCCAGTGATAGCAAGGAACCTGACCCACCTGTGGTGGTCCCTTTCAGGGCTGGACAGGGTAGGTCGATGGTGAGAATTCATAATAACTTGTAGGGGGTTATAGATCAGAGTCGAGCATCCGCCGGCCGGGATTTGGGAGAGGAGACTCTTTGTCTCCTCCTTTATTACAGCCTTGTTCAAAATGATAGAGTTGCACACACATGATCAGCTCTCTCATTCCCCCCCCCCTTAAACCCCAAATTTATTGATGCATGAAGAATAATGATTATGCTTCAATACTAAACAATAAATAAATCAGAATCATAGATTCTGTGTGCCTAGTGTGCACACATGCAACAATCAGGCATTTTAAGTGCAGGAGATGTTATGACTGACAATGGAAAGATCACTATTAAGCAGCTGATGACCGCAATCCTAAGCATACTTACGGCGAATTAAATCACAGTGAAATGTACTTCTGAATAACGTGGTTAGGAATGGAATGGGTTGTGGATTTCTTTTTCTTTCTTCTTCTTTTTGATAAATAGGTCCGTCCCCCACTAGGAATATTCCATAGGTCCCTCGCACTGGGATAGTCCAAAAAAAGGAGGGGGGAGCTTTATTGTCCTTTATTTATGGCTTTCTCCCCTTTCCTTTGAAAATCTTGAAACAAGAGTTAGCAATTGTCAAAGTGGCCATGTCTGTTCATGGCTGCAGGGTGTTGATACCCATAATATCATTGCCTCAAGTCCAGGGAACCACAATCACTGGAAATATAGTAGTCTTAATTTCTAATGATAGAACTGTTGCATGTAGCAGACTTGGGGACACCACCAGCAGCAGCATGGTGGATTTGGCAGAAGAATTATTTTTATTTTCCTCCTCTGGCTGCTTGCAGGGTACTTTTTTTTTATTAAGAGAAACTCTGGAGCTCACATTGTTGGTTTGACTCTGCTGTTCTTTGGCATGGCAGCGAGGAAAACAAGGGCCACCAGAGCTGTTTTGTCTGCAGACTACTTTGCAGACTTAGTTGTTTGCATTTGGGAGGTTGCTTTTGTAGGCTTAGCAGTAGATGTTTTGAAAGGGAGATTAAAGTTCCGAAAGATGTCTAGTGCTCTGCCTCCCTCTGTGCTGTAGAAAGCTGTTTGCTTCTCAGTGAAGGGAAAACAAATGGAAGCACATCAGTTTCACCCTTTTCCAGCATGGCTCTCTTGGACAAAAACCTTCTGCACTAATGTGTGTGCAGTGCACTCCTGTTGTAGGAAAGAAGAATCTCATTTTGTTCAGGGGTTCCTTGGTTAATTTCTAAGGTCTGAGGCTCAAACCGGCATGAAAGTCCTTCACTCTAATCCCAAATGTTAATGTGTTTGTCTTACAATTAATTGGCTATAGAGAAGGGGATATTCTGCACATTCTCAGGGATGCTCTTTTCAGGCTTACCTGCCAGTAATATGCTGGCATGGCCTGACTGCTATTAAGCCCCGAGGCTTAAAAGCAGCAGCTTGCCTTAATGCTGCCAATGGCAAACGGTTTCCATCAAGACTTTGATGGATTGTTTTTGGCTCCCAGAAACCATGTCTCTGCAGAAGACATATTTTGGATTTGGCACTGCTGCTGGTCATAGGGGGGCAGGAGCTGCTTCAGCAAAAATGGATATTTTGATTGTATCGTTTCTGCCGCTTCTGCTTTTTGTCTGAGGGGGCGCAGAGCCATACATAATACAAAGGGTGGCACTAGTGATGCAAGTGGAAGGCAGGGAAACTGTGAAGGAGAGACCTCCTGCTTAGTTTCTTTTGGCAGCTGCCCGACTTCCTTGTACGAGTGTTTGGGGGTTTTCTTTTCCCCTCGCCTCGCAATGTTTTAACTTGAGACTTCATGGAAATCCACTTCCCTGGCTTCACCACTTCTCACAGGAACGTGCCAGCATCATTAACAGTTCCTGCCTCAGTTGGAAGATGATCATTAAAACAACTTTATTTATTTTTTAACTTGATGGTGGCCACTTGTTGGTTCCTCCTGCAACCCCTGCCCGTTTTCTTATCAACAAGAGTCTGATCTCTATGTATCGTTTCGAAAATGTTTTAGTGACGCGAACATGAGTTGATTTTTATTTATTTTTTTCCATTTCCGTTTCTTTCCCCAGTTATGAAGATCAATGATGTAGACCACCCACTCGAATGACGCTGGACATTTATAACTGGAATCTTTAAGGAATAATAAGAAGAAATACGTCGAGAAAGGGGGGTCAATAATGGTGGCTTCTGATTGCAGAATGAAAAGGTTTTGGCTACTTCTGATAGTCAGCTTCCTCCAGTGTACAGAAGGTAAGATAAATTCTCTTAAGTTAAAATCTTAAGTTTCTGTTGTGATGAGATATGTCTGCTCATGTAAACCATGAGAGTCCAAAAGGACAACATAATTTATTGCAGAAAAGATGCTCCTACCCTAGTGGGATAAAACTTATTTTGGCATACAATGGTATATTTGTCAACTTCTGAAGCTTATTCTTTTGGGCTGTATCCACATGTGATTGACCAATGATGTGTATATAATATTTTTCATTTTCATGGCATATTGTTAGGTTAGGTGAAGCTATTTTTCCTGTGGCTTTTCCATTCCTTTCCCCCTCTCTTTATGAATACCTTTTAAAAATTAATTTTGAGTCATTATGTCTTTGAAATTATGTTTAAGAACATGACTAAAACAGCTTCCCAACTTTGCTTTAACTATTATTAAGCATCTGCTGCAAATTCTAAGTGGCCTCTTATTTAAAAATGTAAATTAATTGATTCCTGACAATGGAATATGTTGTCTAGCAAGTGGAGTGCCGGGGTGACTGTCCTTGAGTGGCAGGTGGTTTATTTTTGGATTCCTCTTGTTGAGCCATCTCAAAACGCTGTCCTTGAAAACCAGCAAACTGCAAGTTACATAAACACAAGACATAGCAGCTTTAAATATGTATGATCCGATGGAAGAGAAAGTGCATTCGGGGCTATTGCTTTCTCACTTACTGGTCTTACTGACATCAATGTGGCAAGTCGTTAGTGGAAAATCAGCACTGTACATCTCAGAACTGGGTAAAGTGTAATTGAAAGTGGGTCACCATCAACTTAAATCTCAGTGCTGTTTGAAAATTTATTTACCTACTGTTAGATGCAGTACCTAAGGCTACACTTAAATTAGAAAGAAAAGAAGAAGTGTCTTCCCCACCCCCTTTTTTCGAATAAAATTGTCATGTTCATTTTCACTGGTGTCACAGACCTAGTCATTTGTGCTAGCATATTTCCTTTCAACACTAGCACAACACCCCCCTGGCACGGTTGTAGTGCCACGCTTGTGTAGCAGGTTGTCAGGATAGATAATCAAGCAAAGCTGCTGCCCAACCTCCATTCATTCCGGATAAGTCCCATTGAAATGAATGGAGATTGCATGCCATTGAATTATACAGTGTATCTCCTTTATCTTAGTTCTAATTCATGAAAATCAGCTAAGAGTTCTTAGCAACAAACTAGCTAAACTGCAACAGACATTTTGTTGTTGTATTAAAAGAAACAACACAGGGGACAACGGATCACAAGAGCTGGCTGGCAAAAATCATGATGGGGGGAAAACTGTGAAGCCAGCCAATGCCTCTACATAGCTCCATCCTTATATCAGACATCGTAATATGTCAGTATATCATGATATTTAGCTGGTGATATTGTCATGATGTTGAAAACCAGATATTGCCCAACTTAGGGTTAGGACTGCATTGTTAATGTAGCGGGTGAATGTAGCCACTGTTTTTATGTGTGGGATCTTATTACGATCTCTTCTGTTGGCATGGTAATAGTCACCCTTCATCCCAGCCCTTCTCTCCTGATAATGTTTTGGAAGGGAATTGAGGAGTTTCATATCTGTGAATGCTCCTGTGAGCCTAGTTGTGTATCTGAGGTGTCAACCCCTGCAAACAGGGTAAAGGCACCGAACGCCAAGGATTGTGTTCCCAGCTCCCTCTTCCCTCCCACATGTTGAACAATAAAGACCACTGTTTACTTCCATGAATATCTTGCAGAAAGCTTTAAAACATTCTATATCTATTTAGTTTAATGTTGGCTCTGTGCTAAGACACGGCTCATGGGCTTGAATTGGAAAAAAGAAGAAGTGTCGTGTAGGAACTCCAATTTAGATTTCACGCAGTGTAGACCTGCAATCTCTCTCAGGGGATATTGCCCTTTGAAAACCTGGTTTGCCTGACCAACTTTTAAGACCTCCCCCTGCCTCCCTACAGAGTTGTCGGTAGAATGTCGAAGGCCAGCTCTGACCAAAAGCGCACTCTTCTCAGTTGCGGTTTCATTAGTTGGTAATTTGTGATTTGTCAGAGAATATTGTTATATATGTGTGCTCCAGCTGGCCTTTATGCCTTTAGTAGAGAATTAAATTTTTATTTTCCTGTGGAACTGCAGTTTATAAATGAGAGGTGATGTACTATGCAGCCACCTTTACGAAGTAAAGAAGTTAAAAGCTAATGAGAAGCTTAGATGTCTACATGTAACCACTAGGTGCCCTGAGTAATTACTGCAATGGCTTTTTAAAAAAGAAGAAGTGGGGGTTGTTTTAGTGATAAGAAATTCCTGGGAAATACTGCAGAAGTATTGGGAACATTGAAAGCTTCCCTATTACAAGGCACCATTTGGGCTATCCATTTAAAACAAAAGCATGCCACTTTAAGCAGTCTTGTCTACCCCACCCATAGGAATTGCAGTTGGTTAAACGTGCTGAGGATTGCTAAGGAGACCCCCTATTCCCAGAGTGATTTAACAATCAATGTGTCTCCTCAGGGAACTCTGGGAATTTTCACTCTTTAAAGGGCGCAGAGGTCTCCTAACATGTCCCACCCTTAACAGGATTCCCAGGATTATTTGGGGGAAGCCGTGACTGCTTAAAGTGGTGCGATACTGCTTTAAAGATATGGTGCATATGGGGCTCAAATCAGGCAATCTGTCTCTAGACTCTTATCCAAGATAGAATCTTAGAATCAAAGAGTTGTAGAGCTGGAAGGGCCATTTAGTCCATCCCCCTGCAATGCATGGATTTTTTGCCCAATGTAGAGCTTGAACCCACAACCCTGGGATTAAGAGTCTCCTGTTCTGCTGACTGAGCTGTCTGGGGATATTGACTATTCAAGCAAGTCCAGAAGACTTTCCCATTGTCTGCTATGTGATCTATTAACAGGAAATTCCAGGAACTCAGGGTTGGGAACCTCTGCATGAAAACCATATGTGCATAGCACAGGTTTTGACTCTTCCTTTTATTCTTTTACATCATAGTAGGCTCCCTTACGTTTCAGTGGATGCAGTTTACTTCCCTCCATTAAATGGAATGGAGAAGATGGTCTGCATATGGACAGGGGTAGCCAACTGCATACCCTCCGAATCTTGCTGGACTACAGCTTCTTTCATCCCCAGACAACATGACCAGTGATCAAGGATAATTGGGGGGGGGTGTATGTATTCCAGCAGCATCTGGTGGGTGCTACATTGGCCCCTTGATCTCAAGGTGCTCATGTAGGTTCCTGATCTCAGAATAAATATCTGGATAGGGGTGATTTTTTACTTTAGAACTGTACAGTTGAAGGGGAAAATCACCCCTGTCTTTTATCAGTGATACTTTGATAAATATTTGAGCTCAGTACTGTAGATAAGATCGAGGAGAAGAAAGAAATGTCAAATAGCACTGTTTAACAAGCAATATTTCGAGGGGAGAACATCATCTGCATACATTAGGGATGGAAAAAGTGAAATGATGAATTTCCACCATTTCCGAGCTAATTTTCATTTCCATTTGTAGCATTTCAAATTCATGTTGTTCTCATCTCTTATTTTTCTTGCCTTTAGTTGCCAGCAGTTGCCAGAGGCAATTTTTGATGCTTCAGTACCGAATTGAATTCTTTAAAATAAAAAAACCCAACATTTCTCACTTAAAAGAAAACTGGTAAAGAAATTGGGAAGAGTAGACGGAATGGAGCCACATTAATTACAAATTCTTAAAATAAATCAAATATTGTGGTTCTCTGTTCTGGAAAGGAATACTAATGTGGAGGTAGCTTCAAGCCAAAGCAGGGGAAATGAATCTTGCTTTATTGGATAGTCTTGCAAGTTCTGCTTAACAAAAAATGTAATAGGCTCAGGTGTAGCTGTGCTGTACCAGACAGAACTATATGTGGGAAAGCATTAGGAGCAAAGGTGAATGTGGGATTGAGTTGTATTGTATGGGGCAGGAGAAGAGGTTCCAAGATGAAGTTTATCACCCAACAGGCCCTTCTGAAGAACTGGGATTTTGGACTTGTGGCAGTTGAGGTGTAAATGTGAGGCAGAAAGTGAACACCAACTGTAGCGAGCCAGATGAGTTTCTTAGTTCCTGAAATCATCAAGGAACCCTGATATGAAAGCTTCTATATGGGTAAGGGACCTGAGCTGCTGTGGACTATAGGTGCAAGGCAGCTTTCTTGGCTAGTGTGGGGTGCCCTCCTTTGTCATATATAGGGATGGGAGATCTGATACATCCCAGATCACTAAATAAAATTCTACTACAGGCTCGAATCCCCTTTGCACTTGTAGTTTTAATGGACAGAATGAAAAAATGAACCACTGTGGGGGCTATAAAGGCAGGTGCTGGTTCAGGAAAGGTAGTGATGTTTTCTGCATTATCATCTGTCAAGTCAACAGTCCATTTCACCATTTCTAAATTACTAGCTCTAAAAGCCCATGTTGCTGTGAATACAAATGGTGCTATATCCCCACTCCATTGTAATTGGGGTAGGCCTGGAGATAGCTTTTTATCAGTAGATGTGTGCTATATCTTTGGATGAGGAAGGTATTTAAGCTTCTCAAAATGGTAGGATGAGGAAGGACTCCAGTGGTTTCAGAGCCATTAATCCCATAGGTGTCTGTAATATTAAGTGTCTGTAATGTTAAGGGAACCACAGTCCATACCACATTCATTACCACAGTAATGTTTTTGGAAGTGGGGCCCACTGCACTTTTCGAGTGTAAGGAAATGTGGTGTAACAGGAACAAACTTCCTAACTGGGTAAATGCCATCTGGATTCTCCTCAAGAAATGAGTAGCAATTCTGCATTCCCTACATAAAAACCACATCCCATCGAAATGCATTGGAGGCGCATACTCAGTTAAAGCATGTTGTTCTTTGCTAATGTGTCCAGAAAAAAAACACCTAGGCATAACACTGTGTGGAAGATGGAAGAAAAACATAGCAAGAATCTACATCTGGTTCAGCTCCTGATAAAGCATTCGCCAGATACTGTTTTAGAGGAGCTTCCTGACCGGGACATTGCAGTCTTGTTTCAGTTGTAAATAGATAATGGTGTCTGAAGATATCGGGGAAAAAGGAAACTACTCAAAAGTGAAGAAATAAAATAGAAGACGTTAATGTTCCATCTTCCTTAAAAGTTATTCTTTTTTTTATTGGAGTAATATGAGCAGTTTTTGTTTTGAAAACCACAGCCAAGGTAATAAGTTACATGAAGCAGCGAGTGCCTAACATTGCAATGAAAGAAAACAAAAGAATAAAATATGTGCTGTTTTAATTCACATTCAATGTAATAAAGCTGATGGTAAAACTGGGACCCCAGTAAACAAGGGAATGCTTGCTTTCCCACCTGCAGCTTCCCTTCCACTACCCCTTCACATTTGTGCACCAATTAGCTATAAAGGTAAAGGTACCCCTGCCCGTAGGGGCCAGTCTTGCCAGACTCTAGGGTTGTGCGCTCATCTCACTCTATAGGCCGGGAGCCAGCGCTGTCTGCAGACACTTCCGGGTCACGTGGCCAGCGTGACAAGCTGCATCTGGCGAGCCAGCGCAGCACACGGAACGCCGTTTACCTTCCCGCTGGTAAGCGGTCCCTATTTATCTACTTGCACCCGGAGGTGCTTTCGAACTGCTAGGTTGGCAGGCGCTGGGACCAAACGACGGGAGCGCACCCCACTGCGGGGATTCGAACCGCCGACCATGCGATCAGCAAGTCCTAGGCACTGAGGTTTTACCCACAGCGCCACCCGCGTCCCTACCAATTAGCTATAGTTGGCACCAATCGAATCATAGAATTGGAAGGGAATACGAGGGTCATTTAGCCCAACCCCCTGCAATCCAGAGGGACGCAGGTGGCGCTGTGGGTTAAACCACAGAGCCTAGGACTGGCCGATCAGATGGTCGGCGGTTCGAATCCGCGTGACGGCGTGAGCTCCCATTGCTTGGTCCCTGCTCCTGCCCACCTATCAGTTCGAAAGCACGTCAAAGTGCAAGTAGATAAATAGGTACTGCTCTGGCGGGAAGGTAAACGGCGTTTCCGTGCACTGCTCTGGTTCGCCAGAAGCGGCTTAGTCATGCTGGCCACATGACCCAGAAGCTGTATGCCGGCTCCCTCGGCCAATAAAGCGAGATGAGCGCCGAAACCCCAGAGTCAGTCACGACTGGACCTAATGGTCAGGGGTCCCTTTTCCTTTACCCTGCAAGCCAGCAATCTTTTGCCCAATGCGGTGCTCAAACCCATGCTCTACTGACTGAGCTATCTATGGTGGTTATATACGGGAATGAAAGTTCCCCACTGTATATGCTGTGGCCCTGATCATATCAGGCTCATACATTTGAGTAAGGGGAGGGAGCACACAATTAGCTCCAAGCAAGGTTTTTAACATAACATGTAAGGTTTTTAACATAACAAGTAGTGTGACCTTCAGATGCAAAAGTGATGCATTAGCCATTATAAAAACAAATGAAGGATGAGAGCTCATTTGACCTGCTATGGTCAAGATACTCCATTTTCTCTGGCCGAAACTATAAAGCAGAATGAGATGGCTGTCAGTAAAGTGACTTCCTTGGGTGATGTCAGCTGAAAATGGACAGCCATGGCCTTCACGTTTCTGCTCAAGTAGCTGCTTGTGTCTCTGCAGTGACATAATGCTTACTTCTTCATCCCATCCCTATACTACCCCACCTCAGGAGTGGCATGCATGGAGTTAATCCTGGTTTGTTTTCACAACAGCCCTGTCTGGTAAGTGCAGATATCTGCAGATGCTAATAATCAACCTGCAAATGGAGTATGAACGGATCTCAGTGCATAGCTTTTCATTTTGAAAGCATGCAGTGTGTGTGTCTTTTTGCAGCTTTCCTTCCTAGGAAGACAAGGCCTTGCAAAAACTGGATATATGAAAGGAGAGGGAAAACGGTCTAGGCGGTGTAGAATAAGAGACAAACCTGACAACTCCAGTTTGTGAATTGCCATTTGTTGTGCTTCACTGAAGGAAACATTGTTTAGGAACTTAACTAGGAAGTCTGTGCCTTTGGCAGTCAAGGTATATATTAATGCAACTTTGCTCATAATGTGACTCAGGTAATTCTAAATCTTGAATTTCAGTGAGCTACATAGCTTCAGCTGTTCCTTGTTAGACACTCAGTTATAAACTTTGCTTAACACATTTGTGATAGTGGAAGCCATTTAACAGCTCTGGGTGCTCCATATACATGGAATAAAAGGATGTTGAAAATTTTCCAACAAAGCGGTTGAGGAATAGTTTGCTAGTGCTAGCCCAATTTTTTTTATTTCTGTAGCCCTCTAAAGTAATGCTTCAATTTACTGCTTTTCATTGTGATAACCTTGTTCAGTCACCTAAAGAATAGCTCCATGATCAGTCACTAGGATTAGATTGAATTGGCTTAGCTTTCTTGGTTAGACACAGTTGGTTAAAGGTATCTTTATTGCCATTTTTAGCCTGTAGTTGCCTCTTGTTTTAAATTACCTGAAGATTCGAGATTACATTTCAGCCGCCTACGCATGGTTTGTGCCTAACAGCTCCTGTTTAAAAGGAGTGGTCCCTAGTATGTATAGTGCATGAATATTTATTTCTATTTTTAAAAAATAGTTGTGTGCAAAGTTGAAGTTTGTAACTTTCAAGGGCGGAGAATAGAAAGGAAATGAACAGACATAAATTTAAATTCAACAACAACAAAAAATCTAGGCAAATCTTACAGATAGTGTAACAAGCAATGCGTCTTTTAATGATTTAGTTGTGGAGGTGAACTTGAGACCTGTTTTCCAGATGGGTCCCATGAACTGTTTTAAAAAAGGGAGAAATTAGTGTACTGGAATAATCCTGTTTCTGATTGAGCTGTAAGTTCTGTTGAAATCAGCGGAATTTACTATAATATCTTGTAAATGAGTTTATGAGAAGGATTTGGGACAGAATGCAAGGAACTCTAGCTTAAAGTCACAAAACTTTGAGAGTAAATAATAAGTGAATAAGTCAGAATTGTAGCATAACCCTTGAGGAACAGATGAACTTAATGCAAGTCACATATATCATGTTATGACTGTTGTTGCTTGCCAGGGCATAGTTACTTTATTTTTTTTACAATATCATACAGTATTTGTTGTCTACTACTGTATAAAACCATTTCTCAAATTTGAGAAGCTTCAAACATTATGCATAGCTCTTGCCACAATAAATCTAGTAGTTTTTAGACGTGGGTGGCACTGTGGTCTAAACCACAGAGCCTAGGGCTTGCCGATCAGAAGGTCGGCGGTTCGAATCTCCATGACGGGGTGAGCTCCCATTGCGCGGTCCCTGCTCCTGGCAACCTAGCAGTTCCAAAGCACACAGTGCAAGTAGATAAATACTGTAGGTTCCGCTCCGACGGGAAGGTAAACAGCGTTTCCGTGCGCAGCTCTGGTTCGCCAGAAGCAGCTTAGTCATGGTGGCCACATGACCTGGAAGCTGTACGCTGGCTCCCTCGGCCAGTAAAGTAAGATGAGCGCCGCAACCCCAGAGTTGTCTGTGACTGGACCTAATGGTCAGGGGTCCCTTTACCTTTTAACTTTTGTTAAAACAGATGAACAGACTAGTCCTTCTTGTGCATAGAATGGGGCTGAGTGGCTGTATCTCTGCCCTCGCTGCTGAGGTTTTATGGTGCTGCACAAGTCATTTCAGACATCCTTTCTTTTCTTTTTTGGGATGGACATCTGCAGGGATCCGTCTACATCCAGGGTTTCAGAATATGGCAAAAGCCTACATGAGTAGAGGAGTGGCCCAACATCCCTTTTATACTCACAGAATCATAGACTTGTAGAGTTTGAAGAGAACTCAAGGATCATCTAGTTCACATCTGGTCCAACCCCCTGCAATTACATATGTGAATGGGTTGGTTTGTTTCTCCAGTACACAAGGAAAAGTGGTTAGAACTAAGTGTTTAGTTTTAGAATTTTCAAATGCTCATCGTGTTTGTTGGGTTGAGGAATGAGGAATTAATATCATCAGAGCTATTTTTCCTTCTCGCTTCGGCACCTTCTTAGGAAGTGTTAGTTTATCCCCCAGTAA
The DNA here is from genome assembly GCF_027172205.1 of Podarcis raffonei. Lineage (NCBI taxonomy): Eukaryota > Metazoa > Chordata > Lepidosauria > Squamata > Lacertidae > Podarcis > Podarcis raffonei. Next base: position 32,167,362 of record NC_070607.1, on the reverse strand, counting down.
AATCTGAGCGTGGCAGATTCATTGAATGGCAAGGTGTTTTTGACCTTTAGAATGCTAAGGTGTCAAACACAGTATAATGAACTTGCTTGCTTTTCTTACATTTATCACCTGATTTTGTTTTTGAAACCTTTTGTTAGCAGTTTACCAATTGGGAGTAACATACCAATAATTATATATTTTTATTATTATTACTATTATTATTAATTGAATTTCTATACCATACTTTATCCGAAGATCACAGGGCAATTGATAAGCAAATCAGCAGTAATCCTGAGACTATGGCAAGACAGAAACCGTGCTCACTTTAATAAACAGAGCAACACCATATTTTGAGATGGTGTCAATTTTTCTCTGCCTCCAAAAGGAACCTGAGCATCTCTACTAAATATGAATTTTCTGTTGTGCTAAACCTTTTTTGTGATTTCATTATCGCTACCCACTGACTTTTCTTTGAAAGAGAGTTGTAGGAGTATCTGCATATACCCTTTTTGGTACATGCAGATCATTGGCCTCTGCCAGAGTGATACTGCAGTTGTTTTTAACAGAAGGAAAATAGAGAATCTCCTAATTTCAAATGAGATTGAAGAATCCTAGTGAGAGGGGTGTGTGGATGTGATTTTGGTTGTGTTAAAAGGTACTTTGTAGATGCTTTCCTGCTGTCGGCAAAGAGGTGTGAAAAATTAATTCTCGCAATGCAGTTCCCCCCCTCCCAACTGTGGAACAGTGTTGGAAAGGAAACCAAATTGTGTTATGTGTTCCTGTTGGTTTCCTAAGCACTTTCTACTGGAAACAGCACATATAATTTAAATGCCGTATTGCATAATTAAGAAGCCTAGTCTAGGAAAAACTATGTACTTTTTTTGTACAGTTCCCTGTACCTGTAGTATTTTAGAACAAGAAATGTCCTTGTCTTGGAGATTTTCTTTTGTGTCCAAATCTAAGAGGTAACCTCTATTTCACTTTTTTAAAAAAAAACTTTCGGACTTAGGGTACTTTCAGTTATGAAAATTACTTTAGTGTTCAAGCAGCAAGGTTTCCTTACATTGATTGTGACATGTGTGCATTTTTTGGCATTAAACTCTTGAGCATAAAAGTAAATCGTCGATTGGCCATCCGTTTGTCAAATACAGCCTCAAGAGACAGAGGAAAGCTAGCTTGAGATGTTGCTCCATTCTTAACAGTAGAAACAATTGGTTATAGATTTCTTTTGCAAGCAGCTTGCCCTCCTTATCAATTATGGATTTACTAGAATGAACAGAAAGTGTTCCATTTGAAATGTGGAGATACAAATGAAGTTTTGAAACACTTTGGCTTCATATTCCTATTTCCTTCCTAATGCATCCAATTGTGATCTTTTTCCCCTGTCCGAGCAGAGGAATTTCCCCTTCTCTCTCTCTCTCTCTCTCTCTCTCTCTCTCTCTGTGTGTGTGTGTGTGTGTGTGTGTGTGTTTTCTTACTATGTCATCAGATGACAATCTTATTCAAACAAGATGTTTCTTAGATGAATTTTAATTATATAGTCTAGGCTCAAATGTATATTTGGCACCATAATTCTGTTTGGGAAAATGAGGTTTTGTGGCCATTTAGAACTGATTATGCATTTCAGTGGGTTTGATATGAATCTGCTCTTAGTAAACAGAAAAAAGTACCCTTGTTTCTTGTCCGTTTTCATTATTTAATTTGCAACAGATGAAGCTGGCATGCATACAGACTGGAATGTGGAAAGGGGCAAACTGTGATGTAAGTTATTGCCAATTAAGACTGATGAAGTCTTGAAAACTTAATTTTTATTTAAATGATTATTTTCCAGTCTTTTTTCACCAGTGCCCCCAAGGTTTGGTTTGGTTTACAGTTAAAGAAAATATGAAGTCGTAAATACAAACATCATTTCATTTATTAAAATAGTAGGCTGTGAACACTTTATAATCTCTACAACCTGTTGTGAAGTGTATTATGAAAGAACTTCAGTTTCAGTTTTGAGTTAATTACTGGATGCATTGTTTATGATGGATTATTTAAAAAGTAAGTGTGAGACAGAAATGTTAAAAGATTCGCAGAATCTGAAGTCAGGCCTTTTTTAGTCAAAAATATATGTGGTTATTCATAGTTTGTAGTCATAGTCAGTCAGTCAATCATTTTATTTGTATACCACATTTCCAAAGTTAAAACCATGCTCAAGGTGGCTTACAACATATAAAAGAATTACATAATTGCAAGCATAACAAAAGTAGTTATAAACAATAAACACAACATCAAAAAGTAAACAACCAACTTGAACAATATCCACATAAATTGTAAGAGCTAAAATAAATATCAATAACAGCAACAGCCCTCACTCCCAACAAAGCCCCCTAAACAGTATCCAAGTCTGCTTAGCAGCCTCAGCTTCTGTAGCTAGAGTCAGTCAAGGCCCTGCTTTCTGAGGCCAGGTAGAAAAAAGTCTGCAAGGCAGGGAGCAGGTCTTCCAAGATGCACAGCCAAGATGGTCTCTGGCCTCTTCAGCAGCCTCAGCTTTCGTAACAGAGTATGTCTGCATACAATGGTTTTCTGAGATACAGTGCATCTTTAAAGGACTTTAGATCACACTGGCTCTTTTCTTACAATATAACTGCATCATAACTATTTGGTTAGTAACTTCATCAGTTAAATGATTAGAGCTGTAATGATTGGAAGGCTTCTGCTGAATTTACTTTCAAATAATCTCCGTTTAGCTTTATGTGCAAACCAGGAATTTTGGTTTACAACAAATGACTGTTAGGTGTTAAAACCAATTTCAACTCATGGTTTATGAAGCTGGTTGGTTTAACTACTATGGTTGCGTAAGCACAGTTTAGTGTGAATGCACGAACATACAGGGTCCTGGAGAGGAGCTTGTAGCCACCAAAGTTTGACTTTAGTGTGTTGTTTGAACCAAGGCTTGCAGTTAAGCTCTGTCCTGACTAACCACTAGCAGTAACCATGGTTTGTTCTAGGTTTGGCTTAGTGTGATGTACAACCCAGTCCAGTATGTTTACATCATGATGCATGCTTTCATCCAAAATTTTCTTATGTCAGTTCGTAGATGACAGGAAGCTCATTTAATACTTTGCTTTATTCTGATATTGCTTAGAATAAGAATTTTTTGAAAAGGGTGCTTTCCTTTGTTGCTTTTTCTTTTCCTTTCTTTTTTTGTTTGATGACAGATATCTGCTTTATTTACCATGGCCCTGCCGTATTTCATTCTGTCTGGAGAGTAGCTAATTGACTCACAGCAAAGATCAACTGGCGATAACTGGGAAGCCTTTTGCTAGAAAGGGTGCGGCTAAAGAGATGAGCACTAGTGACCCTGTTTCTGGCCAGACTAAACCATTGAGATGCTGATCAGTGTGCAGCAGTGCATTTTAACACATTCAGAGATGTTAAGCAACAGTAAAACTCCATAACCGTTTAAATGACAGCAGCTGACTATTTGAATTAACTTTCTATTTGGCTTAATTTGGGGTCCTAATTATTCCTAACTTACGTGAATAGATTTCAATTATAGTATACTATAGGGATTTGTAGCTAAGGCAACTGAAGGAATCATTTTACCTAAAGTACTTTTGTTCAACTGATTAAGGCAGGTTAAATGGAAGGCTAGAAAATGTGAAACCTCTTTCCTTGAGGGGACCTAAAAACAATTGCTTCAAATGGCACCAAGGAAACAAATGTGGTGAAAAAGAAGTTTGCTCTCCCTGTGTTGTAGAGAGCCCAAGTCTTCTTTGTTAATGTATCACATAATCCTACATAAATTATCCATTCACCTACCCTGCAAAATAGAGGGTTTTGTTGTGGTTGCTATAATAAAATTGATAGCAAACAACTGGAAATGGAGAGCCATAATCCAGTAATTTAAGGCTGTGGTCCTATGGCACACCTAGGAGGAAGTAAGTCCCATATGTATAAAAACATAGCAGAGAACTGAAGTCATTCCAGGTCTGTAGCTTGCTGAAGTGCTTGTGTGTCTGCATTCACACATTTTCAGGTGCACAGCTATATGAACAAAGCTATGCACTCTCTCTAGTAAGTGAGCAGTATGTTTTGCATTTCTTATGCCCCAGAACCAGAAGCGGCTCACTGGATGGAGTGGAGCCACTCTGGTAGTTCCCACCAGGTGGTTTGCTGTTAATTGCCAGGAGGAAGAGGGGTAATGTGGCATGGAGGTCATTGTGGTGCAAACACACCGGTAAGAGTGGTAGATTGGACATAATAAACAAGTGTCATCGTCCCCCACACAATGAAAGCGCCCCCGGGAGACCAGAGGATAGAGGCTGCTCAGTTATTTTGCCTTGGCTGCATTTGCCATCCCAGCATCACCACTCCTTTTAGCTACCCACCCTATCCACTTTGGAAAAGATCTTGATAGCTTAGGTAGGGGAAAGCTATTTTGAATGGGGGGAAATGTTGAAGGGGAGCAGCTCCTTAACATTTCACTATTTAAAAGTTTTGCTTCCTAGGGCCACTTGGATTTAAATATATATGTATATACAGTGGTACCTCGGGTTAAGAACTTAATTTGTTCTGGAGGTCTGTTCTTAACCTGAAACTGTCATTAACCTGAAGCACCACTTTAGTTAATGGGGCCTCCTGCTGCTGCCGTGCCGCCGAAGCACGATTTCTGTTCTTATCCTGAATCAAAGTTCTTAACCTGAGGTAATATTTCTGGCTTAGTGGAGTCTGTAACCTGAAGTGTATGTAACCCGAGGTACCACTGTATATATAGAGAGAGACCAACAGAAAGAAACACATAAATCTAATTTATGTACTTGGATCCCAGAGCCCTGGCTTTTATTGGATCTTCATAAAACAAGTCTGAAGCTGCTGTTGGTGTGAATTTTGTATTTAGAGCTCCAAGAAGTACAAACTTAAAAAATAAAATAAAAAATCAACTGGTAAATCCTTCACAGAACTTCACTTGATTTCCTAAATAGATATAGAATGGCACACCAATTCTAATAACTCTTACTCCTAAGTAAGTTCCACTGAAATCAATGGATATCACCACTTCCCATTTCAGTTTAGTAATCTTTTCTAGGCATGGGAAGCAGTGAATGTGCAAACTGTGAAATGGCTTCCTTGACAAACTTGGTGAAGGAAGTTGATCTGTGGCATGAAGATAATCCTCCTATACTAAAACAAATCATTGGAGGTGCCCATCAGAATTCACCCAAATCTCTGGATGAGGTGACTGAATTTAAGGTCAGGTCCTTAGGTTTGTAGGCTCCAATTCTTAAACCACCATTAAATTATTGTTAGGAATGCAGATGTTGTTGAGGAGCTTTAGTGTTGCTTTCCCATCCTTGGGATGCAGAACCCTTGCTGCATTATGATAATGGTTACCAATGCCTTGGGTTGGGGGGTGGGGAGTGGGGCTAAGAACAAGAAATGGAACAATTGCATGCCAACCATGCATACATCTATGAATAACCTATTTCTGACATAAAGTCCTAGTTTTGAAGGGTCAGGTTTAATGTTTATGGCAAGTGAATGCTAATAGTTGATTTAATGCATTGTTTGCAGTGTCTCTGTAAGTTGTTGTGGTGGTGGTGGTGGTGGTGTGTGTGTGTGTGTGTGTGTGTGTGTGTGTAATATTTGGTATAAATGTTTTCAGGTTCATTTAAATTTTGGTCCTTGTTTCATTTGACCTTTGCAACAGATCAGCACCCACTGTTTCATCACAAGCCCTATGAGAAAGACTGTCAACATGCACTCTTGTTTTTTTAAAAAATTATTATTATTATTATTATTATTATTATTATTATTAATTTATTGAATTTATATACCACCCTATACCTGGAGGTGCTATAGCTGCCACCATACATATGTCTAGAATTGCACTGTTAGTCTGCTAGAGTTAAGTGTGCCTCTCATTTACACGGAAGTAGGAGAACTGTCACCCCGAGTTCCCAGTCTCCTGCTGGTGAGGCCACTGCCAGGAACCCAATCATGTAAAGTTTATTCCAAGTAATAATAAAGGTAAAATAAAAGAGGAGCTGAGTGTGAACAGTCACTGAGAATATCTGGTTAAGCTTGCACTACACAGCCTACTAACATCAGCAGAATCACACCAATCTCCTTGGTCACCACAAAAACCATGAAGTCTTCTTAGGAACTGGAGGGAGAACAACATAGAAGGGAGAATAGGCATTTTGTAATGTTACGGCTTTAGGAGAAGAAGTTGGACTTCAATAGAAATAGCCGCTGATACAGGAAGGTGCTCGCCTCACCTTTTGGGACCAGGAGATTGGACTGGAAGGGATGCTAATGAAGAAGGTGATTGCCTGGCAATCTCAAGTAGACTTGACAATGGGTTCTGTGATTGTACAGTGGTACCTCGTGTTAAGTACTTAATTCGTTCTGGAGGTCCGTTCTTAACCTGAAGCACCACTTTAGCTAATGGGGCCTCCTGCTGCCGCCACTGCACGATTTCTGTTCTCATCCTGAAGCAAAGTTCTTAACCCGAGGTACTATTTCTGGCTTAGCGAAGTCTGTAACCTGAAGCGTATGTAACCCGAGGTACCATTGTATATCTAAAAGTTGAAGGAATGCAACTCTGTTCTCCTCAAAGGAATGATGGCCAAATATCTTGGTTAGGGAGGTTGTGTATTTAAAGAGACGTACAGCACCTGCCTTTGATCAGAGTCTTGCTGGATGGCTTGCTCTTCTTACTGGTTTCTTCCATTTAAAAGTACTCCCGCCCCCCCCCCCGCCAAATGCCAAAATCTTATTACAATAGGAAAATGACCCTTACCATGTAAGCAAAGAAAGTGGTCACAGCTGGTGCCTCCTTTGTGCACAGAATCTGCATGTCAGCAATTGGACGAGGTATTATTTCGGGGTATCTGTGTTATCATTGAATATGAAACTGTTTCCCGATGACAGACAGATGGAATGTTGTGCTGAATGTGTAAATTGGAATTATCGCATCTAGCATTTCTCTTTGCCAGGTGCCAGCTTGCTGCTGCGGCTCGACACTAATGTTGAAGGGGTGCCAGGAGTGGTTTTATTTGCTAATTATCTCTTAGCATCTCGGGCAAGCAGCTTGCCCAGGTGTTTTCAAAAGCACCTAGCAGGACAGTGCAAGGCTGCAGGTGCTCGTGTAGTGATAGGACAGCACACAGAATGCCGTTGGTATCCGCATCCATCTGTGTAATTGTTTTATTAAGCTCGGAGTTCTTTGAGCCTATAACGCACTCAAGTGCCAGGCTGGCAATGCTATCGTTGAGCCTCTTGTTCTTGACTTACACCAGCTTTCTCTTAGTACTTTCCCTCCAGCCCCTTTGTTATAAAAAGAAAGCGTGAGACGTTCTCTAGCAACAAATGAAGCCACAGGTGTTCTCCCCTCCCTCTGTTGGTATGAAATGCAGATGATGAAAGTGGAAAAGTTGGCTGAAGTTTCCATACTAAATAAGGTTTTTAGGGAACTATGGCCACTCATTAGGGTTTTTTGGGGGTGTGAAATCAATGTAAAAGTTAGATTTTAAAAATAAAATTAAAAGAGAGAGAGAGAGAGAATGTGCCACTTTATCGCATCACATATTTGATCTCACTAGTCCTGTGGCCTGCTAACGTAGGCCAGGGTTATTAACCCCACATTGCAGAGTGAGTAGGAAGAAGGGATGGCAAAAAAAGTGGGGTGGTCACTGATAAACTTTAAAAGAGAAAATGCAAGTCAAAATTGCTGGTTATGTTTTAAAGGAGCGGCCAGTGAAATACAGATTAATGTATTGTGTTCTTGTGATTAGAGAAATCTTCAAATAAAGCAGTTAAACAATTCTTAAAAAAACAAAAACCAAAAACCAACCAAACCTGAAAAAATAAACAAGAGTATATTGGTTTGGTATATATACACACAGAATAATATGAATTCCTTCCCCCAGCCCTTCTTTCAGCATCCTATTTAAAGGGATTAAATAATTTTAGTAATGCTGTTTTGATCTGCCATTGACACAAAGACATCTCCTTTCTGAGGTTTTTGCCATGGCAGCTCTTTGTGGGCTGGAGTTAATCATTAACAGAATACAACTGAGTTGATAGCATTTTTATAGTTCTTTCAAAAATTGCTACTATATAACTCACTTTTAAATGGCACTGTTAAAAAAAAACAGTTGGTTTTGAGCTGGGGGGGGATTCTCTTTTGTTCCGTAATCTAAAAATCCAGAAAGATGAATTATCTCTCCTCTGTGTCTTTTAATTAATGAGATGCAGCCTAAGACATTTCGTAAATTCTCATTCCACTGTCTGATTGCTATCCAGTATGCATCTAATGTGGCACATGCTTTGTCTTTGTTGTGGGTAGTTGGGAAGTATGCTCTTTTTGTACTTTTTGCTTTTTGAATGCTTGCATAGGGGGTATGCATTTCTGATTGCTTTGAAGAGCCTGAGGGAACTAATCTATTTATGGAGGTTCTCAAAACATTGGCTCATGACATCACACCATTCTGTGGCTTGTGCTAATCATAATTTAGAATTCAAACTGTGGTTTGATGGCCCAGATGTACAGGCAAAGCAAGATTGACTTGCTGAACAATGTCCTACCTTCGCCCTTCAATTGTCGCTCAGTTCACCTGCCTCTGACGACTCCCTGGATGCCATTCTAAATGGCTTTGTATCGCCACCTAACTGGCAAAGTGATGCCATGTGTGCAATTGTGTTATCATTGTCCATATACTTTTAACAGGAAGGCTTCCTGAAAAGTCCATTCAGTTCAGAAGCTTTTGGGAAGGTTTCTGGTTTATACCAGGCTGTTGAGCTTTCCTTTATTATTTTACCTATTTTTATGCTCTGCTACAATTAATCATTTGGTTATTGGTTTATAACAGAATAAAGTAGCATCATCTGTGAGCCAGTCCTTCGCCTTCCCCACCCCTCTGCTTTCCTATCCCTGTCAATGCTTAGCTACAGCTGCTTCTGCTTCTGCTTCTGCATCTTCTACAGATCGTTGCAGGCAGGTATTCAATCAGTACAGTTCTGGCCCAAACCTCCCCATGATGATTCCTGTTTGCTACATTGCTCAGCTCAGATTACATGCTGTTGACCTACACACAGCCCCCTAACCCAGCTGGAGTGTGTTGAAAGCACTGTACTTTTAAATTCCACTCTTTCTGATGTGGCTTGGCACTTTTTTTTGGCTGTGCATTCTCCAGAGTCCCTCAAATCTGCCTGACAGGTAGTAAACTAGAGAGGCATGTTTCCCAGATTGGGAAGAGACTGTGGAAGCTGGCACTTTTGTGTATGTGTTGCTGGTAGTTCATATTGTTAGAAAGGGTATCTTCTTGAACATGATTGTGGTGGAGGAGGTTAAACCAGGGTCTAACAGGACAATTCTTATGTTCTTAAGTTGGTGCCACTGGATTCATTTTTAGTCTAGTTTTTATTTTATTTTAAGGGAGTTAGGAGGTCATTGATTGAGTGTTGTTTCAAATTCAGAAACTCAGAATGTGTGTATTCACTAGTGCAGTGGAGGGTGACATGCAGCAGTGGACTCTAGTTAGAAGATGGAAATTGATATTCTACTTGAGTGTGGCTCTAAAAGAGGCTGCAGTGGGATGTTCTATCTTCAGAAAGCTTGAACAGAGAAGTATACTTAGATGCTGAGAAGGTAGAGATACATAGAAGGTAGAGAGCATGCTTCTGGAGTAGCATTGGGTTCTGCTGGTGCGTCTTCTAAGAGTCAGGGATGGGCAGCCTTTGTACCTCAAGTTAAATAGCTGCTTATATTGCTTCTCCATGCTCTTGCTCAGCAACTCACCTTGAGTGGCTAGAAGCTGTGGATAAAGACCAATCTGTGCTGTTTCTGATGTCACAATTTACCGTACCTTGTTAATTCACCTGTGTCTGCCATTGTGGAACCATAATCTACTGCTTCATGTTCAGGGGGAAAGGAAGACTCCATTTGCAGATCTAGGGTTGCTTCCACCACTGTAATGCACTGTTTCAGTTGGCTGTGCTGGCCGCCACTGCCTGCATTTGTTGCTACAATGCCCCCTGGACCTGAGCCACAGGAGCTGTCTTGACTTGCTCTTGGTCTCACCTTGCTTTTGCTTTTCAGTGATGCCACTGCTCACAGCTTGCCTGGAAGGAGATCTATCCATGGTTTTCCTCTCCCCAAGGAATAAGCTGCTGTGGTTGGCCAGCTGTTTATTATAATTTAACTATAGGAGAGTGCCCAGGTAATCTTTAGAGGTTCTAGAAAATCCCCCTCTATGTTATGTGTTCTGGCAAGTCAGTTGACTATGTCCTCCTATGACTTCAAACCCTTCTATGCATTGTTGGCTTACCCACTGGTCAGTGAAATACCAAGGCTGGGCTTCCTTGCTCTTAGGTGTGTGGTAGAAGTACCAGAGGTGGTAGATAACATTGGTGCCTCTTTTATAGAAATTGCATAGATAAGTTTTGGGCTGGGTAGTGATTTCTTGAGAATGCTGTTGTGAGAACAAATAGCTGGCACATACAAACAAGAGTAGCCTAAAGCACGTGGCTTTCAGAAACTTCACACACAGAAACTTCATACATATATATATATATTTGTCCAGACCTGACAAACCATAATTTGCAAACCACAATTTCTGATTTGCCAGCCGATTGTAAAATATGGTTTGCCAACTTACTGATGTTGCACCAACTCTTGGGTTAAGGTTCTCAAAAAACTATTTTGGCATGACCCCTGAACTGAACCACTGGTTTTCCTTGTGAACAAAAATAATGACTTTCCAACAAGGTGCTCCAAGAAAAGGAAGCCAAGATTCTGTGGTTGGTGGCTCTTACTACTTTACAATTAAAGCGTTTTTATACATCAAGGCATAAAGCAGTTCTTGAAATGATTTATAGCCAGATGCTGGCTAGAATTCTCATAGTTCACATTACAGATACCTCTCTTTCACTTTTGCCTCTGCATTAACATCAATTAGGTAGCCACATAAATAACGCATGAATAACGGGCAAGAGGGTCTTGGACACCTAAGACATCCTCCAACTGTTAATATCCAAGGGGGGCTAGGAATTTCATTGACATGATTGCTATGTATCATGCCCTCTTATTTTTCACATTACAGATTTACAACCCTTAGAAACTGAAATGTGCAATCAGGAAATACTATAGATGCTCCCGTAACTCAAAAACCTTTGATCTAGTTTGTTGGGGGCCACTGGATGAATCTCTACTGATGTGAGCAGGGGGGCCCCTGAGTCCAGATTATGCCGTTGTTGCACTCTCTGGTTGCCACAAAACAATAGGGAGGCAAACACTTGCATGCACTTTCTTTTGTTAACGAGACTAAGGATTTTGTGGAGAAAAGGTACAGTGTGCTTTTATTGCAAGCATGGCTTCAGGTGGCAGTTGCTGTTTGTTTTTCTTCCTTTTTTTAATGATGTGTGTTTGGAATCAACAATCTATTTATAAAAGTATGTATATTTGCATTTAAAATTCTAAATACAGAACACCTTTAAAGTTGGAAAGAGCTTAATTAGCACAGCACACATGGTAGTGATTTGCTTATAATTTATGTAGTTTGTAAGGATAGCTGACAAATTAATGCTAAAATGAGGAATGTAAAAACAAAAAATCCAAAGCCAACAACATTTGATTTGATTCCTGTGAAGAAAATTGTTAGTTTTGGATACGTACAGAATGTGTGGCCACATCAGCTTTAGACTGGCACAGCTGATGGTCCTGGAGATCATGTCTCTTGGAGGATCTGTGAGACTTTAGAGCAGCGGTTCTCAACCTGTGGGTCCCCAGATGTTGTTGGACTACAACTCCCATCATCCCTGAGCTCTGGCCTTGCTAGCTAGGGGTGATGGGAGTTGTAGTTAACAATATCTGGGGACCCACAGGTTGAGAAAGGCTGCTTTAGAGTGACCCACAGGTGAGAAACCTCTCCTCTAACACCAAATGCCCCATTTGGGGGCGTTCCAATGGCTACCAGCTTCAGAGCTCCCCCATATCCAGCAGCCATCTTCCTTTCCACTAGTGGAAGGCAGTGAAGAGGTGACTTTGCTGCAGCCTAACCTTTCCCCCCAGTAGTATGGTATAATAGTATCGCAGCCCCAGTTGTGCAGCTCATAGAGTAGGCAGTGATTATTATTAACACAAGAGTGGACTTTGAGATGCCTATTGTATAAGTGCAGACTGATGGGCTGGGAATATGGTTATATGTGATAAAGGGAATATTAGCCATGTGACTACAAACTGTCACTTAAATTTACATTTCAAGCCTAGAATTTTATTTTAATGTCTAAGGCAATATTCCTGGGTAGAGTTGTATGGCGAAACACGTTTTGGTAGCTGGATTGAACTTGAGCATGCTGAGAATGTAAGGCTTTTCTTTAAAAAGGCAATGTTCATAGGGGTGTGGAGCTAAGCTTGAAAGTGGATAATAACTACTGAAATCTAAGTATCGGAGTAGCTCTGAGCAGAATTTTCACTAGTTCAAGGGGCAGAATTGGTTACATGGTTCCCTGCCTTTTCCCACGGCTAGTAAAAATCATAGTCAGTTGTGCAAAATTTGCATTTCTCCCCTTTTTCTAGAAAACCACAGGATCCTGCTTTTCTTGGCACGAAGTTTTGTGGTCCAAAGAATATGCTTGCTAAGTGGCTAAGGGAAAGAATCATAAAAAACCCCCAACTCACGAAGTTTTCTAATGGCCACCATGGCTTTCTAAACCTCCTCCTATACATCTAAGGTTGTAGATATGCAAAGTGGGAAAACATCATTTTCAGCGTTAAAAGATAATTATGTTTCTTTTGCGTGCTCAGGTAATTTGTGGTTTCTCCCCGAGCTTATCTGAGCAATTAAACAAGAGAGGAAATTACATAAAATCAAGATATACATCATCAACATCAAGCCTGAATAAAGGCATCGTGAAATAAAATATAGTTGCTGTAGTATAAGAATGCCCCCCCTCACGGCATCATGCTTTTTTGTGTTTTCCTTTTAATCATTTCCTTTTTAAAAAAATTTGGCATAATCATATGCACATTTCCAACTCTATATTTTTTTTTTAAATGTCCTGAAACAAAACACTCCCTTTTTTGTAGGTTGTTGAAAAGTGAGCTCTCAAATTATTCTGGCTACAGCCATATGAGTTGCTCTTCGAAATCAAGTCTTTAGCATAAGACGGCTGCTGCGACGGCATCCTCTTTCATTTTCTGCCCCCTCCCTCCCCCCTGCACTCCCACACTTGTGTCTGCATTTCCCAAAGGTCAGGCCTATTGGGGATGGTCTTGTAAACCAACCCCAGTAATAATGTAATAAAATGCAACTGATTCTGTGCAATATGGGTAGTAGAAACAGCCAAGGCTGCGCCTGTGCTTACCGTTTTCATTAAAACAAAGCAGCAGTGATTTCTGTCTCTTTCCCTTGTCTCCATCCCAAATCTTTAACAGTTTTCATCAAACTGAGTTCCATCCATGCTTTCAAAAAGAACCCCAACCCCCTTTTCATGTAGAAAATAAACATATTTCCATTTGTTACATGCACTGCTTTCGAAGCATAGAAATGGTCAGTGCCGCACATGGTATATCTGATACGCTTTTAGGAATTTTTGGTCTGCTGAGCGACGACATTAATTGTAGATTTTAAATCTTGGTATCTAATTGAAGCCCCCAACCTCTGGTGAAAAGGTAATCAGTGTGGATGACTTTGTTACAATATGGAGCACTTTGTTGCTTTGACTTTGTCAAGCGGCAATGGTATTCTTAATTAAATATGTTCAAATTTTGCCTGTGTTGAGAAACTTTAATGTTCGTTTGAACTAATTAATGGGCTGAATGGTTAGAAGGTGAAATGAGATAAGGCCATCTTGAGTGTCCCAGAGTTTCTTGGAAGCTAGCTTGTGTTCCAAGAAGGAAAACTACATGTATTGCCATTGTAGAAGTATAATGTCCATTATAATTAATCCAGAATGCGTCAGCTAGACTGATGACTAGGAGTGGCCACCGAGACCATATAACACTGGTCCTAAGAGACTTACATTGGCTCCCAATACATTTTCGAGCACAATATAAAAGTGTTGGTGCTGACCTTTAAAGCCCTAAACAGCCTCGGCCCAGTGTACCTGAAGGAGCGTCTCCACCCCCATCATTCTGCCTGGACACTGAGGTCCAGCGCCGAGGGCCTTCTGGCAGTTCCCTCACTGTGAGAAGCGAAATTACAGGGAAGCAGGCAGAAGCAAGCAGGGAAGTAGTGGCGTCTGCCCTGTGGAACACCCTCCCATCAGAGGTCAAGGAAATAAACAACTATCTTACTTTTAAAAGACATCTGAAGGGAGCCCTGTTTAGGGAAGTTTTTAATGTTTAATCCTGTATTGTGTTTTTAATGTTCACTTGGGAGCTGCCCAGAGTGGCTAGGCAAACCCAGCCAGATGGGTGGGGTATAAATAATAAATTATTATTATTATGTCCATGATTCTAGAATTCTTGCTGTGCTTGGTCTATGATGCCCATTTCATACACTGAGTTATATAATAATTCAAAATTTTTGCATAGTGGACTTTTTGCATAGTGGACTTCCTTCGATCAAGGTCTATTCTTGCTGCAATAGTGTCTTGCATGACTAAAGCCTTAGTGGATACAGATTATTGGTTTTTCCATCTTTCCTGACATGTGAATCACTTTCCTTTTTTAAACAGCACTTGTGCAAAAATGTTTGTATGTGCATGTGTCAAGAATTGGGTTTGTATTTAAGCACATGACTGATAAGTTGTGGCTACAATGGAATGGATAAGCAAATAGTGATATTTGACCATGTGTTAAAGCCATTAATGAAGCCGTATCCAATGTGGTTCATAGTCATTTTGGGCTTGAAAGAGTTATCTTGAAATAATCATCCCAAGGCCTATGAGGGGCCCCAGAAGTGTATAACTAGAGACAAAGCCACAACTTGGTTTAGTTTGAATATATCCCCTTGGTAAGTCTGTATTATCCTGCAAACTAGTAAGGGTGGTTTTACCATACAGATGCAGAAAATGGCTGTATTTAGTCCATTCAGTATTCTTAGGTGAGCTTCTGGCTATATTATACACCTGGATTTCCCCAGGCATAGCTGGAATATTGCAGTCTGCAGCTGTATCCGGGTGGAAATCAGGAAAATGCCTGGGAAATTCCGGACGTATGTCAGTCCATGTTGGCATTTCTTGACCAACAATTCCGCTGCCCCCCCCCCCCAAGATTTTCACTGTTTGAAATATGGCAACCTTAGGCTACATTTGCACATAATGGTATGCCAAGGTTTATTATAACCATGGTTTGTTCAATGAACCAACAGTGGTCGTAGATGATCGAGCAAGCCATCGTTTGCTTATTTTCCAGCTGCTCTTGCTTGTGGTTCTGTAGCTTGGTGATAGGGTAGATGCAAAAAATTATAAGTAAGCAGGGCTTTTGGATTCAGACATAATGCCAAATCAAGTTAAAACAAACCAGGGTTTGTAAGCCAGCCATGTCCTCGGATTGAGGGTTTTTGCTAGAAAACATAACACAGGTAGTTTCCTGGGCTGAGTTTGGACAAACGAACCATATTTTAGCTGTACTTTATATAAGCCATGGCTTAAGTGTTATGTTTGAAACATGCCCCTGAAATGTAGCTATATTTCTTTGTAAGAAAGCTTTTCTCTCTAGAAAGAGCAGTAATAATTCTTGCATTAAAAAAATAAAATAAAGGGAATTATCTGGGATTCTGATTGTACTGATAAACACATTATTACAAGTATGCTGCATGCCTGATTTTTCATTTTCATGGAATAAACTGGCCCTAACTTCAAAATGTGCCTGGCAGCCGGTGCTGAAATATTTTTTGGTGAGCTCTGGGAATTCCCCGTAGCATTTTGATGACTTTTATTATAGTGCCACAAAGCAGCTGGCGTGGTGTGTAGATTAAAATGAAACTTTTACAAGAATGATAAAGTGTCATACTGATTTTTATCCTGACATTTCTGGGCAGGCAGGTTTTAATTATTTGACTAAAGTTGCTAATTCTGTTCAGCGAAAAAAGCAGCAGCAGCGTTATCCGGATGATAGATGCAGATGTCAGAAAATCACAGAGGGTTCCACGTCTTTGATTAAAGGTGCTACTTTGGTGTTAAACCCAGATTACGAGGGCATCTTAAATTCTATTGATTCTGTCAGCTTTGTTTTTAATGTGCTGCTAAAACTCAGCGTTCGAATAGGCGCGCACACACACCCGCACACCCGAAAGGGAGGAAAATTGCTGTGAATGACATTGAACTCCTCTCCAATTGCCAGTTTCTCAGATAGTTTCCGAGAGACTGTCCCTGTGTCTATAACTCAAGAAAGGACTCTGTGAAACATGGATTTTAGTTGACTTGGCTGTCTTGCTTTAAGTTGCATCATTTTGTTGTACATGCTTCACCCATCTCAGGGCATTGTATCAGAGCATGTGCTTGGGGGACGCGCAGCTGTCAAGCATTATTCCAGATAAACAGAGCTGTAGCTGCAGCATATCGGAAAAACTGTCCAAAAATCAGATGGCTGCTTTTTCTTCCAGTGTGAGCTTGCCTTTTATTTAGCTATCACAGCACAAAAGGAGTTTGGAACAGGAAGTATCACACTTGGCACATTTTTTAAAAAACAACAACTAATTCGCATTCAAAAATTGTCTACCTGCTTTTTTGTTGTTGTTCAAGGCCTGTCGCTTGTTATGACCCAGGGCACACCAATGTTTCTTTTACTCCCCCCGCCCCCCACCACAATCTCCATGGAGTTCTGCTGTTCTCAGTGATATGATGAGGAACAATTCAAGGATGCAGATAACAATGAATCCTATTTAGGTATTTATTTATTGTAATTCTTTTTGAAGTGAACAGCAAGATCAGGGTGGTAACACTGAGAGTATGCTAGAGGGTTGGTTTGCATCGGCACACTTAAAAGAAAATGATCTCTCTCTTTTTCACTAGTTCTTCAGACTGAAGCAAATTATTTTTGGAATGGGTAGACTAGGAAATCTCCCATTACAGAGACCAAGTGAATTCAGGTATGAAACACTTAAAACAACAGCAAAAAGCCTCTTATAACTCCAGCCTGCTGGTATGTAGTGCAGATAACAGCAGAATGATTTAGGTCAAATTCCCCATAGGGCTGTTCCTGTAATCCCTGTTGAATTCTGGACCATCTCCAGGTGATCAGCTACAGTTCAGATCCAGCTTCATGCTCCATTTCCCTTTATAAAGACTTAAAGCCCTACGTTATCAGAAATCAACAGTCCTTCATTTGCTGCATAGTACACATTTAGCAGCCAGACTTCCTCTCTAGCTCTTCCCAGTTCCCAGAAACCAGGAAGCTGGCACAAATCCATCAGACAGAGGCTCATCCACAGTGGTCCTCTAGGAGGCATGATTGATGAAAGGGTTTGGTCTCAGCTTATACTGGCTCTGGGACACTTGGACTGAATCCTGTGCATCCTGGCGAAGCAGAGCAGGATTGAACTCTAGAAGATTATCACTTGGAATGGATTTTGGCAGCAAGTGCATTTTCACCTCTTCTTCCACCCCCCCCCCACTCCCTGCTTTCCTTTTCCTTTTCGCAGCAAATGGCTTTGTTGGCTTACAGCTTGAAATTCCCTGTCTACTTTAAACAAGTTCCCACTCATCCTTTGAAAGGTATGGGAAGAGTAAATGTAGGTTGCAGTCCTTTACAGCTTACCTGGGAGTAAGTTGAACTCCAAGAACTTACTTCTGAGTAGTTCTGCATAAGTATTCTGTTAATGAAATTATTGCTGATTGCAAATGTTGAGAGGTAAAAAAGAGTCTCCGTGTTTTGATCACTATGTATCCTATGCAATTCAAAATTGTATCTGGTAAGCATTAGCCTAGGGATTTAATACCCCACTGTTATGAGAAGATAACATCATTGTACAGGAATAAAATATTTGCTGGAACCCATCTTGCTTATTGGGTAGAATTTAAAGTCTGCAATATAGAACTTTTTAAAAAGCCCAGCTTGTGTCTGATTTTCATTACGCGTTTCAACAAGAATGTGGGAAACACTAAAAGCAGTCAGCATATGTTGTGTTTTTTATCTTTCATAAACTGTTTTGCAAAGTGTACACCTGGAAAGTGAAGGATAAATTGAGAATACGGAAAGGTGGGGGAAGATTCTCTATCTCCCCCCCCCTTCCTGCTTTTAAGTAGCTGCTGGGAAAGAGGGAATAGTTTGAAAACATCTTGTAATCATGAATTAGAATGAATTATGTCACATAGCTGTGGAGGCCATTTAGTATTTCAAAAACACAGCGGGGGACCTTTTTTAAAGACATAATTAAAAACAACAGAAGATACAGACTGTTATGGATCTTAAGTTCTAGGCTTCCGGAATAATTTAAGTCCGTCTGAAATACCCCTTGCTGTTGTCATCTATTAGCATCTGTGTGATATTTCCCTTCAGTCAGTGCTTTCACTTTAGGAAATGGGGCAAAAAGTCAATAGGTCAGGCCTAGATTGGTCAGTATTCCGAGCATTTCAGTTAAATTCTATTCAGTTAATTTTAGATGAAAAGACACTTTAAAGGGAACATTTGAATAACACATGGTATGTACTGCTGGGAAATAATTTATCTTTAACAAGGAAAAGACATTGTCAATTTGGTTGATATATGCCTATTGGTGTAAATAATGGATCCGTCTGAAAAGGCTACGGGTGTGAGATCCCTTCCCAGGGGAACTTCTGTGCCAAACCTACTTGGTATTGTATTGGATGATTTAAATTTGCACTTGACTGTTCCATTTATTCTGCATGATGAATTGAAACAATTCTGTGGCATTTCAACACACTGCCACCATCATTGCATTTATTTCCTCCTTGATTCCCAAAAGAACATGCATAGGAATTCAATGAGGATGAATGTAGATACACAGTTGTGTGTGTCTACACCTACCCACAAGTTCTCTGTTTAATTTTATGGAGAGAGGAAATGGGCAGGTGCAAAGAATGTGTTTTTTTCAATCTTTCAGTTGAAGTGAATGAGGGAACCGTCACACACAATTACGCCCCATCTCCCATGAGCATCAAGGCACATTCAGATCTCTGGATTGAGGAGAAAGAATCATAGAATTGTAGAGCCCGAGGGTCATCTAGTTCAATTTGAACATAATGGGGATAAAGAATGGGAATAAATGAGAGCAATACGTTCATAGTATCTGCAATGTAGAGAAACAATGCCGGAATCATGCCCACAGCTTTCCCACAGGGTGGGCTCAAACCGCCAACCTTTTGGTTAACAGCCAGATGCGCTGATCCATTGCACCACGTTTGAGGAGTACTACTGAAGACAGTATTATGAAGACTTGCAGACACATAGAATGTCTCTGCTTTGCTCACAGCTGTGATTGGATCTGACAAATGTTGCTAGACTCCCAACCCTAAGGTTTTTGACCTACGAGTTTATTTTCACAGGGGTATAGGGAGGTTCTATATACAGATACATTTATCCCTTAGTAAAATTTGCTTGCATTTTAATTCTTGCAACATTAATTGTTTATGGAAAGCTTATTTTTGGTATCAAGTGATTCATTTTATTGAATTGCAATTCAACGACGTTTTCCAGCAACCTAGTCAAAAGAAGACCTTCCACCCATGTTTTCCACACTATTTTTAATCTTATCACTAGTATATCCAGGGCCGTCTTACCCATAGGTGCTAGGGGTGCAGGGCACCGGGCTCTCTGGGGCGCCAGGCTGAGAGTCCGGGGCCTGAGAGTTGAGTCCCGGGAAGAGCCCATCCGTTGGTTGGAGTGCTGTGGCGGGCTCTTCTGCTGCAGGTGGCACTGTGCTGCGAATTCGGTGGCAACCAAGCCAGCGAGATGCTGAGGCAGCCAGCTGGCTCCTCCCTCCTGTGCACCTGGGACTGGGCAATCGGGGGGGGGGGATCTTTGCAGCCTGGCACCGCATATGCTTAAGACAGCTTTGAGTATAGCCATGGCTAATAAGGATCACATGAAGTTAATATTTTGGCTGCAGCTTCCTGCCCACTTCTTTCATTTTTCTCTTGTATCGACAAGTTGTTATCTACTATCCTCTCAAATCTAGTGACATATTTCTCACTATGTTTAGGGGTCAGCAGTGCAGTGACACCAGCCATTGGCATCTTTAAGCAGGATATTGTCTAATACAGTATATAGCTTCATTCCCTTTGCCATTGCATAAATAAAGCATTCAGTGTGTGCATCAGTGCCATCAAGCATGAATACCCCAGTGGACTGGGAATTAAATGCCAAGTGAGGGTCAGAAGCAACAAAGGCTGAATAACACTCAGCAAATGTATACATATTAGGTAAGGAACACTGCTCCTGGTGCAGAAGAAATTGAATAAGCACCTTGCAATGTCTAGATGGAGCATAAAGACTTCTTTTGTGTGCCTCAACAACTATCGTTAAGCCATGCAGAATATTCCTTCATGGAATGAGCCAGACAATGGTTTATTAAAGTACAAGGGGAAATGTTTGCATTCTAGATTCCTTGATGGTATTACTATATTGCATTATGGTTATTTTATTTCATTGGCTGGAGCATTATGGGTACGTGAGCCTGCAGAACAACATTACATCTTTCCTGGGTTTTTTTCCAGTCAAGAGATAATGTTGAACAAGATAACCTTTTCAATTATGAAAGTGCTATGATTTCTTTGATTATTTTCTTCTCCAAAGAAAAATTTCACCCTGTTCTCATGCATTTTTATTGTAGTGTCATTAGTGCAATGTAGATTTTTCCAGTCCAGTGTAAAATATTAACATGTATTAAATCATATTCCCTTGAAGCCCAATTTCTCCAACTTTCACTTTTTTGGGGGGGTATACTTCAGACTTCACTATGAGCTTCCAATCATGTAGGTAACATATATGTCTCATTTATCACCCATTTTTGGTCACTTAAACAAGTTCTAATAATTGAATCTACAAATATGTGAAGAGATTATATTCTTCTAGGTAGTTCCTCAGCAAAAATGCTACCAGAGCAATAACAAATAAGACACCAGCTGTTTGTAGATTTACTGTCTAAACACATGATACAAAAGGAAGAAAAGGACGGAGAGGAAAGAGTTAAGCAAGCAAGCACTTGTTCTTAAAGTTACAAAGCTATTATAATGTTCATTTTAATTATCTTACTACAAACAGGTAAGACCTACCAGGATAATAAGTAAGCAGATGCAAATAAACTGACACTCAGATAATAACCAACATTTCATTTTTATGTTTAGAACAGTTGAAATGTGTGTGTGTGTGTGTTCATGTTCTCTGTTCTCTGCTTTCTTCATGCACACACACGCGCACGCACACTCACACTCCATTTTCTTAACCTTTAAAAAGAGCCTATAAAATGAATGCTGAAGGATCTTGAAATCATTCTGGTTCTGCAATAGGGATATGACTCTGGACCCATTAAATACAGGGATGAGGTGGGAAGCTGTTGTTTTTTTACATGTTACTAGACCCCACCTCGCATCAGCTCCTGCTGGTATGGTCAACAGTCTCAGATGATTGAAATTGGTGTTCAGCAACATCTGGAAGATCCCAAGTTAGCCACCACTAGATTAAGCCACATTTTAACTATTAGGTGCCTAATATTAGCCTTTAATATTGACACGATAAAGATCTCTGTCTCTTCCCCCCCCCATTCTGAATTCATTTCCCATACATCACATTCCTTCTCAAAGTTATTAACAACACAGTCGTATTCATGCCTACTGAAATGTAAGCCTCATTGAGTTGAGCATGATTTACAGCCAGGTAAATGTGTATAGGATTGCAGCCTTATGTAAATTGTAAAGGCATCACATCAACTGGAACCACTTATCCTATTAGAATATATCTGCCTATGTTGGCCCAGAGGTTTCATATATATAATTTCTAGAGTTAATTTAGAAAGAAGCTGTTAACATTTCATAATAGCTGCTTATCTGTGATCCTTTGTCCAAACCATTTTGGTTTTTTTAAAATTTTAATTTAAAAGCCATGGGGCATAAGAAACAAAAACAAAATAAACAAAGCTTTCAAAGTGCTGGACAGACCTTGGGAATCAGAGATCCAAATATCCTAATTTCAAGATGAATAAAAAACATCTTAAGGGAACACTCACAGTTATCAGTAATTGAACATTCCTGGCAATTATTCATCCAAAGGAATAATTATCCCTTGATTCAGTTTTCTGAGTAAGTCACCTATTAAATTTCGCTCTTGTGTGTTAACAAAGACTTCTTAATAAAGATTTTTGTCTTTTCATTTTGCTTGTTCATAAAATAATCTCTGGAAATAGTAAAAAATGATTTTAAAGCAATAGCCAGAATAATTTGTTTTTATAGACATGGACAAGTTTTTTCACTTCTCAGCTTCGTTGTTTTGAAGGAAAGAACTGTTCAGTGGTTGGGCGTGTCTTTTGTGTTTGATGCTAATGGTTGATGATTTTGCTGATGGGAAAAAATGCTGATTTGTACTTGGCAGTATACACTTTTTATTTGTTTTGTGTCATTTTAACATTTTGATACATCCCTAGTGAATTCTTCAGCACGTGTTCGTATTGCAGAGCTAAAATAACATAGGCTGGCCTTTGATCCAGGCACATGTGGTATTATTTTGAAGAGCAGCTTAATCTGTACACATCCAGCCTGCCTTGAGAAGAAAAGTCAACCCTTAAGGGAGCTTGCTAAGGCTACTGAAATCTCATGGCACATGAAAGTAGCAGTAGCCATATTGTACACAGAACTAGTCAGTGTACAATAGCCAATAATACATTGTCTGCGAATATTGCACCATTTTTGCTTGTGTATGTTGGCAAACTCCAATCCCCTGGTACCAACCAATTTACTCAATCCCAATTCCTGTGCTAATGAACCTGCTAGACCCAGTTGCCATTCCTGTATGCATGCAGTTATGATTTCCTAAAGCAACTATATCTGATGCTACATCCGTATGAAATGATTCAGATCACTTTTCATTTTTTTGCTTCTTACTCATTGTGGTTAATTAACAAAATTAAACATTACATTTGGATAGCCTACAGCTCCCTCCAAAAGTTCTAATGGAGCTTATTGTAGTGCCATAATGGACGTGCACAATTTGTGCTTTTGCAGCACAATTCCTACTTAGACATCCTGTAATCTCTACTTCATTATCCGGACAAAATTTCGACTTCCCTTGCAAGCATATCTTTGTGATTAATTGGGCTATTAAGGGGAAGATTCATCACGCAGCCAAGAGGGCAATCTAGCCCTGAAGTTTTGGGATGTTTCTGATGCTAACCTGGGGCCAAAAGAAGTGCTTGGAGAACCTTGCCTGATGCAAGTTAATACATTTGCTCTGTGCATTAATGAACAGTTGGTAAGTCTGATCTGGTAACGGACCATTAAAAGTGGCAAAAATGCTTTAGTTGCTGGAAAACAAATTGGCATCTACAGTTACAAATCAATTACACAAGGTTA
Source organism: Podarcis raffonei (assembly GCF_027172205.1). Classification (NCBI taxonomy): domain Eukaryota; kingdom Metazoa; phylum Chordata; class Lepidosauria; order Squamata; family Lacertidae; genus Podarcis; species Podarcis raffonei. The sequence goes on along the minus strand of NC_070607.1, from coordinate 32,143,923 downwards.
CTTAAGAACTAGCACGATAGCTCTAGATTAAATAGTTGAGTCTGTTCCTCTCTGGTTTACTCTATCACTAACAAGTGTGGGGGAAAGCAAGTACTTTCATAAAAGTTTTCTGTGGACAGAAATTTCAATCTCCTTACTGTTGCATGCCTATTCAGATTTTTGTTTTTTTAAAGACCATGCCCTCCATCATCGAATGAACATGGCTGTTGTTAAGATGCAATTTAAACCATCATGGCTATTTAACTATAGTCCCACTTTAGTGCTGTGACTGGTCATGTTGTTTTCGTTGTTCCTCCCTGCTTAATACTGGCACTTGTTTGGGCAACACGTTTAATTAAAAATTTTGGCTGCTTAAAATATTTTGTGAAGAGCAGCTTTTTGTTTAATTTTGTCCGTTAGTTTCTTTTAGACTTTATTTCCCTTGCTTTGGAGTATTCGTTTTTCTTTGTAGAACCAAAGACGTAAAACATAACTCCACCACCTAGTCATTCTGCCCCACAAAAATAAATATTGTGTAATACACACTCTTTTAAGCCTCATTGGTATGGATAAGAGAAAAGAGCACCTCTGGTTTGTACCAGTAGTAATTTAGTTTTTAAGGACTAGATAGGACTTGCTTTGATCATAAACTTTCTACATAATATATTAACAGTGCCGTCCTATACATGTCTACTCAGAAAAGGATCCCGCTGAATTCAGTGAGATTTGCTGCTGGCAAAGTAAGTGTGTATAATATTGTAGGGCTGAAATGTACTCATGCCAGGCATGCCCAGAGGTACCTGATAGTGGAATAGTATGGAGGGAAGGGAATAGTGCAAGATGATCTGACACATATTGGGTAAGTCACTTACCCATTGTCACTGTGCTAGAAGTGTCTAGTACACAATTTGTTTGTTTATTACTGTACAGTTGTACCTTTCCTTTCCTCCAAGAAGCTCAAGACAGTGTACAGTGGTACATCGGGTTACAGACACTTCAGCTTACAGATGCTTCAGGTGACAGACTCCACTAACTCAGAAATAGTACCCCTGGTTAAGAACTTTGCTTCAGGATGAGAATAGAAATCGCACGGTGGCAGCAGTGGGAGGCCCCACTAGCTAAATGGTACCTCAGTTTAAGAATAGTTTCAGGTTAAGAATGGACCTCCAGAACGAATTAAGTTCTTAACACGAGGTGCCGCTGTATATAATTCTCTTCTCAGTCTCTTTTACCCTCCCAACGACCCTGTGAGGAAGGTTAAGCTGAGAGAGATTGTGAGTGGTCTAATGTTACCCAGTGACTTCACAACCCAAGTGGGGGATTTGAATCTGAATCTCCCCAGTATTCTTGTCTTCATGGAGTACCCACATAATGGTAACCCAACAGTGAATCTGTGGTGTGGCAATAAAGCTATCTGCCTGCTTTGGTGTGTGGGATCACCTTGATGGACATGAATGCTTAGGGAGTTAAGTCCTGCCCTCCTACAATAAAAAGAAAAGAATGGAAAAGAAAAAGGAAATACTTCAAGGGTTGTTTGCAGTAGACCAGGCACTTGCTCTTTCTTTCAACCAGAGAACTGGTACAAAACCATCACTTTACAAAGGCAAAAACCACATCATAAAGTTAAAAAAAAAAAGGTTAAATAAAACTAATATAAAACTGATGGGAATATTAGTTACAATTCATGCCACAAGCAAAAGCCCTTTCGACTTGCCTTTTATATCTTCAAAAAGTCAAGAGATTTGGTCATCGAGTTCATAACAGATAACTCTTGAACTGTAGAAATTTAAATATTTTCTCATTTTTCTTATGTTTAACCTTCTGGTTAAACTTTGCTGCTGGCTTCTGAGTCTATACTTTTAACTGCAGACCTTGTGTGACCATGCAAGACATCACAAGATCAGTGCCAACTTTAGCACTGTTTTATTTTATTGGCCTCTGAGTACAGTCTGTGAGACCGCACTATTCCATAAAGCTGATTGCACCCAAGAATTCAAGGCCTTACATGGTCAGCTAACACTGCAGCATGCTTTCTAACCTGTTTTACTACTGACCATGAAGAAATGCAGTAATGCGTTCTATCAACTGATCTGATTTTGCTCCACCAGTGTGTAAAACAATAAATTGAAATTGAAATTAGAATCAAGGAACAAACACTTTCACAGGGATTGTGTTTCAAGTCATTACACACTTGTGTGAAATCGTGTGCACCTGAAAAACCCTGATCTCTCCGCTCTGCCCCTGCTCCACCCTTCTAATGACATCTTTTATGACATGCCCAAGTCACTTCCGAGTTTGGCTCTGTATGTGTAAGTGTGTGTGAGATTGTGATTGTGCACATATCGGTCACGCCTGAAACTAGCAATGCCTGTACTGTAATATATGGGACTATGAAGACTGTGTGGAAATTTCAATTACCAGAAATTGTTTCTGAAATAAATGCTGCATTCTTTCTTCATAGTGGAGCTGCATATTAGCTGAATATTATTGTGGGAATGGCTGTGTCCTTGATTTTCACCCTGCATAATGTATCAAACAGTTGGTTGTGACTGACAGGAAACACTTGGGTTATTGTATGACTGCCTTTTTACCAGGCTATTGGTTGCAGTAATAATGGGAGACGTATGTCCTCAGATTCATACAAGGGTTTTAATCTCGTCCAGCCGGTTGTTCTCAACTGGACAGGGAGATTGGCACTGCAGAAAGCTGTTTCTAGCATGAAAGAATTAATTAGGAGCTAAGCTCAATTTAATGATCTTAATGCTGTATTTAAGAAACCCTTGTGTAGTTCTTTAATTTTTAAAGGATTTTCCTCAGAACTTTTCAAGCAGCCCTCATTTTACAAAGGGAATGCACTTTAGCTGAAGACTTGGGTTTTTAATCCTGAATCCAGCCCCTTGTTTTCTACCAGCAATTCATCATTTTAACAGACACTCTTAAGAAGTTCATCCCATGTGCTAGTAAAGGAACAAGAAGGAAAATTGGCACCTTGCCGCCTGTCATTTAAGAGACATATTCTGCCAGCTGTGCCACACGATCAGACCTGCAACGGGTTTAATCTACATCTCTCTTCGCTAACATACAAGATTACGTTGGCTAAATTCATGTTGCAGAGCCAGCTTTGGGATTGTAGATTAAAAAAAGAACAAAGTACTGTATTTAGAGATACTTTATTGCAGCCTGCATACAGACAACACAAAAGTTAAGGCCTGGGGTGTATTTTGTAATTTGTGGTGTTTAACTGAAATACACGGGCATTTTAAACTCTGTATCTTTTTCAAAGGAACTATCAATGGCCCACCTGCTGTCAACACGCAGTCAGGAAGTAAGGAAGATGTAGATGAATTTTCAGTAGATTATTGCCCTTGAATACAAATCAGCCTACCAGACTTTTTTGGGCTGTACTTCTCACTTGAATATACTAGAGTACTGTATATGTCCAAAGGACTTTACAGGAATATGAGGACTGACACAATGTGTGTTCATTCTTTACTACATAAATATTCGGTGCCTATGGATTATGCAAACATGATTTGTTTCAATGCACACTAACCTTAACTTAAGTCAACAAATAATTATTTGATGGTAAGGAAGTTCTAAATGTGAGGGAAGGAGAGAGAAAACTCAAGGAGGAAAATGGAAGGCATGCAGTCATATCTCTGTCCCTTTTTATGTGTTCTTCAAAACAGGATGGGTTGACACTGGAGCACCTCCCCTCTGGCAAAGATTATGATTATTTTATTATTATTATTTTGAGAGGGAGGAACATGATAGAAGTGGAAAAATTATGGCTTTGGAGAAAGTGAACAGGGAGAAGTTTTTATCTGTCTCTCGTAATACTGATACCCAGAGCCATCTAATGAAGCTGAATCTTGGAAGATTCTTGTTCATGCAGCACCTATGTAAGCTATATAATTTGCTGCTGCAAGATGTAGTAATGGCCGCCAACTTGGATAGTAAACAAATTTATGGATGGTGAGGGTGTTGGGCTCATGTCCTGATTCCTCTAGGCCAGGCATGTAGAACAGACGGATCGTGATCTACTGGTAGATCCCCTGGTGATCCTGGTAGATCGCGGGATTCTTATTGACCCTCCCCCCCAAAGTAAGCTCAACAACTGTGGGCCCTCTACCCTAAAAAAACTCGAGGAAATCTGGGCAGTCCTCCCCCACAAAAGATAAACCACTCTTGAGTTCTCCCCCCTAAAAGAAGCTGAACAACTCTGGGTACTCCCCCTCTTAAAAAAGCTCAATAACTCTGGGCAATCCCCACGCATGCTCCTCCTCCCTCCAATGACAATGGGTAGATCACTGTCAGGTTTTTTTATTTATTCTGGCAGTAGATTTCAGTCTCTTGGGAGTTGGACGTGCCTGCGAGTCTAGGCATCTGGTTGGCCACTACGAGAAATCGATGCCGGACTAAATGGGTCTTTGGTCTGATCTGGCAATACTCCTCTTTTGATCTTACATTGGATTACATGCAGAACACTCCTGCTTGATTGACTTGCATGCATATTGGTCGCACCTCTAAATCTTCAAAAATAGTAACCACAGCAGCAAATAACAAGAACAGCCAAGTGAGAGGAGGAACTCTTTCCTATCTTTGATGCTAACTTTTTGCGGGGAGACGTTTTCCAGCCCCCTCAACACACAAGCACACAAACTCACATGCTGCAAGAGAAATAGATTTGTTAAAAAAGGAAAGGAGGCTTAAAGGTCATGTAAACAATAGAATTTCGTTTTTCAGATTTCAGGAAATCTTTCATGGCAGAGAGATTGCAAAAGTTTTACATTGTTCTTCTCTTTGTGTTGTATTCTGCTAAAAGCATCATTAGGCTTCCTTAAAGATGGCAGACTAGCTAAATATAAAAGGAAAGTTACTGCTTTTTTGTGCAGAAACAGCAGGTTTCGCCCTTCTTTTTGCAAACCGTAGTCTACATACTTTGCTTTGCTTTTCCATGTTGCTTCAACAGATAATTGGCTTTCATGCAAATGGTCAATACCACAAAGAGCAAAAATATTCTGCAAATTGATGAGATACAGAATGGAATAATCATGGATGTTCTCTGAAATTAGACCGGTAGTGACAGAGGGAAACCTTTACATTGTTCTGAGTGGCCTGTGAAGAAATTGAAAGAATGCTTAAAGTAGCCCTTCCCTTTTTCCTGTTTTGCATCCACTCTCAAAGCATTCAGGCAAATGCCACAGGGTGTCTCTTACTATCATATCTGCCATTGCTTTGAATATCTGCCATTCCTTCTTGGCTTTGTGCCTGGCTTCAATAGCAACAATTGGAACAAAGAGATGCAGTACCTTAATGCACATTCATTTTTTGTTGTTCTTGAGATCATAAGGTCAAACTGTGGGGAGAAGGAGGCCCTAATTGGGGGGCAGTTTTATAGCATTGCATTTTTAGTGGCTTATGCAGGAGACCTGCTTTTCTAAACAACTAACTACAAAAGTACATATCTCCCAAGTCCCATGAAATGTCTGGAATCCATTAAAAGAACAGCTAGTATAATAATATTTTGCTTATGAGACTCTTCTTCTTACTGGAGGTCTCTTTCCCCCCTTCCCTGACCAACGTTGGCCCTGTATAAAAGATAAATATTCTAGCAGAAACGCTGTAGCCTTTCCCAATTGTATCTCAACACACTGTTTGTTATAGTTACCATTAGATAGAGTCACATTGTCTCCTGTTGTATTGTGGCAGCCAAATGAATAATATAATATTAATCTGGTTTGGTTAATCCTGTTTTGTAATTAAATCCATCTTTTATATAACTTTCATACAGATTTGAATTGAAGGGGGATTTATGAAAACATGACTTGCTTTTTATAAGATAGTGTTAGGCTTATGAAATCAATTCTAGAGGAAAAAAACAACTGGGTTGACTTGCTCGCAGAGGCAAAAGATTTTCTCTTTGTTATTCTTGCTTTGCTGGTGCAATGGGGAAAAAAATAAGAGCATTCATACTGAGTTGCCTGTGGTTTAACTCTGATTCTATAGGCTGCACACTCTTTCTCCCCAAAATCCCCTCAGCAAGTGACCTTGTCAAACAAAAGCAGGGAGTAATGGGAGGCAGCCCAGGGACAGTGGCTCATTTACAAGCAGCTGTTTGCTACTGTCAGAACAAAGGCAAATCAAAGTTGCATTAACGGAGTGTGACAGGCACACAGTGAACAGCTCCCCAATAGTTATTGTGGCACCTTTGGTGGAAATGTGGGGCTGGCCCACATGTTTACACTAGAGCCTTTCAAAATGCTCATACAAATCCTGTGTAGCCGGCGTCCATTTGAATTCTCTTAGGTGCACAGCATACTGTACAGATTGTATTATTTTAATGTGAAAATTAGTTAATGCCCAGTAGAATCACTTTTATTTATTCATTTTATTGATTAAAAGTAGAATCATTGTAATGCAATTGTTTTCTGGTGCTGTAAGTAGGTAACTTGGCCCACCATGGCATACTACCATTCCCAGACTGTCAGCGAAGACACAGTTCAGTCTCACTGGTATCTTATTTGGTTTCGATCTTGGAAAAGCTTGTTCTAGGAAAACCCATTATGCAGCTTATACAGAGGCTGAGGCACATAAAGGATTCCTACCATTGGAAATATTTAGGACATTTTTTCTTTTCCACCACTGTGACCCCTTAAGCACAGTTTTCTAGAAACATGTATGTGTATGTGCTTCATGAAACATCATTGCTGGGTTGTGTCTCACATACGAAATACACCCAGAAAACAGGTGGGATACAAAACAATGTAGGGGGTATGAATGAACGGGAGTAAAACATGTCCAGGTTTTGACTTTTGTACAGTGGTACCTCAGGTTACATATGCTTCAGGTTACATACGCTTCAGGTTACAGACTCCGCTAACCCAGAAATAGTGCTTCAGGTTAAGAACTTTGCTTCAGGATGAGAACAAAAATCGTGCTCTGGCGGTGTGGCAGCAGCGGGAGGTCCCATTAGCTTAAGTGGTGCTTCAGGTTAAGAACAGTTTCAGGTTAAGAACGGACCTCCAGAATGAATTAAGTAGTTAACCTGAGGTACCACTGTATTAACATCGCTCTTCCCCAACTCATTGAAATTTGGAGGTAGCAAAGATGATTGTCAAGGAATGAATTCTGTAAGTCCTGCATCCAAATGGCATTCTTACTGTTGTTACTTCACACAGTATGTTTCTTATGGAAAAAAAGAAATGGAATATATTGAAACAAACTGAGAGCAACATGTTCATTTCCATTCCCAAAGACCTTCCTAATTCAGCATACACAGGACATTTTATTTGAGTTAAGACCATTGCTTAAATTATGTGTTTGTTTGAAACTCCTGAAATCTAGGGTTGCCCCTTTAAGCAGCATTTATAGTTTTATGTTTTTGTTTTAAATGAAGGAATAAGAGCAGTTTGCTTGGGAAGAAACAATGTGTAAGAAGACACATAGCAAGCATTGCATATCCCAGCATTTATGGCACTTCACGCAGCGTTACAAGGCTGAATGAAGGCAGAGTGACTTTATCAGTCCCAGAAGAGCTATATTCCCTGAGAAATACATGGTAGAAAGTGCCTTATTGCTGTTATGAAATATAGTTTTAAAAGGAGGAAGGGGAAAGCCACGACATCCATGCACTTATTAGACACCTGGATGTGTGCATCATTTCATTAATGGTTAATCAGCAAGATGCAGTGGCATCTAAAAACCCTAACATCATTTCATGAATAAAAGAAGCCTAGTTATTAGACTTATGGGGGTGATTCAGTAATCACTTCCAGTGGCACAGTTCCATTGACTTCAGTTGGACTGCATCTGTAGAAGTTGTTGTTGAGTTGCCTTTATGTTGCATCATGACTGGCGAGGAATTTTTTACTGTAGTGCCAAATAGCACATACTTCAAGGATTGCTTATTTTACTTACAATATAGGGTCAAAAATATTTGTTCAGACAAATCCTTCAAGGTGTAACCTGGAATGCTTATTATTCCCAAGGAAGAAAAGTTTTAATTTTACAAATCTGTAACTCCGAATTGTCTTATATAGTCAGGGCTTTTTTTCAGCCGGAACTTGTGGAAACTCAGTTCCAGCACATCTCAGGTGGGCGCCATTGCCATTATAAGAGAATGAGGAAGGCATTCATGGTGAGTTCCGGCACCTTTTTTTCTAGAAAAACAGCACTGTATGGAGTGTTTGTTGCAACTAGGGCAGGTTGCTTAGTTCCCTGTGTGTGACTTCAAACAGACTTCATAATCTGGATGAAACAGGTTAATTTGTAGCTGAGGGTGTTGCAACTTGACTGTCTGTTAATTGTTATTACTGTATGCTATTTTAAGTAGCACAGCATGCAAATTGTATTTCGTTTGTTATCCTCTTTGCCCAAGTTAACCCAGTCAACTGCATGACTGAACAGGCAGAAATGGACTGGAATCTTTCACCCCTTCCATCTGCTTAATTGTAAATGCTCCTTAAAAACAGAGTACTGGGCATGATAAAGGTTTGAACCCCAGCCTCTATAGTTTTAGGTTCTAGCATACTGGCACGGGCAAGCAACCATATTAATGAAATACATTGATTCACTTTTCATATATTATCTGTGTTGCAATTTGGCTGTGATCGATCTCTCCCATTGCCGTCACGATTTATTTATTTTTTAACTGTAACGTTTCGTATGGTAATACTTTTCTCAAATTCTTCTTTAGCTTGAGACTCACTAAATGTCTGTAAGGTAGACAGTTGGAAAAATAACTTCATTCTGGGGAACAAAACTGTGTCATTTCTCAGCCAACAATTATTTGTACAAGACTGAGCAGTGCAAATGAAGCTGAATTACCCTTTTCTAACTTTTGCTCAACTAAAGGGTCCAATTACTTGTGTTGTTTTATGTGGTGCATGATGTCCAGCAAGAGAACATTTACGTTTCATCTTCTTTCCAACCAGTGGATGTAACAATAATCAAAGAAATTGAGACTTAATTTTGTGGCAAATAAATCTGTTAACCTCGTATGTTTTGTTTCATGAATTCCTTTCAGTTTATGAGCCTTCCCCGCCTGGAAATGGAGGGTATTTTGTTCATTATTTTTCTTGAATACTGCTTGCCCACTAGCAGATGGTCACTTTCCAACTGGTTTGTCTTGAAAAAGAAATTAAATTACCATAGGGCCAGAGAGAGAAGTTAGAATGTGTCCCTTCCCCCTTAACAGGTCGCTGTCGGTTTCTGTTTTTAAGTATTTTAGTATTATAAAATAATTCAGTGTCATATAAAAGGTTAAAAGCTGAAGTACATGGAATAATGGGGAATTTTACAATAAACAGGGCCTCAGATGTTTTATACACAATGAATATAATTCTTTTCTCAAAAAGGCATGTGCACCATGCTATCAGCAGTTTCTAGTTAAAATTTACAAGGTTCTGTTTTCCAAACCACACATTGCAGAAAGCATCCTTGTAACTTAGTATATATTTCTGAAAATACAGGGGAGAAGATAATGTGTTTTTTTAAAAAAACGTAATGAGGAAAAACAGTTTATTTTCTTGGACCATTCTCATCTTGACTGAGAGATTACTTTGGGAAAAATCAAGATATTTTATGTTTCTGCAATTATTAAAAGGAACATTTCCATTGGGTAGGTGTCATTAAAGTTGATATAATATTTTTAATGCTTTGTTATTAATAGTTTATGTTCCTGTGGAATTTGTTTTTTGTTTAGTGGAAGCTTTGTCAAAAATTGAAGTTGGTGTTAATTTCTGCTTCAACATATTATTTTGAATATTATTTTTTTTGTGAAAGCTTGAAGTGTTGGTGGTAGTGTGCATATTTCTACAAAACCACAGATAAGTCTTCCTTTATGTCCTCTATCTCTGAGATAGTCCCGCCTGCTTTTGATATCATGCTATCAAGAGAGATGGGTTCATCTTACTGTATATGCTAGCAATGGTCTACCAGAGCTCAGCGAATATTAGTAAATGGTTAGATGCAATTTAAGCTCAAGTGTTAAAATGGATAGAAAGTTTGAAAGCCCCTGTTCAAGATTGCAGGAGGGAAAGAGAAAAGCTGAAGGCCTGGAGACTATGATTGATGGATTCAGTGCTATTCTAACAGATGATACGCTAAAGATTTTAAAGCATTGACAAATCAAATTGACCACCTGGAAAACAGTATAGATTAAGAAGTATCAGGTTGGCAGAGCTTCCTACTGTCAGGAGTGTCTGAGGTACTTTTTTCACAGTGGATTATGGAAGTGCAGGCACAGATAATTTTGAACTCTCCTTGTGGCATGTTGTGTGCCTAGGAAAACCAATCAGATGGTGCCTGGTGTGGTGCTTATGGAATGTGAAGCCTTGGAAGAGAGGAAATAATAAATCGATTTGGAAAGTTGAATAATCTCCTGGGTTTGAGTTTTCTAAAGGGCGACTGAAGATACAAAAGGAATGTGAATGTCATTGCAAATTTCCAGACAAATGTTCTTAGAAGAACACAATTTGTGCCTATATCTGATATTTAAATATGCAGCTCAATATGTCTACAGGAGGCAACTATCACAGAAAGAGAGCTATGAACTTGTAACCCAGAGGTAGGATGAGGCATTTTTCTGAGAACACTCCCGTTCTGCGTTATTTGATCATCATACTTTTTGTATAAGCTACCAACAACAGCAGTTTGCTGGTGAATCTGATGACAGAAGTAACTCATCGTTGAAATTATTCATAATTATGCATGGTGCTTTTAACCAGAAGTTGTGGCTGCTGCTGTTTTCCCCTGTACTTCCATTACCTTTGTAAATATGCTGCGGCAGAAGTGCTTTGTGAAGAAGGTATTTAGATTTGGTTGTGTTCTGATGGTGGAAACATGTAGAGGAGAGAGCACAGGAGGGTCTGGTATTAAATAAATAAATGGAGGAACGGAAGTAATTTAAGTAATTTTCCCATTCTACCACATGCCATAACTGTGATTTCATGTTCCATTCCATTAATGTGCTGGAATTGGCTCTTCAACAAATACAACTCCTTGAGCATTTGGAACATTTTATATTGCCATAGCTAGTAACAGTTGGTTTGTAGCTATTACATGTGCATGCATCTGCCAGGTGATTCTATGTGCCTGTTGAGGTATCTAAAAGCAACAACAGCATAAGCTGACTGCATCACATTTCCATGGTGCTACAAGCTCACCTATCTTGTCACCCATGGTAGAGTTATTTGCCCAGACATTGGAATTGACACACTAACCATAGAAGTCTCCAAAATGTCAAAGCAACCCAAGGTCAAGTGATCCCACCCAACATTTCCAAGTGTCTCCATCTCAGTGTTGCTTGGATGCCAGGTGTTTCAAACTTTGCAGAATGGGTCTTTACCAGTTGAAATGCATGATTTGATTTTCAACAACAACAATCTAGTTTCAGCCTCATCTGGAGGAAGGACAAGCTGGCATGTGTCTGTATGGGTTAGCTAGCAAAGGATGGGATGCAGGACCAAAGTGAGGATTTTGCCCTGTTGACCCTCCTCCCAGCTTTTGACAGTAAGCAAATGCAATAGTTCTGTTTGGAGGGAGCTAGCGCTGTACTTCTTGGTCCATCATACAACAGAAGAAGTAATTTTGTGCCTCTCCCAGTTAACTGGCCCTCCCTCCCATTTTGAGAGTTTGGTGATTGCTAAGAATACTGTTTGCCAAATAGGTTTGGGGCTGCCTAGTTATCAACCCTCACTTCTGATGGTTGTTGAAAACAAAGAATGAAATATATGAGATGAATTGATCTATGATCACGGCTAACCTCTAATGCTCTGTCATCGCCACCCTTCAAGGCAAAACCCTGGGGAGACATGGTTTCTGGACCAGTGCTGGAGCCAAATATTAGGGGAACCAGTTAAACCTTTATGCTATTGCAAGGACCCTAATACCATATAATAATGTAAACTTACGTGCTTGTACAGGTAGCCTATAGGAGCAGGATGTTAATATTATGAAAGCTAGGTACAGAAAAGAAAACTTTTGGAGCTATACAGAGTGTTTCAGATAAGGCAAGAAAATGGAAAGAGGAAAAGTAGAGGTGCTTCATACATCCATTCACATGTATGTAATCATCCCACAAATGCCATAGTTAGCTTCTTCCCACCTAGTAAAAGAGATGATAGGGTGTTGGTAACAGCATGAAGATCGGAGGAACATGAATAATTGTAATTACAGAAAATGAATACAAGCCCACTTGTGCTTCTGTCCAGGACTTTGCAAGGCTTTGATAAGTTTGTTTTCTTCTTCAGAACCTCCTTAGGCATCTTTTGACTTCTGTAAGTATTTGGCTCTTAAATACACAATCAAACTACATGTCATGCTAAATATGTAGCATCAGCTATGCCTTTCTTGTTTTTCTTCAATTAATTACAGCCGCGGGGTAGAAAGATTCTTGCTGGGATCACTACACATGGGGAAGTTTATCCCTTCTCTTCCTACTTGCACCCCTCCATGAATACAACACCCGGGTATCTACAAGTTTCCCCCCACTGCTGCTGTGATCCTGATAAAAACCCCTACATATTACATCCCACACTATGTGATTTGACCCTAAATTTACCTTCATAGGCACATGCTGTAGTGAACGTGATACTAGTCACTTCCATGTAATATAATTTATTTAACATTGAAAAAAATAATATTTCTTCTTGAAAAGGAGGGGGGATGGGGTTGGTAAATGGCACATGGTTCGTATCTATTTTCACACACTGCCTTGCTTTATTAAAATCTTTATGTCTCATTCTCTGCATTGTTTTTCGCTTTTAAGTACCATCGGTTCACGAGCTGCACGGAAGCTGTTATTGCTTGTTACCATTTATTTCTTGGTTCAGAAAGAAGAAGAAAAGCCTCCAGAGATAACCATGTCTAGCAACAGGCCTCAAATACTTGGAATGATTCCTCCCCTCCCCCAGCAGCAACAATAAATGGAGGAAACCTTTCTAGTAAACACAGCTGTTGAGGCCTTTCAAAGCACCGTCAAACAGTCTAGTGCCATTTCTAATCTCAGGGTTGCTACGAATATAGTAGAGCTTAGTAGTTAATTACTGTCTATGGACTGGGGGGTAGTTGAGAGAGACAGAGAGAAAGAAAGAGAGAGATGTTGTTGAATGCAACATTTGTGTGTGGTAGCATGGCCTTGTTCAGTCAAGCTCAATGCATGTTACATGGCTGCCTGAGAGGAACAGAAAAGCAACTTTCTCATTCTCTGACCAGAATGCTTGATAAGGCTTGGTGTCAGAAAGGGCAAGATGGGGCTCACAGCAATTATGGCAAAGGCATGCCAGTTTCCTTGACAACCAGATTGCAGATTCTTTGTGATTTATTATTTACCACTTCAAACCCTCGTTCTGTGATTTAATTAGGGAGAGGGATTTCCATACGTCTGCCCCTTCCCAAATTCCGATTGTCCCAGTGCTGTTTTGATGACGGGGCTTGCGACTGTCCGGAATTGCTGCTGCTCAAGAAACTGCAACAAATTAAGCCCCAACATTTGATTGCCGTGTAGTTTTTAGGGTGTGATCCTCTACAACAGACATGCTGCTGTGAAGTGTGACTTCAGTAACAGGGAGCGGTGGATGGGGGTCCCTTTCTCCTACCTTCACCACCACCACCCCTTTTCAGGATGGGATGCTGAAGCAGGTAGACAGGGGGAATGAGAGGGTCATGGACAGTGGCTCTGCCTTTCTCGGCACTCATTAGGGTACCCTATATCATGTGGTGTCAGCAGTGTTAGAAACTCAGATATATAAGCCAGGCACCAAATGTCTCCTTAAACCAGGGTTACAGTCTCCAAAACAGAATGCCTAGTTGCCATTTGGGGCCAGACAGCTCAAAAGTCATATTTTTTCAATACATAATTTTTTGATTCCTGAAATTCATTCTGATTGTGCAGATAAAATATAACTAATAGAATTCTACAGGATGTGTTGCTAGTGTGTGAAAATATTCCTGATCCAAGGATCTCCAGGCATGTACCTGCAGACAGTGGAAACATCAGGCACCATCTTAGTACCCGGGCGTCTTCACTTGGTGACAAGTGGCTAATAGCCAGGTGCAAAGTGAGCCTGGCACCTGGAGAATTTCGAACGCTGGGTGTCAGGACTTTCAGGCTGCACAAGTGAAACGAGTACTTTTGCCAGGCTGTTTTAGGCAGTCAGTTGGCATTGGCGGGGTAAAGGGATAAGGAGGTGAATAGGCATTTGGACCTACTGGCAGGGATGGCCTATCAGGGAGATAATGGATCAGGCTAAAGGCCTGTGTAGTTCACAATCTGGTCCTGCGTGAGCCTCTCAAGGAAGGCCAAGACCATCCTGTATGGGGCAGCTGCATATTCCTGCCTTGCAGGGAGTTGGACTAGATAGTCCTCAGGGTCCCTTCCAGCTCTACATTTTTATGATTCTATGTGTAGTCCTCATTTAAAGTCATCCAAATTGGTGGCCACCAGAACTGATGGTCCATCATGGGCTGGTTAGCAGAAGCTGTGTCCAGGCTATTGTTCCATGTAGTTCTCTTTTTGATTTGACTTAGGTGTGTGGGGTGAGGGGAGTATTAATATAAACACACCCTGGATTTGACCCGGGGTTTGTCTTCTCTATTTCAGCCCGAAATCACCAGCATGTAAAACATGAGCTGTTTCATGCGGCCAGGGCTTATCTGACTATTCCTGTGTTTCTGGTTTCTGTGTACGAGAGGAAGGAGAGAAATGCCCATGATATGTCTGATTGCTGTCTGCTGCTGCAACTGAATAGTTAGGAAATTGTGCTTTGGAATTTGCAGTGGTTTCAAGTCCCAAGAGCTCACCTCCTTTTTGCCACTTACATGACTCTTCCCCAAGGTATGCAAAAGGTGAGCAGGCCCCTTCTTCTCAATGGTAAGGCCCCAGCCCCATGATCTGTGCAATGAACCACTGGAGGAAGGTGCTGCCACTGTGAGCTTGTGGTTCCCCTTATTGAATACCCATGTCCCTTCACCTGTCTGCTTGGTGGGGGGAAAATGTATTTTCCTCCCTGGGTTGGTCTTTGAACCCTAGATGGTTATGTGAGTTCTCTGCAGTTGTGAGTGCTGTGTTGTGTTGTGTGAGCGCTCCTTTGCGTGCTGTTCTTAAGAGCAGCATGAGGGATTTAAATTTTCTGTAGTGGTGATGCCTGGAGACTGGTACTAGCTGAATTGTTGCTGGCTTTCTGATGAGCTACGTGTGCTGTTGTGTCATCTTACGTGCCATGGGTGAGCTATAAAATAGGGGTAGGTAGGTATGGGGTCATGTTCCTTTCATTTTGAGGTTTTCAGCTCCCTCCATGTATAGAACAGTATGGAAGTGTCAGCATAGTTCTGATTGGTGGGTGCTGGCAGAATTTACAGGGATTTTCGTGTCATTGTAGTTTTTTTCTAGCTGTATTTTTGAGGCTGAGCACGCATTGGATATGGCGGCCATTCTGCTAGCATAGCAGTGGCGTCTCCCATCCAGGAGCAATGTGAGTATAGAACAAGACGCAGCTCAAAAATCAGTGGGTAGCATGCTGACTGACGGCTTGTTAATGTACCAAGGATAATAGAGATCTCTTTCCCCCATCTTTGTATAGTCTTTCCTGCCCACCCCTGAACTCCACACACATCAGTATTCTTCGCAGGCAACAGGTTGCAACAAGTGATGCGTCTAAATTCTCTTCAGTGCTGAAAAACAAGTCTTCCTTTCGGGTGTTTCAAATGGCTTTGTTTTTAGATTCTGTGCTTAAGGCACCATTAAGATTTAGAATCTGAGGTTTTCATGAAATCTGTTTCTCAAGGAAGTGGCACCATTTTCTGACTAACTTGGATTTAGCAAGAGTCATTCATGCCTTTGTAATAGCAAGACCAATGGTTGTATTGCCTGTAAAGAGCGTTTGGAAGCTCCGGCTCAGGCAGAATGTGGAAAAAGCAGCAGACAACCAGGCAGGAGGAAAGTGGATGCAATCTCCCCCAGGAGTCAGTTCTGTTTGCTTGTTCTCACTATGCCAGTTTGGCTTAGTGTTAAGGGCAACCCAAGATCTAAGAATACAGAAGCTACCCTCTGTACCTGGAACTGACCGCATATTTTCACTGGATAAAGTGGTCCAGCATTTTAACTTGAAATTACGGTTATCAGGTTGTGTGGTTTTATATACAACTAATATCTCTTTGGGGCACGAAACTAGGTGCTACATCAAATCCAACTTTATGCATTTAAATCCCATCCTTCTAGGAGATTGAGGTGCCACACATGGTTTTCCCTCTCCTCATTTAATCCACACAACAACCCTGTGAGGTAAGTTAGGCTTAGAAGCAGTGACTTGCCCAAGGTCACACCTAGAGTGTTTCATGGGAGAGTGGGAATTTGCACCTCAGTCTCCCAGGTCACAGTCTTCCTGCTGTAATTGTAGACCTCCTTTTTCTGGAACGAATAATGAATGAAAAATAGGTTGCCTGCCCTTCTTACTACTTTGATTTTCCAGAGCTATGAGAATAACATCTTGCAGTTTTATAAATACTTGGGGCAGATGTTTCCAAAGTGCAGTCTATGGACCATCAATGGTCCATGAGCTTAATAAAAGTGATGGGGTGGGAAGAATGAGTGCTGTGCCTTCCTCAGAGACGAATGAAGCCACAGCTGAAGGCTAGATGTGGGAAAGTCATGAGCAGGAAAACAGCACTGCCTGGTGCTTGAAAGGAGTGGAGGATCAAGACATGGAAATGAAGGAAGCAACAAGAAAGAGCAGAAGAAACTAAGAGAGAGCGCATGGACAACACATTGCAATTCCTAAACTACAGGCAGAAAAGCCATTAAATGGTCCACCAAGACTTTCAGCCATTTTCAAGTGGTCCAGAGGGCAGAGGGAAGTTTGGGAACAACCACCTCAGGGAATTCAAAATGCCCCTCAGTTATCTTTACAAGAGCAGTGTGGGAAACCCTCCAGTTGGTAGAGCATTACACTCTTAATCTCAGGGTTGTGGATTTGAGCCTCGCGTTGGGCAAAAGAGCCCTATATTTGCAGGGCAGGGGGTTGAACTAGATGATCCCTGTGGTCGCTTCCAACTTACAGTTCTATAACTCCCACCCTCCATAATCATTGGCCATGTTAACTGGGACTCATGGGAATTGGAGCCAAGTTCTTTGCCATTGCTCTGCCACAATCCTGTAAGGTGGGTCAGCATAATTATCCTCAAATAACAGGTGGGGAATATAGAGATGTCCAGAGGAGGGCAACCAAATGGTCAAAGGCCTGGAAACGATGCCTTATGAGGAACGGCTAAGGGAGCTGGGCATGTTTAGCCTGGAGAAGAGGAGGCTAAGGGATGATATGATAGCCATGTTCAAATATATAAAAGGATGTCACATAGAGGAGGGAGAAAGGTTGTTTTCTGCTGCTCCAGAGAAGCGGACACGGAGCAATGGATCCAAACTACAAGAAAGAAGATTCCACCTAAACATTAGGAAGAACTTCCTGACAGTAAGAGCTGTTCGACAGTGGAATTTGCTGCCAAGGAGTGTGGTGGAGTCTCCTTCTTTGGAGGTCTTTAAGCAGAGGCTTGACAACCATATGTCAGGAGTGCTCTGATGGTGTTTCCTGCTTGGCAGGGGGTTGGACTCGATGGCCCTTGTGGTCTCTTCCAACTCTATGATTCTATGATTCTAAGTATAAGAAGCTGCATTGCAGCACCAGAGTTTTGGTCCACCCAATCTGCTGCGACTGGCAGCAGCTGCCCAGAGCCTCCTATGAAGTTTTCCAGTCACCTGTTACCTGTTCTTTTTGCTTTGCTTTTTTAAATGGATATGCTGGAGCTTGAACCAGGCGCCTTTTTTTGCAGGAAGAGCATTTGCTCTCCTGCTGAACTATGGATCAGCAGGACAGTAGCTTGCCCTGAGGCTGTCTAATGAGATCATGGCTGATGAGGGATTTCCACCACACTGCCCAACCTGTCATTGCGCGCGCACGCACGCTCTCTCTCTCTCTCTCTCTCTCTCTCAAAAAAAAGTGAAAGTGGAATGAATATTAAAAATGTGCACAGTGTTATTGTTGGTGCCCTTCAAAAATGTTGCATGAAGGCAAGTTATCATTTAGGAAATACGGGTTTGTTTTCGTTAATTATCAAGTCAATTTGCTGTAATGGTGACTGATTGAATGCCTCTAAAAATAATGAGAGGCTTGAAGTCAGTCACAAAACGGGCTTATAAAATCAAACGTATTACAAAGAAATAGATAATAAGCTTAACAACGGTGCTCATACATGCCTACTGATACATTGTGGTGTCTTTTTATGCGTAAGTAGAACAGACAGGGTTTTTCTCTCCCGCCCCCCTCCCCATCTAAAGAGGCTCCCACACAGTAAATTGAAAGGAATTGAATTTAATCTGCCTGAGAATAATGACGTGGAGTCAGCCCTGCTGGGAATTGCACTGGAAGTTGTAGTATTCCACAGCACATGCCTAAGCCAGAAATTGCCTCCTCATCTCCCCGATTTTCTTACACAGTCTTACTCTTTGTTAGTCCTGAATAATGTATCTAATCAGAAGTCTATGTGATGGTTTCTTTTTTTTCCCCTATGTGATGGTTTCTGCAGAAAAGTTTAGTTTTATTTGGAATGAGAGCAGAGCAGCCGTATCTGCCACACTTCATGGTTTCCTTGAGAAATAAATACCCGTATACCATTGTTAGCCTTGACTAAACCAGAGAGTCAAAAATAGTCTGTGGTGCTGTCCTGCAAATTGTACTACTTTAAAACACAGACGAGCAGTATCATGTTTGAATACCACCCCGCAAATAGAGTGTTAGTGTGTCAGTCAGTTAGTTTTCCCCACTGCCTACATTCTTAAATAGTACAGTCTAAACCGCAGAGCCAAGCACCACATTCTCCTGAAGAATCTTCTGTGGGTACCAGAAGTGAGTAGAGCCAGAGGCAATTCTCGTATTTGTACAGTAGACTGAAGGCCAGCCATGAAAAGGTCACATGTTTCTATTATTATTATTATTATTATTATTATTATTATTATTATTATTATTATACTGCCATTCACTGGTAGATCTCACAACATAAAATTACAATATAAAAAACACAGAATACATAGTAAAAATAAAAGAAAAAAACTTGGTTGAAGAGGAATGTATAATGATGGTGCCAGCTGAACCTCCCTGGAAGAGCATTCCACAGAAAAGAAATGTTTTCATGTTGCCACCCTCTGGACCTCTTGTGGAGGAGGCACATGAAGAAGAGCCTCAGAAGATGATCTCAGGATCTGAGTAGGTTTATATGGAGAGAAGCGGTCCTCAAGGTATTGTGGTCCTGAACCTCTTCTGCTTCTGCTTCTTCCACCTATCTATCTCTCCCTTATCCTGGTAACCAAAAGGCATTATTACAATTGAAGCACAAACTCCAGCCAGGCCAAAGCAATCAAGGAGGGTGCAGAGCAAGGGCCATGAATATTGTGGCCTAGGGGACAGAGGGTGTGGCTTGGCAAAGGTGTCGTGGTGTAGGGAAAGTCCTAATCGTTGTAAGCTGCACTGAGTACTGAATGTGTACTAGAGGGGCATAAAATACATTTTAGATTAACAAATAAAAAAGTAAACAAACAACCAAGCAAATAAGCCACACACTGGCAGAACGTGGGTAGATTAGAGCATTGGCACAAAAACGCCTGTTATAGATTAGTACTGAATCCTGACCCTCTGACAAGTTCTAGACCATCTGAAGACTGGGTGGTAGAGCCACAAAATATGATGGGTATTAACCACAGGATGAAGGTGATTCAGACGATGTAGGATGTTATTGCTAGTAATCAGTTAGCAATAATAATAAGGAAGTGCCAATTTCCTAAGACCGTAACAACATTGAAGCAAATTTTCAGTGTGCTGTTCGTGACATCCATTTCTCGTGTTTCATATGCAGGTTTTTAAACTTTTCTTTGTGTTCTTCTCAAAGATGGATGTTCTGTTTATGATAGTATGTTCTCACAACTGCACACTCCTTAGGAATTATTTGCATATGCAAACGTCTAGCCTTCCTCTAGCATTTTGTAGTATGTTCTCCACTTTTTGTTCTTTTTCAAGTTAAATAAGAATCATGTTTGAAGGGTGGGGGAACTAGTGGATTCACACTTAACAAAAACAATACCGTTTGTGTTTTGGATTCCACCCCCCCCCCTTTATTTCTTCCCAACTAGGCTATCTGCATGCTACTCTATGGCAACTCCCCCCCACAACTGTGAAATCCCAGCAGCTGCGTCTTTTTGTTTTAAATATTTCTAGGGCGTGTATCACCATAGCATGTGAGTCTCTAGAGGAATGGTGATCTTTTAATTAAGATGTGGTGCTGGGAATCAGGAACTGTAGATTATGCTTGTCACACTACTTCTGATTTTCTGTGTCATCATGTTTAAGTCACAGGATTTCTAACCCTCAGGAGTTTCTGTGCTGATGAACTTTGAAGATTCCAGTCAGTCTCTTTGGACCTGACTACGCTGAGCTTCATAGCAGATGCTTTGCTAACAACTGCCAAGCCTGGATCTATGGAAATATTTTTTCCCCCAGGGAGCAATATCCCATGATGGCAAATCCAGAGCATGCTGACTGAGAGGCAAATAATTATTTGAATACAGATTTATTCCATTCAAGAAAGTGGAATATTCCTCTCCCCCCCCTCCACCGCCTATATGCAGTTTATCATTTTATCAGCAAATAAAATGTTGGTTTTTGAGGCAAACTGCCCCCCCCCCCCCCGTTTTGAACTAGGAAATGGCCTTTGGCCATTCAGTCTTACTGCAGGCCTTTTCTGTTTTCTCAAGTATGTTCTACTTAGTGTGCAGTAGCTGAAGTAATAACAGTAAATTTAATGCTAGGACTATATATCAAATTGTTCTCTTGCTGCTTCTGAAAGGTTGGTGTTTCTAGGATCCTTAATATCATTTTTAGATTGTGGTTGCTGCCTACTAATATCTAGGAAGTTTCTGCTCCTCATTCACAAAACCGTCTGGAAAAACAGAATGATGTAAAAATTCTTCACCATCCTATAACTGATTTTGATGGGAGCTGCAGCTTCATGCTGCCTAGAATAGAAGTTAACCAGATTGCCAAGGAGTGGGCATTTTAGGCACCAATAGCACAACACATATAATTAATTATATTGCCATAAAAACCTGCAGGTGACAGGCACCATAGGAATTGACGAAGGGTGCCTTTTAGTAGATATTATAAAATCTTAGATACATACATTACATACATTACATGACCTCATTTGATTTAATGGCATATAGTCACATTATGGATCACACAAGTCAAACTTATTGTAAAGGAAAAGGAAGATCCTTGTTTGGAACAATGCAAGCAAAAGAGTTAAGTTGACCCCATTTGAAAATATAACTTGAGTCAGCACTTTGTAAATGCTTTGTTTTGCAATAATGACCCCCCAACAATAGTGATGCTGCTGTCATTGGTTTAATGAGCACCGTAGAGAGCTTTATTGGATAGTCTCACGTTTTATACACTTCAGCTCCTATGAGTACTTGCATTTTCAGCTCAGTTCAGTTGAGCAACATGCAAATGAATGTGCTGTGTTTTGGGAATTTGAAACCTAGGCTTCTAACATGGGGCAGTGAGTATCAATTGTAGGAATTCTGACTGTAGTTTAGTTCCACTGCGCTGGCAAGAGTAGTCTTCAATTCCAGGAAATCCACCCTTTAGTTGGTATGTGTGTGCTTGATCCAGGTATACCATAATTGTATCAGTTTAGGGCGAATATAGAGCTATGATAATGACAAAGTGGTGTAAGAATACAATTTGCCTACTAAATAGTATTCTTGAGGGCCATTTGAATGGGTCAGGGTGCACATTGTTATCAGAAAGCTCTTTTCTTTGGTTAATGCCTTTTGAGTGTCAGTAACTCTGTGTTGCCTTCTAATCTTAGAATCTATGTGCACACGTGCTTAGTTAGCCATTGCAGTGGTAGCTACAGACTTCAGATTTTTAGGATTTAGCAACCCGTTCTAGAGGAATATTTTTGGTTGTTTGTTTCAATATTGACATAAAAATGGTCATTGTGATTCTTGAATTAAGATAAAGTGGCAGTAGTGACTTCAGGAAAACTAGAAATTATCACTACAGTCATACCTTGTGTTGCGTTAGGTTCATGTTGCGTCTTTTCGGTTTGCAAATGTGACAAACCCGGAAGTGTAAACCTCCGGATTTCGCCGTGCATGCACAGAAGCGCTCCATCGCACTCCGTGCTTGCACAGAAGCAGCTCTCTAGTTGCGGACTTTTTGGGGTGAGAACGTCACCCCGGAACGGATTGTGTTCTTATGCAAGCAGACTAGCTCAGGAGCAGAGTCCCTTTACACCTTAGACCTCTTGTGTGCCTTTATGTAAGCTGGTGGAGCAGTATCTTCACTGGTTTTGAGAACATTCCTCCTAGAGGACTACCACAGACCCCAATACTATCATGTTGGATGGCCATTGTCATGGATGCTTTAGCTGTGATTCCTGCATTGCAGGGGTTGGACTAGATGACCCTTGCAGTCCCTTCCATCTCTACAATTCTGTGATTCTATGTGAATTCATCCTAGGGCTCACAAGGGCAGCAAACTGCTATTCTACCTGTCAGCTGCAGTTCCTTCTCAAGTGTATATGTTTGTTTATCTAAATCATGCCCAAAGAATTCTAGGCAGCTTCCAAAAATGTAAAACCACAAAACAACAGTGTATCTAGCGTAAGTGGTGACTGAAGTACCTTTAGGAATTTCTGCCCGGAGTCCTGCTTCCTTCCCCTCCTTCCTTTACTCAGCGAGTTAAGTGGTGTGCTAGGCAACATGAAGCTACCATTTTAGATTTTACCCCATTTCTGGGAATGTGTAGAGCACTCGAAAGGGGATGCAGATGTCTCCGTTAACATGGCTTTAGACTAAGTATATCCCAACTTCGTTGTTGTTTTTTAGGGCCTAACAGTCTTCAGAATATACTGAAGTCTTAATATGCTATATAAGCTGTGAGCTGTTTGGTCTTCTGTGGGCAGATTATTTATCATCCACTTTCAATGTCCCACGAAATCTACCCCAGTTTAAGCGAAAGAAAGGAGAAGAATGCTCATTCATGATTCAGAAAGGTTTTGCTGCCAATGTGGTTTGTAAAGCCTGGGAACAAAGGCACCCCTTCCCCCCTTTTTTGTTAGTTTATGAACTCAGCAGTGGCTTTTTGAGTCTTGCTTAGAGAGAGACTTTTTTGTTGCTGTTATTTTTTTTTCTTATTTCCCATTTCTTTGTCAGCTTTGTGGTTGGTCAGACTTTAAAGCCAACAGGGACTACATGAGAATTCAAAAACAAAAGCAGTTATTAAGTAATTATACTTGACAAACGTTAAAAAAACACACAACAACCCTGAAATGTGTGGGTTTTGTTTTCGTTCTGCTACAAGCTTCTGTTAAGAGAAAGCAACGCAGCAGGAAATTCTGTTGACACAAAGGGTGGCATTCAATGTAGTGCTAAGTGGGGAAGTGCGTGCAGAATACAGTCTACTTGTGCAATGAAGCTTCCTTCCTTCTCCTCCTCCTGCATGCCCCCTAAACCTCCTTTGGGGGTTCCCCTAAGTCTCCAGAGCAGATTTAGGGGAGGCATGTAGGGCAGAGGCAGGTGAGGTCCTGTTGCTTGAGCAAACTTTATTCTGTGTGCACAACTTAGTTGTTTATGACACACATACAAAACCTCCCTTTGTTTGTACTGTGCGCTTCCTTGTCTCAGTTGTTCTGATATTGTTCTGAACTCAGAAGCTTTTCCTTCCTGAAGGCTCTTGCAAAGGAATAAAATGAACAGAAACTCTCAGAGACCCACTGAGAAATGCGCCCAAACTTACTTTCTGAGATGCTAAATTGGAGAATGCAGTTCTGCATACTTCCGTATATTGAATTCAGTAAGGGCTTCAAATGTCTGTAGCCATGTGTTGAATTTTGGCCTGTCTTGTGATTCCTTGGTTACCCTCACTGGCCATGATCCAGACAGCCCATTTATGCATGTGCAAGGTGATGTTCCATCCCAGAAAAAATGCAATAAATCCTAAATGAGCACATGTGTGGTTCTCTGGATTGCAGCCACTTGGCAGACATCATATGACTTGGCAGGATGAGCATATTTAAAATATTGTGTGTTTTTAGATCTGCTCTTACATATGCATTTATAGCACTGTGGAAGGCACACGACTCTGGTGATAAGAGCTACAGAGCCTTATTTATTTATACATACATACATACATACATACATACATACATACATACTTTCCACTTAAGAAATCTACAAAGCAGGTTACAATTTAAAAGAAACAATAATACATAGTAAATACAACTTTTAAAAAGAGAACCAGCAGGAGGAAACTAGCAACAGGACAAATACTTTGAAACTAGCATTCTGGTCTCTTCAATGTTACAGCCTGGCTGCCATATTTTGAACAAGCTGGGGTTTCTGAACCCTTTTCAAAGGTAGCACCCCATATAACACATTGCAATAACCAAGCCTAAATATTGCCAAGCATGGAAAACTTTGGCTTCGTAGTCTCAGAAAATAATAGGGGTGTTGGGTTTTTTTGGTAGATCACTGTTTTATAGTCATTCTTAGAGTCCTTTGCAGATGCCCCTGATTATTTCATTCTTTTAGCAGTTACACCTTGCTCCACGAACCAGTAAGCCTCTGATTTAATCTCATGTAAGTTAATGGATCTAAATAATAATAAATATTAATTCATTTTTTATTGGCTTCATGGAGAACCAAGCTGATACTGCATAAGTGTAGCCCAGCCTTGCAAATAAGTCCATAAGAGTTACTAGCCTGCAGACACACACACCCCGTAATGCTGGGGCTTGGCAGAGAAAGCAACAGCAGTTACAAATCTGTACCACCAGCCCACTGTATTCCAGGATGGGTTTAGATGAAGGGGGTTCCCTTCTCCTGCAACCCACATGTTTTCTGTGCTGAGCACAGAAGAGTAATGGAGTGCAATGTTCTTTCTCCTCCAGCACTCTCTACTCTTCTGCATGCAGTTCCTGTATGATAAAAATAAATTTTGATGTCCTTTGGTGGAGTATGAATGGGATCCACTATAATAAGTGGCAAGAGTGGGATTTAGTATATAGTATAGAGCCAACACAGGAGGCATCTTTCCTGGGCCTTTTGGGGGCTTTTATCACCCAAGATGGTTACTCTGAAATCCGAACCAGGGCAGCCAGTTACTGTTCACCAAGCTATCCTTTTATGGATAGCTTGGTTGGTTAGAGCATGGTGCTGATAATGTCAAGGTTGCATATCCAGTCCCCATATGGGACAATTGCAAGGGTTTGGACTAGATCAGGCACCTCCAAACTCAGCCCTCCAGTTGTTTTGGGACTACAACTCCCATTATCCTTAGCTAACAGAACCAGTTGTGAGGGATGATGGGAATTGTAGTCCCAAAACATATGGAGGGCCGAGTTTGGGGATGCCTGGACTAGATGGTCCTCAGGGTCCTTTCCAATTCTCCGATTCTATGGTTCTAAAAGAACCAAAAGGGGGGAAAAGAAATTTATTTGCATAAACTGTGTGTGCATGCTAATTAGATGTGTATCTGTAAATATGAAAAAATACAATAATTTAAATCAAAATACAATGCACATGACCAGAAAAGGGAAGACTGTGTCCAGATGCTAATTGTTATTGGTGAGTAACTGAGAGGACCCTGCTCTCCTTTCTTATGGCTCTGTTTTTAAACCAGCCTTGAACCAGAACCAGACAGCCCATCAGATAGACAGAGGATTCCCCTCTGGAAGCTAGGACACATGACCACTCATCAGAGCTGAAAATTTAAAAGCTGCACTTTTCATATTTTGTCTAGTGGAAAGATAGATACTGATAACACTACATTTTGCCTTCCTTTCCCCGTAGTTTGTTTTGTTGTGATTGGTAATGTAATAACCCTTTTTCACGAGCATCTCATTTGTTTCACAAATAGAACTGAAACGCTGCCCGACATGTACCATTGCAACTTGTGTCATCATGTTTCATGGTTTCCAAAGACTCTCAGAAAGACAACTGTAAACATTCTATTTTTTCTTGGGGGTGGGGAATGTGATATTTGCAAATGCTCTTTTCTGAGAGCAAAAAGATAAAAGAAGAAGCAGGCACTGTTTCATTCTTGGAAGAGGTATGCATTTATCCTCCAACAGAGCTCATGCTATCTCCAGTAACTTGCATTATGTCCTTTGGAATAATGTCAGATTTCTAGAAAAGAGGTACTCTTGTGATTTATGCTTTACCCAAAGGTTTCTCACTGTTAACAGTAAGCAAAATTGATGGTAGCCTGAAACAGCACAACCACTTTTATTTGTCTCTGCTGGGGGGGAAATCCAAAGGTGAAAGTTCTCCTCCTCACTACAGGTCCTATTGTTACTATTCACAGTTTAAATGGTTGAGGGCATAAGCTGTTATTATCGCCTTTGTACTTTGATTAATGTAGATTATTGATTTTCCGAGAACCAAGCCATTTAGTTACCTAAAGCAAAGAGGGATGGTAAATGGAACAAAGCATGCCATTTTGCTAAACCTCCGAGAACAATTTTAACTGATCATGAAGCTCATTTTAAGTCTACTGTGGGAAAGCAGTTTATCTTAGCCGCCTTTTCCTTCCTCGGTGGACGTGCTCTTATTAAATAAAAACGAGCTGTGCAGAAAAGTTTATCTGGAGCACAAAGTAATAATCCACCATCAGTGTCTTTTTATGGAGGTTTTCGGCAATTCAGAGAATGAGCTGGGGGGTTGGGAGCGAAAAAGCTGATTTATTTTATTGAACGAAGTGTAGGGTATGCAACATTTTAAAAAAGCATGCAAGAGAACATTATATGTTGAATGCTCACTATTTCTTTTTCTCATTAAGTTTTATTTCAGTTTTAACACATAGAAATAGAATTCACGTGTGTGTGTGTGTAAAATAAGTGACAGTATATAATACACAAAATAAATATATAATCAATGGCAGCATATTCTGCTATGGAACAGGATCTTACTTGACAATGTTCAGCTGTTCTAGAAGTCATATCTCATTGTCCTGGACCAGGACCTGTTGGGCTACAACTCCCATCATCCCTAGCTAGCAGGACCAGTGATCAGGGAGGATAGGAATTGCAGTCCAAAAACAGCTGGAGACCCAACTTGATCAGTGTACCTTCGGTATCTAGTTTCCAAACAATTGGTTAAAAACATTAGAAACACCTGTTTTCTTTTGCTCTGCAGTCTAAAGATGATGTATGTGTCATTGGGTGTGTTCAGCGCACTTGACATACACGATCTCAATAATAACAAACAGAGTGTTCAAAATATTAACGGCTGGTGATACATCTAGAAAGTGGTTTGGTGGCCAAAAGTATTGGCTGAGCATCTGAAGGGATTTGAAATTGTGCAGTTACTAGGACTGGCAGCTAGGCATTGGGCTTCTTAATTTCTGTTGTGAAGCAACACATCTGTTTACCAGGAGTTATCTCCTGCATGTGAATATATTTCAGTCCTCTTTCACTGCACCTGTTGCCGGGAAGTATTTATTCCAAGCGCTTTCCTAAAGCACAGGGAGTTGTTGCTTGACATTTTATAGCTCCCCCTCCCCTCCCCAAAAGCTGTCTTTTCAAAAATCATTTGTTCAGAGAGGACAAAATGGAGCAGAGCAGTTCATTTTACCCTAAGCACTGCTATTTGGCAGTATTCACATTTGCACGGCACAAAGCTGCAATATTGATTTTTTTTGCTCACAGGGCCTCCCACCAGTTCTTTTTTTATTTTTATTATTGTCAGGGTTGCAAGATGGATTGAATTACACTTTGCTTCTAGAAATGCTTATTTTTGCCTTTATCGGTAAAGGGTGTGTGTGGAAAAGGAGACTAAAATATAAGGATCACGGTGCTCGCTGGAAGACCTTTTGTTTATAAGCAGTTCTTTTTTGCATATGTTAATGATGGTGATGACATGGCGAAGATTTTATAGAGGGATTGCTTCTGCTGCTGTACACACTGCATCATTCCACATAATTCGTCTCTTTCCAAAATGTGACACAGAAAAGGCAGGAAGGCAGGGAAGGAGCTGCCTCTTGCTAGGGAATTGACCAGACCTGAACCTTACTATTTTCTATATTTGAACTACCCAGATATAGAACACAGACTGCAATGTAGGTTAAAGAGTAGAACTGTACCTGCCCTTCCCGCTCCATCTTTTACACCCATGTTCACTGCATCCAAAACACCTACGTTGCTGTATTCTGCGCCTGAGTAAACCAGTGAACTAATTGGTGTGTTTCCAAATTCGTTTCCAGCTTTTCATAAGCAAACTAGATCTACTTACTGTTTTTACTGGTGTGCCCTTTTTCCATTTTATCTATTTCAGCTTCTATGATTTTTATTTTCTATTAAGGCTTGGCACAGAACATTTGGAATGTATTGCACCAGGCAAAAACTATGTTGAGTATTTTTTTGTGTTTTTAAATTTTAAACCACCCGTGATCCTTGGATGAAGGGCAGTATAGAAATTTAATAAATAATAATGATATTTAAACTGAAGGTGGCTGGTTGCTAAAAATGGACAAAACTATAGTTAACTCTTTATCTATCGTCTGTTTTATCTTGAATTAACCTTGGAATGTAGGAACAATATTGTTTTATACAACCTCTCCCAAACTATTGGGAAAGTATAGGAGAAATTTGGATGACAGAACTATCTAACCCCTGATTCACACTGTAATTCTGTCCTTCATGGATATGGAATTCAAAAATATACTTTCTGCTCTTAAAAAATATTAGTTTGTATTATTATTATTTTTGCCAGTAGCAAAGGCACTTGACTTGTTTTCTTTGAGAGATTCCAAAACTGCTGATTGAGTTTCACCAATTAGATGTGCCCAAGGGTAGCCAAAGAGGTTGCTTCCAGATGTTGTTGGGCGACAGCTCCCATCATCCCTGATCATTTTTAATGCAGCAGCTGGCTCAACCTGATGGAAATCTGAGTTCAACAATAACTAAATTTAGCAGATTTCCTCCTTGATCTTGGAAGTCTGCTTCACAAAGACCAGGCTTCCTCAAACTTGGCCCTCCAGATGTTTTAAGACTACAATTCCCATCATCCCTGACCACTGGGCCTGTTGGCTAGAGATCATGGGAGTTGTAGGCCACAAACATCTGGAGGGCTGAGTTTGAGGAAGCCTGATAAAGACACAAGTATATCCTTGATTCCCAGCAATTTTGTCAAAAAGCCTTCATGAAGCCGGGGCAGCATAGTGGCTGAAACCAATTATGAATCGAGACTCAGACTTCTGCCATGAATTCACTAGGTAGCCTTAAGCAAGCTACCCTTCCTCAGCCTCTGTCTGCCCAACTGCAATATGTGGGATAATAATAGCTACCTTACTGGGTTATTGAAAAGATTTCAACTAGATAAGTTGTGTGGGTTGCTTTGAACACTCAAAAGGAAAGGGAAAGGGACCCCCTGACCATTAGGTCCAGTCATGACCGACTCTGGGGTTGTGGCGCTCATCTCGCTTTATTGGCCGAGGGAGCCGGCGTACAGCTTCCGGGTCATGTGGCCAGCATGACTAAGCCGCTTCTGGTGAACCAGAGCAGTGCACGGAAACGCCGTTGTCTACTTGCACTTTGACATGCTTTCGAACTGCTAGGTTGGCAGGAGCAGGAACCGAGCGATGAGAGCTCTCCCTGTTGCGGGGATTCAAACTGCCGACCTTCTGATCGGCAAGACTTGGCTCTGTGGTTTAACTCACAGCGCCACCTGCGTCCTTGAACCCTCAAAGCACTGCACAAATACTAAGCGTTTTCATCAGAGCACTTAACTAATAAAATCAGAGAGGACCATGACACCAGACTGATGCTGCAACAGATCAACAAATGACATAGAATCAAATGACTGTAGAGTTGGAAGGGACCCTGAGGATCATCTAGTCCAACCCCCTGCAATGCAGGAATATGCAGCCCTCCCATATGGGGATCGAACCTGCAACCTTGGCATCATCCGCACCACCCTCTAACCAACTGAGCTATAGATGAATGACATCAAGAGGGGTTGTTCAGAGAGAAAGGCTGCAAGATGTTAGAGAACATCTAGATTCTATGCAAGAACAAAAAAGCTGTCTATTGTGCCTATGGGCCATGCATATGCAAACTGGCAATATTATGTAGAGTGACGTCATCAGAAGGTGGTTGGATGATCTGGCCTGGATCCCCTTCAGCTGCCTCTGTTCCTGCAGTTTTCGTTCAAGAGTTGAACCGATAACGACAGACCTTTGAGCAAAAACATGTGAACATTTGGTTTCTAAATTATGATGATGGTTACTTCTCCTAAACCACAGCACCATCACGTACCCAGACATCAAAAGCTGCACCACTGCATTCTGAATTTGGTTTGGCCTCTTTTCTCCCAGTTCTAGAAATACGCAGTTACACAGTTCCTGTTCGGATGCTGCCACTCTTTGGAGAAAATTTCTTTTCCCCCCAGTTTCTGATATATCTCATGAAAAGAATGTATGCAGCACAATAAATGGTGTGTGGGTTTTAATGTAGGATAGGATTCCAATCTAGGCTGAGCTACAAAGCACATTAAGTGGCTTTTTTTGAGGTGGGGGGGGGACCCAGAGCCTCTCAGTCGAATTCCCCTCACAGGGTTGTTGGCGAGGATTGTATAAGGAAGGGATTTCCATATCTTTTCGCGTATAAGAAAGTGCTACAGAAATGCATAATGCGTACATCCGTAAAGAGCTATCCTCTTACTCTCAGCTTTTTTTTGGCTCTGATGTGAACCTGCTGTGTACTGCGCTGAATGTATTTATCCATTGTACTGTCACACAGTGTTTAAAGCACGGCCTTCATGTGGGTATCTTAAAAGCCTTAGCTGAATCAATCTTGAGAGCAGCCCTGTGCATGTCTGCTCAGAAGTAGTGCTCAGAGGGGCTTCCTTCTGAGCAGATGTGCATTGGATTGGATTGTTGCTTCCTAGCATGTGTGTGTGTGTGTGTGTGTGTGTGTGAGAGAGAGAGAGAGAGAGAGAGAGAGAGAGAGAGAGAGGGTGGGGGAGATGACTCCTTCTATTTTAAGCTGAATCCACCTAGCCTACTACTGAGAGTCCTGACTGGCACAAGTATTTTGGGCCCTATCACTGTTGAATCTTCCCATTTGGATTAGTATGTGAGTCCAGCACCTTTCCTCATTTTTCGCTTAGCTTGATGTGTGAACCAACCAAGTGTCAGAGGAAGGTGGAGCCCCTCACATTTGAAGGAGGCAGAACTGGTTATGCAGAGTCAAAATGTAGCTCTACAGGATAGGTATTGAAAGTTACATCAGGCAGCTAAATGAATGATCACAACTTATTTTGACCGGGGGGGGGCGGGG
The DNA here is from genome assembly GCF_027172205.1 of Podarcis raffonei. Taxonomy (NCBI): domain Eukaryota; kingdom Metazoa; phylum Chordata; class Lepidosauria; order Squamata; family Lacertidae; genus Podarcis; species Podarcis raffonei. Next base: position 32,112,555 of record NC_070607.1, on the reverse strand, counting down.
AGAGAGAGCCAGTGTGGTGTAGTGGTTAAGAGCGATAGACTCGTAATCTGGGGAACCGGGTTCGTGTCTCCGCTCCTCCACATGCAGCTGCTGGGTGACCTTGGGCCAGCCACACTTCTTTGAAGTCTCTCAGCCCCACTCACCTCACAGAGTGTTTGTTGTGGGGAAGGGAAAGGCGAATGTTAGCCGCTTTGAGACTCCTGAAGGGGAGTGATAAAGCGGGATATCAAATCCAAATTCTTCTTCTTGTTGTTCTCTTAATAAAATTGCCAATAATTTTCAGAGGAACACTATTATTTTCAAAGGGAAGAAATAGATGTGAAAGTGCACAATACAGGCAAAAGGAATCCCAAGATGAAAAGAGCAGAAAGGGGGAGGAGGAAACTGGAGGAGGATTAAGACCCACCCTGGTTTTAGGTTTCAGAGTTTATTAAGCCTGTTACTTTTTATTGTTTTTTTCACAGGTAGGTGCCCTGCCCCTCTGTTACTTTGAGTCAGGGGGTAAGGAAAGCTGTGTGAGGGCTTGCTATATAAACATTGCAGGCTGTTTTAAGTTCAATGGCTTGGGGGGGCAGGGAAAATAAATAGGGACTTACTGCTCAGTGCATGACTTTAAAATAAAGTCAGTCCAACGGTTGACCCAGTCCCAGGGACAGAGAAAACCAATCATAAACATCTGCTAAAAATAATTAATTTAATTTAATTGTGGCAGCCGTAGAACACAAAGTACAGCTAGTTAAGCATGGTTCATGGCTGTAAGCATGGTTGTAAACCTGCTGTCCAGAATGTGACCCAGCCACTCAGCCGCCAATCTGCACTTTAATGTGAAAATTCCATTCATCGTCCTTGCAGAGTTTTGACTTGTGTAGGGTTGAGAAAGGCCCTGTTTTCTCTTGGCCATTTCCTGTACACTCTGAAGTTTATAACTTAAAAAAATAATCATCATGAGCTCCGACCATGTGTTTATTTGTAGGGTAATGTGTTCTGAACATTTGTTACTTTTAAGCATGACTTGGGAACGGTGTGAACAAGATGTTTATTTTCTCCGTGCTATGTCTTCCATATCTAGTATGAAACATGCATTAATGCAGCCTACATTGGACAATAACGATTTCCATGATAGTTACAATTAGAACAGTTTCCCCATGATTACGTGTGCTGTGGCTCTTAAGAGTTTAACCCCCCACCCCCAAATATATAGCTTTGTAACTTAACGTCTTTTTTTCTAATTTCTTTTTAGGTTTCAGTCGAGCAGCATTACCATTTGGTTTAGTAAGGAGAGAACTGTCCTGCGAGGGCTACTCCATCGATCTTCGGTGTCCAGGAAGTGATGTCATTATGATAGAGAGTGCTAATTATGGACGGACAGACGACAAGATTTGCGATGCTGACCCTTTCCAGATGGAGAACACAGAATGTTTCCTCCCTGATGCCTACAAGATTATGACACAAAGGTAAGAGCAGTACAGAAAAGGAATTCATAAAAGAAAGTTGCAATACAATTCGTTCCCTTTAGCGCCCCCCCCCAAAAAAACCCCAAATCCTGGGGAAAAATATTCAAATACCCCAGTCATTTTAATCTAGAAAAGCTAAGGAAATAAAGCCACTAGCAAGTGTTTGAGAATCTTCTGGTTTAAGTTTTTTCTCTATATATAAAAAAAAAAGCAGGAAGGTGACTGCAAGGAGACAGAAACATTTTAATGTGTTTGAAATGTTGCTATATCCTTGTCTTCTGGGAGGTCAGAATCTCACTCAGAAGTTTTCTGAGAACCTGCTTAAGAAGTTTCTAAATATTCATGCTAATTAAACAGCACATGCCTATGCAGATTTACTCAGAAGGAAGTGCCATAGAATTTCAGGTAAGTGAGCACAGGATTGCAATCTTAATGCAATAAATAAATTAATAACCAGTCCACCTACACAATAGGTGAAAAAGAAACCTGATTATACTTTGAACTTATTGGCGGGGGGGAGTAGCCACTCTTATAACCTCTGTTAAAAGTGATAAACCTTTATCAAAATTTACAGTGCTTGAAATGGGCTGGGATGGCATCTGACAGACCAAAAGCCACCTCACTTTTTTTCTCCCTCCCAACATGGGGAACAGATTTGAAACATGCTTTAACATTTATTTACTTATTTTGGTAAATTGACCAAAGAGTGGTCAGTTTCTGTAACCGCTATGGAAATATTTCTTAAAACTCTGTCCATCCGTTTGCTTCAATGCAAATTTCAGTATGTTAAATCTTTTATTGTTTCCCACCACCACACGCACACACAAAAATCCACATAGGTCTTTAAAAAAAGAAGGAGTTGAAAACAGTATTGCATTCGAATAATTTACACTTCATTTTAAATTTCTGGAAATCAACCAGTCATTAAACTGATGACGTGTGTTAAGTTTTTGGTCATTCTGGTCATTTCTAAGCTTTCCCACAAAGGGTATAAAGTCCACTGCAATCAAAAAGCTGGAAATGATTTAGAAAAATGAGTTCACTGAGAAACTCCTGCTTCGGATTAGTTTATGTGGTCAGCTTCTTTCAGTAAGTTCTAGTATTATGAGAGACGGGGGGGGGGGACTTTTCTCTACTCACTGTCTCCACACTTTGCATAGTTTTATAAACTTCTATCATGTCTGCTCTTTTAACTAAAAAGCCACCAAACCTCCTGATATTGTGAGGGCTTGTGCATCTGTAGGCTATTCACAAAATCAGTTCACTTGCACAGAAAGACGTCTTTAAATATTATCCAGCCAGATACAAAGGGTATATTTAAAAACACTTCCATAAGAAATGAAATAATCTGCATAATTTCCATTGGTGTACTGATTCTAGTTCACTAGGTGTACCAAGCTAGTAAATGATGACACACCACACCTTCTTCTCAAACAAATAGCAGTGCCCCCTTAACGTGTTTCTGCCACTCATTTATCCTTCACAGGACACAGCTGTGAATGAAGTCAAAGCTTAATACAAGAGATGTTTACTTGCTTTGCTCTCCTGACCTTTCTATTTGTAGGTTAGGGGCAGGCCTTTCAAAATTCTTAGACCTTTAATTTGAGATCTCCTTTTCTTTTTATTGTCTTAAATGTATAATGATGAAAAAGCCCATTTATTTCGGGGAAGAAAGCAACAGGAAATGGAGATATTCTTTGGGACTCAAGTATCTTTCTGACAAATGATGTTTTTAATTCCTTTTGTCAAAGTGAGTGACACATGGCTGAAAAAAGCAAAACAAAAATAAATTACCTTTCCGATCAGATCCTGTCCTGTGAGCATTGCATGTATTCCCTTGCTTGTCAGAGCAAGGGGGGGGGGAGTAGTAGTGCAGGAATATCAGATGAGCTTCCTTTCAAGTGAAAACAAGGCTGGCTCTTTTTCTTTCAAACGATAATGAATAAAGGAAATTCTTTGACTGGAGCTCACGGTCTTGGATAGTTGGATAGGGAAATCACCCATCTCATCTGATTAATCTCATTCTGAATTTTTTAGGCCCCTTAAGCCTCAGGTCTGCATGGGTAGAAAACCTAAACCGGTTTGAGAAAATGGTTTTCCCACTACATTATCGCATTACAGTGCACCCTACAGAAAATCATTTTGGAGAATTGTACCGTATATGCCTTGTGACAGCATCTAGAACATGCTTCTGTAAAAAATATACATCAATACAGTGTTAAAATGGTATGTCTTAATATGAGTTTAAAATGTCCTTAATGTTCACTGCTTTATTGCCAGGTTTCTCATCCAGAGAGGGCACTGTGTTACTGCGAATGAAGCCTTTTAGGGTTAGAGTTTTTCCAATTTTAGATGTGGGCATTTCCCTGCTTTCATGTGACTCTAGTTGCTGCTCCTTATGCAGCTTGTGGCAGTTACTATTTTCTGAAAGGTCTTCTGTGTGAAAGGTGTCATCTAGTCAACTGCAACCTACTTTCCCTCCTTTTTCTCTTTCGCTCAGTATTCCGGATACTTGCTGCTCTTTCTCTGCCCCCAAAACTGATTGTATTGATGGTCATATATCAGATACCAATTTGGACAAGTGCATTGCCTGAATGAATGTGCATCAAAGCTGTCATTGTAAATGACTGAGCTCAGATATCAGGTCCTTATTTTCCTTTGGCATGTCATTGGCTTTCAATGCAGGAGTCTGAAAGATGCTTGACAAACCTCTACTGTACATGATTATCAGAGCCAGACACTCTCCTCTTAGACATTCCTTTATTTAGAGCTCACATCAAAGCAGACTCACAGACACGGGCATTCTTTCTACACACTCATATCAAAAAGTAAATTTGTAGTCAGATGAGTGTTTGCAGAGTTCTTTTTATTTAAGGTCAGTTTTTAACACTGACCACATTTTCTGATTTCATTTTGTTCTCAAAGCAAAGAAATGTAAGGTCCTAGGGCTGACTGAAGTGGCACATTTACCTGAACAATATTTAATAGTTTTTAGCACTTACCAGAGGAAGCAGGCTGTGTCTTCCAGATGTTTTAGACTAGAATTCCTTTCAATCCTGACTACTGGCCACGTTGGCTGGGGCTAAAGTGATTTGAAGTCTAAACTACCGGAATTTCACCATGTTGAATAACTCTTTTTTTGGTTAATATAATTTTATTTCAATTGAATTTGTTTTTTCCTTAACAGTTGCAAGGTAGGCTAGGACTGAGACTGAGAATGGCTTGTCTAAACTCACTATTTTTATAATCTGTAGCTCTTAGCAACTATCCTACATGATCTCCCACCTGAATGCAGTTTCATTACTGTCAGTCTTGATGGCACAGAATGATTGACACATGACAGGGGGAAAAGTGTACAAGAAATCATATCAGTCGTTTTTTTGGGGGTATTTCTTTGCTTTTTTTTAGTCCAGATTTAAATTTGTCTTAATTTTTAAAAACTTTTAAATAAAATATTAATCTAGTGGGCCACTTCATTATTTAATGGAAAAAAACACTATAACACTGCATTGAAACAAAGCACAGAAAAAATAAGCCAGAGGACATTTTTAATCCATGCTTCCATTGCGTGGTTTTCTGCTGTGGTTTTGTTGAATTTTAAACTGATGCGTAATTGAGTAAATAAGAAAAATAAATCTCAACAGCCTTTTACTACTGTATCTCAAATAATGTAACCGGAGTTAAACCAATAAATAAGAGGAGGAAAATAATAATATAGACTTGTAGATTCCTTTCAAATCATGCCATTAATACTTTTCTGTTGGCAGCAGTTGCAGTGACGGATTCTTTTCCGTAAGAATTCAGTGCATGCAAGGTGCAATGCCCTTTAATGGGGCTTCTCTCGTGTAGCATTCTGATAGTATTGATTTAAGCTTTGACTTACATTGCCTTCAGGAGTATTGCTGGCCATATATTTTCCACCCAACCTTAGGCTGAGATGTAGTGTACTAAATTGCCGCCAAGGCCAGAACCTTCAGATGACCGCATGCATGCTGATGAAGGACATCTGCCTTGATTGAAAATAAGTGGCCAGACACACATCTAAGAATAGTATGAATCAGCATTGGGTTTAATATATATTTAAAAGAACTCTTGGAAAAAATAGCTTGGGGTTGCAGGTTAGTTCTGTGCCAAGCCTCATGGCTCCTGAAAGAATATATTAGCCCCAGAGCAAATCTCCATGGAAAAAAATGAAATTTGGTACTAACATCTTAAAGGCAGAATTAACACTTTAAAAGGCCATGCTCCTTTCAGCCCATGTCATTATCAAGATATACCCTTCTCTCTTCCAAGCAGTCCTGCTCAAATCGGTTGTCTTGATTTATGTTCTGCTGCATTTAATATACTAAATGAGCATACGCTAAGCTTGCAATAATGCCGTTATTTATAATGGGAAAGCATTCTTTTTCACCATAACAACATCGCTAATTATATTACATTATTGGTCACTGTAGCCGCTAAATCAGATGTAAAGTGGATTTAGGGTTCCTGTACATGGGATCATGGAGCCATTTATCTCAGCCCTTTGCTGAGCAGACCTTTATTAAGCTATGATGACTGTTGAATAGGAAATGTAACCAAGATTATTTTTATTCAAATATAATTTAAATATTCATCAAAGAGGATTTATGCTTGAAACTGACAGAGACTATTAACATCAAAAAATATAATTAACTGCACTGGGTATCATGAAGCAGAGTTAGTCAAATAGCCGAGAGGTCTAATTGCTCTAGAGTTTGCAAAGCAATAGTTTATATATTATACGGTTGCTGTGGAATTAATAGTAATGTGGTTTCCTATGTGAGGCAATTTAAAGCTTTCTGTTAAGGTTCATTGCTCTGGAGGAAATATGTTGAATATCATGTAGTAAACAGGACTGACACTTAAAAAAAAACAGACATGAAAATGAGAACCTGTAAAGATTAAAAGGACAAGAAAATACTGAGGCCTTTAAGTCATCAAAGGAATTTTATTTTGTAGAGTTTATAGACCTAAGCATTAGGCAACACACAGCAACATTGTTTACCAAAAGAAGAGGGTGGGAGAGAGAAAATAAAAGAGAAAAGGGTTAACAAATTAAATTAAATTAAATTAAATGCTCCTTGGGAAAACGATTGATGCAAAGTGATCTATCAAATTGGATGCAACACAGTCACTGATCTCTCAGATTGTGTTGATAAAAAAATACCGTGGCACACATACAATTGTCTCAAAGTTTTAATTTTAAACATCTTAACATTTTTGGCTCCATTAGGCCTTTGTAGCAGAGTGTGAGAAAGGGACACCTTTCCCATTGTGCTTCACAGGGTCTTTTTGTATTTGCCCAGCCTACCCAGCCCTGAATTAATCAGATGTTGTAATGGCATTTTTGCATTACTGAAATTGCTGAAATGTGAGAGCTTAAGGGTCAAGGGGAAGAACAATAGCCCGATGTTAACAGAGCATCTGTTCTCCCTCCATTAATGAAGTTGCAGCTAATTGCCTAATAAATTGGTCATCATTACTCAAAAAGCCTAAATAACTCCAGACTTGAACACGACCCTTACGAATATGAAGCAGAACCTTATAGGCACAAAGTAGAGGAGGATCTTTACATCCCCACCCCTGCAAATCTGTTTGAAGAGAATGGAAAGGAAACTAAACCAGACCCAACCAGACTTCCAGTTGCTCGTAAAGACCATGCCTGTGTTATCCATTATTTAACATGCTTACCCTGTTTATATCAGTGACATAAGAGTGTGTGCTAGTTTCTCCGAAGAGTACTGTCTTTGCCGCTTCATAGCACACTGTCTTGTACTCCCAGGCCTGCACATGGTGTTAGCAGATATTTAAAGCATTTCGGTCTAACATTTTATAGGTCATGATGAACTGAGCCTATAAAGCAAGTTACTGCTAGGAAGTTAATGCAGTCTAAGAGTGTAACGTAGACTGAATGCTGTACTCAGTCAGTGTGTTTCAGCTTGCCGCAAGAACCATCAGTGGGGAATTAAAAATTACCCTCATATAAAGCTCTAATGGCAGATTGTTTGATAACATAACAATAGCCAGAACTATTCTACAGATGGGTGTGCCTTAGATTTCTGCCGTCGCAAATTTAGAGTCTCAGTTTCCTTTTAAAATAAGGTCATTATAGGAACATGCATATTTCCCCCCTGATTTACATACACAAATGCTCAGAACTTCGAAAGAAAGTCAAGGTGCTGATAATATTTATCACAGATGTAGGATACGTGATTCGCTGGTCTGTTACCTTTTTTTCATTATTCATTGTTCTCCCGTGGTGACCTTTACACCCAACTTCCACCCATTGAGTGATGGTTTGAAGGGGAAATCAGCTGTACTCATGGCATTGACTCCTCTGTTATTGGGACTCCTGGTCACATTGAGGAGCCCCTTGTGAGTAGAGCCAAAGGTCTATTCAACTTGTGGAGGCCAGGGACGTGCCATAAATGCTCCTATCTTTTTAATGGCATGGTCCCCTTTACTTGGGAAAGCATATACGGCAGTCGGTCAGTGGATATTGCAATCCTGCATCAAGCTTTTCTTAGGTTTGAGAAAGTATCAGGGGTTGGGTATGTGTGTAAGGCACTTTATTAAACAAACATACCGTATTTTTTGCTCTATAAGACTCACTTTTTCCCTCCTAAAAAGTAAGGGGAAATGTGTGTGCGTCTTATGGAGCGAATGCAGGCTGCGCAGCTATCCCAGAAGCCAGAACAGCAAGAGGGATTGCTGCTTTCACTGTGCAGCGATCCCTCTTGCTGTTCTGGCTTCTGAGATTCAGAATACTTTTTTTCTTGTTTTCCTCCTCCAAAAACTAGGTGCGTCTTGTGGTCTGGTGCGGCTTATAGAGCAAAAATACGGTACTTTGCACTCCAATCAGTGTCCCTGAACATTCAAAACCTTTATATGGTGTAACAAAAAATCATTTTATACTACGGTGTTAGCCTCCCCTCACTGGATTCCGTATTCTTATTTCCAAACTAGGGAAGGCAGGTACACCAGACTGGACTATATTTCATCTAACAGAGATGTATCCATTGTAAGTGTAAAACCACCCATATTATTTTAGTAGTGGCTGTTGGTGCAAAGCTTATCTTTTAACCTTGCTCTTCCAGCATGGCTTTCTTGCTGTGATTTCTAGCTAGAGTGGGTAATGATGCTGAACATGTCTTTAATCTAGGCATTTTATGAACTCTGCAAAGCTATTGTTTCAGCATAAATCACAGTGCTGTCCTCAACCTTAGGATTTATGTGAAGGATTGTTCATATATGTGCAAAAATGAGGCTGGTTGGACTCATTTCTCTGCACGCCACACACCCCTGCACATGTGATGTTTATTTTCAGGTGGTAAATTCTATGATACAAATATGTAGATCTGTAGGTGATTTCTCATTTCAAATGTATTAGTCTTCAGAGCACTGCCAGTATCACAGATAGGTTGAGGAGATGTCACTAACACTATACACTTCGTGTTCTTTGATTATTTCTTCATCTTTGTGACTAAAGATCTCTCAATGTAGTTCTACATTTTAAGGATCACTTTGGAGAGTGCTCTGTAAGACTAAATACATAGGTGGTAGCGTTCCATTATCATGAACGCCATCAGAAATGCCTTGTTGCCTCTCTTATCAGCCACTTCCTGCTGTCAACCAGTCCGTATTTCAATAGGGAAGGATTTGCTTCCAGTGTAATGCAGCGTAATGTCTAACATGGAGTTTTTAATTGTGCAAACACATGAAGCCTTTGCAGTGGTAGGCAATTTGATAAAAGGATTAGATTATGAATATTTCCAACTTGATTAGAGATTAGCTGGGAGCTGATCAATGTGAGTCAATGAATCTCCTCAAATCTCTTACGTTTCTCACACATCTGAACTTGCTTGTGGAGTGGGGAGGGAGCTTTTCCCAGCAATATTAATTATAATACAAACCTGCCATTCATTGTGAAGGAGTCAGGTAGATTCTTGCAGAACACATTCAAAGAAGTAATGTACCTAATCCTTACAAGATTAAGCCTTTTTAGTTAAAAAATAATAATTAATGATTTTTCAGAGGAAGTGTTATAACTCAGAAGCTTTTACAAATTTTCAAGATGCTAATTGTACCCAGACATTGCCATGGCTGGTGAATAACTGTTCCTTTGTGGCATCCAGCCTTTCTCAAGAAAGAAAGAAAAAACCTGGACGACAACAACGCAGCACTTGTAGCACAAACTTTAGAGATACATTTTAATAGAAAATGACACCACTGGTACGGACTTGATTAAAGATCCTTCCAAGGGCACACCACTTCTCTCGCAAGTTTTAAGCCACATGGGGGAGAAAGGGATAGGGAAATCGGAAGATCAACTCAAAAGTCTTTTCATTTACTTATTAGTCTCCAGTTTGAGATTTGTACTTTTAAAATCCATAAATGGAAAGCTAAAGGTATGGGGCAGGGGAGAGATTCAGACTGGTCTCAGATTGCAATCTTAATCAGGACAAGAAAGAGGAAAAGAACAAAAGGAAAGTAATCTAGATCATTTGGGAATGGCTTGAAATTAGCCAGCTATATTGGCTGCTTTTAGTGTTTCGCTGTATGTTGGACTGTGCCATTATACGCCGTAAATATAATGCAAACACAGATCGCATTGACAACAAAGGGGGATATCTGTGTTCCCTCCATTCATGGGGTAACTTTAAAAAAGAAAGAAAGAAAGAAATGTATTTACTCTTAAGAACCAACTTATTCTGCACACAAAGGTTTGTGTGTTGACTCCCCCCCCCCCATTTGCATCATTAGTGACTGAAATACTCAGAGAGTGTAATTAATGGGCTAAGAGAGTCATTTAGGCAAACCCAGAGCCATGAGGGTGAAATATTTTTCTCCATGGAAAGATCTTTAAGGAATAAATAATTGCACGCACTAGAGGTTTGCGATGGCCAATCTAAATGCGAGCGTGCAATTAGGAAGAGCGTGGCTCAAGAAGCAAAATGCTTGCCGCTATCCACATACTATGTGACTAATTAAATATTTAAAAGTCCATCCCTACCCTTCTTCATCCCTCGCTCCCCAAAAGAAAAATATTATGCCACAGATAGACTGGTAACTTTTGCAGATAATTAACAAGTTTTGGAAGGAGGGTGCAGATTCCGATAGCCTCCAAGGTTCTTACAAGGTCATGTCTTATTATGCTGCATCTTCTATATGTCCTGGTAACAACTTTCTTGCTAATTTAAATCTTAACTAGGACATCCCATAGCGATTTCCCATTTCCCTTGTCAAAATGGAAAGTGATTGTTTCTGTATGCAAAAACTGCAGTAGGTGAACGTTTTCATAAGTAATTGGTCCTAATTGACACTGGCCCCAATATATAGAGATACATTGTAATTATCCCACGAGAAGTTTGGAAACTGTAGGCATCCTGTAAATGCTTAAATAAATAAGTGTGCACACACATTTATTCGCTGTATGTATCTGCAATAATGTTTCCCCTGCATTATGTTGAGACATGATGACCCTTTGAAATTAAGAGAGCCTCAGTGGCCTGCTTCGTAAATAAATATGTCTTATTTTGCTCCTAAAATGAAGCCACTTTTATGTTGAATGTGCAATTCTGCAAACGAGAAAGTTGGGTTGGATTAATAAGACTCTGAGCGAGTCAGGCCTAATTTGCATTAAACTGACCCAAAGGTCTTGTAAAATTGCTCAGAATTATCAAGGCTTCTAACATATCAGAGGTTTTATTAACAAATTACTGGTGTTATATATTTTTTAAAAAATATGCTTATTTTGCTAATTAAAGGAGCTTTCAAAGGCAGTTTTAAATTGTATTTAGAATCTATGCAAATTATGTTATATAAATAAAATACATCCCACATATTGTTGTTTGTGTACACCCTTGCACAAGTTGTTATTTGGGGTATCACATTAAAACTAGAAAGCAGTAAAAACATTCTGACATGCTAAAACTTGTAACCCTTTTGTGGACATTTGAAATAAAAGAATAATTAGTGGCATACAAGGGTTTACTACCAAATCTGCTGGGTCTTTCTTTTATGTCAGTTGTGAGCACACCTTATGGAAGTAAAGGTAAATGACCCCCGTTAAGTCCAGTCGCAGACGACTCTGGGGTTGCAGCACTCATCTCGCTTTACAGGCTGAGGGAGCCGCCGTTTGTCCGCAGTTTTTCCAGGTCATGTGGCCAGCATGACTAAGCTGCTTCTGACGCTACAGAACACCAAAACCAGAGCAGCACACGGAAACACCGTTTACCTTCCTGCCGGAGAAGTACCTATTTATCTACTTGCACTGGTGTGTTTTCGAATTGCTAGGTTGGCAGGAGCAGGGACCGAAAAATGGGAGCTCACCCTGTCGCGGGGATTTGAACTGCCGACCTTCTGATCGGCAAGCCCAAGAGGCTCTACCACAGATCTACCTGTGTCCAGCTTATGGACGTATGGTGTACTAATTTCAGTGGGACATTCCTTTATATCATATTTCTCCAAGTTACTGTAGTCCAGATGTTCTGGACTACAACTCCCTTTTATCACTGACCATTGGTCAAAATGGCTGGGGCTAATGGGAGTTGTAGTCTGAAATGTGTAAAGGGCACCAGTTTGAAAAGATACATAGGTCACCCACTGTCACATCATGTACTACTTTGTTTCCAGTGTTTTGTTTTGTTTAAAATTGTTGTATGTATTTGTTCTCTGTGCTTTATATCTTTATTGTTTTGCCCATATTGATATATTAATGGATTGGTGGATTTAGTAAGCTGTAACAGGCAGTTGTTGCATGTCCGGCATATCACATCACTAGATGGGAAGCTAGTTTCACGGTGCGCATGTCATTCCTTTCACAGTGGAACCTGAAGGTGGCTTTATGCACTACGTAATATTTGGTGGATTGTGTCCATTGGTTTCCATTTGCATTCATTGGATTCATATAGATGCAGAATTAAATCAAGTTATTTACTTTCAAATTAATTTGAATCCCTTGATTGATTTTACAGAACTAACCAAATAGAAGATAGTTGTATTTTTTTATTTGTATCGCATTTAAAAATAACTGCCACAAGCATTACTTATTACATTAATTGTGACAAATGGGATCATTACTGTGAAACACCTTCTTTGCCATATTAATTGTGCCACATTTAGCTTCCTAATGTTATGTTTATTTAGTAATTAATAAGATTCAACAAATCATTAGTTATTAAACATTTAAGGAAAACTGCATCCGCATTTCTCCTGCAGTGTTAAAGTTGCTGGCTTATGCACAGGCCTTGCTGTCTTCGCTGCTATTCCATGTGCATCTCTCTTTTTCTGTGTGAGTGCATGAGTGCTTGGTTTCTTACATATATGTGTATTATGGTTGCCACCTTTGGTTGGGCAAAATACAGGGCAGGTCAGGGTGGATGGGGGGGGAGGTCCTAAAAATTACTTTATCAGGTGCAGAAATGACTTCAAAGCAATCCATTACAGTGACACACTGGGATTATAGTGGTTTATTCAATGGAAAAGTGTTAAAGTTGCTGGCCTGCATACACACACAGCTGTCTGACTCCGAGGCTCCGTCTCTGACCCACCCACCCGCTTCTGCCTGCACAAAAACTCTCCCCCCTCACTCTCCGATCCACCCATTGCCCTCCACAGCCTGCGCAAAACCCGAGACGCCACTGTAGATGGCCCATGCACTGCAAACCACATCTCTCTCTCTCCGCAAGCCATCCTCTGCCCATGCAAAAACTCTCTCACATGTACTGCCAATTTAATGGCAGTATAATGGACAGGTTAGGCTGGATCAGTCATTAGTCTGACTACTGTAAGCAGAGTTTGCTTTTTATCTACCACAGCCATCTCCTCCCACTTTCGTGTGTGTGTGTGTGTGTGTGTGTGTGTGTATTCTGACCACTCCAGTGTTCAGTTTTCCTCTCCATATCCAGTACTACATCTAGCTCCTCTATGCATGCCAGGCTTGTCATGCTATACCAAACCTTTCATTTTAATCTTGGAGTATTTGTTCAAGACCATAGATTTTGCATTTTTAATCTTCCCTAGAACAGTGGTGAATAATGGCCCCTGGCAGGAGATAATGAAATTTTCTTAATTTATATTTTCAAGCAGAAGCCTCAATTGAAAATGGCATCCTATGGCCCGGAGACATAGCTCTAGTGCAAGTTTCAGGGGAGCTGTAATAATAACGCAGTGCCAATGGTGACGGGGAATGATAGGACAGTGAAGAAGTAATTTAAGGAAGAAAAGGGAATGTACCAAAGCTTTATTGTAGCATATCTAATGATCTGCTGAAGATCCCCAATGGCTTTTGGAGCATGACAGGAGAAACTAATGTTATCTTGCCAAAACAGAAGCCTCTGCTTAATCAGCAGAGCAAGACTATTGATTAAAACACCTCACACAAATAGATTACACATGGAATCTCATCTCCATACTTTTCACTTGGTAAAGTGTAATAATGAGCATAAGATAATCAAAAGAAGAGCTAAAGCAATTTGTTGGGAATTGTACGAGTCAAGATTACAGCGGGAACGCAAACAAATTAGAATGAGAACAAGGGCTGCTTTTAAAGCCAAGCGCATGAGGACAAACTTGCACAGTACACAGGGATAAACATGAAGTGGGCCCATGTAACAGCAGTTAGGAAAATGAAAAATTGCCTCATGCATTGGTTCGACTCCCTCACCCCCTTCTCTTTATCTGATGTGCAAAAAAGCACAGGCCTGCTTTTGCCCAATCAGTCAAATGAGGTGAGCCAAGTTCACCATCTCTCTGGAGCTGTTAATTAGCTGGCCACGTTTGATTTCAGATTCCCTCAGTGTCGCTATACATATTGGAAAGATGTAAAAAGAATTGCAAATTCTAAAACACACACACACACACACACACACACACACACACACACACATTTGTGGTCTTACATTATCTCTTCAATAGAATGCTATCTGACAGTGAATACTGTCATAAAAGCACAGGCATATTCCTGCATTCTCCTCACAAGTGGGAGGTGGGCAGAAAGAGAGGTTTGTATGCAGACATGCCTATCTCTCTCTCTTTTTCCATATAAGTGGCAATTTACATGCCCCTTCCTCTACTTCGCTCCTCAAATAGCCGTATACATATATCTCAGAAGCACAGGAATTTTAAGTGCAACAATTACAGCTTTTGACAGAATCAGTTAATTAGCCTTCTAAAATGAAGGACTGTTAATTGTGGGCTGTATTACTCTGGAATAAAAGCTGGTACTTAGAATAAGGGACAGCCGGCCACCCTATCCAACACATGCACACACTGCAAGAATCTCTACATTGTCCCATTGAAGAAGAAAAAGAAAAAAGGAACTTTACCACAGATGAACGATATGTGCTGGTTTATTATAACTTGCCAGTGGCTGTTATCTACCTGTTCACTTTTGGATCATAGCCAATTATATGCTGCATTTGTGCCATCCAAAATAAAGTCCTATTAAGCTTCCACCAAGATGTTTCTTTGCCAAAATAAATCACAAATATGACCTTTAGTATATCATTTGACAAACAACAGTCCTGCTAACGCAAGTGCTTTTGGCTGCAAAATGGAATCTCTCCCTCCCTTCTTTTTCCACACGGCCCTTAAATCTGCTCTAGAGAATTGTGAGGAAACCCAGTCAATATTTAGGGAGATGTGGTGAGCAATATGATGAACACAAGTAAGGGTAAGGTAAAGGACCCCTGGATGGTTAAGTCCAGTCAAAGGCGACTATGGGGTGCAGCGCTCATCTTGCTTTAGGCCAAGGGAGCAGGCATTTGTCCACAGACAGCTTTCTGGGTCATGTGGCAAGCATGACTAAACTGCTACTGGCACAACGGGACACCGTGACGGAAGCCAGAGCACATGGAAACGCCGTTTACCTTCCCACCCCAATGGTACCTATTTATCTACTCACCCCCTTGCGTGGATTGGAACTGCTGACCTTCTGATCAGCAAGCCCAAGACCCTAGCAACCGTTGTATTGAATCCAATTAAGTCATTTTGTGAGCTTTGGGGAAACCCATGGAGGAGATTTGGGAGAGGGCAGGGGGAGAGGGAGAGGGAGTAGAAGTTCCAGTCACACAATGACTTTGTTGGATACAGCCCTTTGTTTCAAATAGTAATTTAATCTGTTTGTTGATTTCAGTGTTGATTTAGTTGCCTTGAATACGATTTACCATAAAACAGAGATTTAAATGTAGATTCAAGTTAGTTCCACATTTCCCATTATTCATTCATTTTATTATTTATCACAGGGGTTTATGTCCCACGCTTTGGTAGAAATTCCTTGGGCAGCTGGCAATTGTTTTGTGGGTTTCTTTTTACTCACAAGGCATGCAAATGTTCAAAATTAGGCACACATATCCTGTTCCCAGTTAAGATATGTATTTTAAACAAATTATCACATACTAGCAACCAGTATACACAGTTAGAAAATTCATATGCAGGCTATGAAATAAGTACATTGCCTACTGAGTATGTTCAGTGTATGAGATACTGTGGCATTTTTATTCTCACAAAGTATCATTTCAGAGCTGTAAAGCTGAAGTATACACAACTATAATGCTGTCATTGGTAATTTTCTGCAGGATGTTGTCTAAAAATACTGAGAAAAATAGAAGTGGACAGTCCGCAGGCAGCTACTACTACCAATGACAGCTATTTGTCAGCTCCAGCTAGTCAGTCTTTTTTTTTTTAAAAAAAAAAGCAAAGTCAAATTATGCAATCTACTTGAATCACACATATCTTCACATTTCACATCGTGTATTCTGCTCTTGCATAAAAGGACAAGTTACCATGGAGGGTTACCCTTTGCCCACTGGAAGCCTTGTTGAGCCATCGTTCTGAGTGCTGAGATTTCATCACCCATTCCCTAGCCACTTTCAAGCATTTATATAGTGTCATAAAGGCTGGCAACTTGCTTTAAAAAGAAGAAGAAGCTGGCAGTTGCAGGAAGCTGAATTCTATGTCCAGTAATGCAGTTATTTCTGCACTTGTGAGGAATCTCAAAATACACAATAGTTTCAGTTGCAATAGTTAGGACAGAACCGACAGCCATCAGCATTATTGCAAAAGGAGAAGAAAAGAAAAAAAGACCAGAAGTTTTCTGCTCAGCCTGAGACTTGGTTCCCATGATCTTATCTGTTGTGCATGAAACCTGGGTCCTTCCCATTGCTGTTGACATTTCCTGAATGTTTCTTCCAAAGCTACCAACCAAAAATTCAAGTAGATTCGTGATTTATTTGCTGGAAGGACAACTCAAGTTGTACTATTGGGCTGCCTTTAATATTCTTCCAGCTGCGTGAACTGAAATCTCAGCTTGATCTTGCACCTGTTGGCAGGGGACAGATGTCAGGGGTTCCCTGACACAAGACAGATCTCTTCAACTTGTGCAAGGGGTATTCAGTAGTGTGGGAAGTGCTAGTAGCACCAGGATTGATGTACGGCTGGAGTCAAAGGCTAGACTATTATTTTAAGACCTGGCTTCCTTTGCTTCACTTTACTGACAAACAGAACTCACCCAGGAGATCAGCCAAGCTTTCCTTGTTTTTAGTCACCAAACTGTTTCTGACCTTTTATTTTCCTCCTTCCTTTGCTTTCAGAGAAAAAAAGGCTGAAAGTCATTTTCTTTCAACCCCTTTTTTTTGGTTTTGACTAGTGCTGCTTGAGCCAGATCAAAATCAATCCATTTTAAAGTACCGAGCTGTAAAATACAAATCCCGTCTTAATGTATTTGTTTGCAAAGTGCCAAACTGTACAAATCAGTAGCTTTCACTATGAAAAATTGATTGTAAACTTTTCTAACAGCAGGTAAATTAGGTAGTTTCTTTCTTTCTTTCTTTCTTTCTTTCTTTCTTTCTTTCTCTCTCTCTCTCTCTCTCTCTCTCTCTCTCTCTCTCTCTCTTTCTCTCTGTTAAATACTTTAAAAAGAAGGCTGTAATTGTAGACACACTTACTTGGGAGTAGGTTTTGTTGAACACTGTGAAAGTTACTTGTGATAGCAAATATGCATAGAATTGTTCTAGTCTGTCCAGCATGAGCAATTAACTCATTAAAATCAATGAAACTTGAAAAGTGCTTAATTTGGGCTGGATGAAGCCCTTTTGTTTTACTGTAATTTATAGCAAGCATTATTTTCTTACAAAGGTTTATGATAACTTACCTAGGAATACATTCCATTGAACTTGGTGGAGCTTACGTCTGAGTAGGTATGTTTAGGATTTTTTATGTCCCCACCATGATGGGTTATATTTTGTTAATTAGATTTGTTACATTGTTTTAGGATTCTTGTAAGGCACCCTGCGAGTTGCCAGAATGGAGGGAGGGGTTATAGCAGTATCCAAGATAATTAAAATAAGCCTTTAGCCTTTACTGTCTGAAATTACTTCTGGTACCGATTACGGAAAGTTCTGCAAAATTATTATGAGTTTGAACTAAAAATACATCTAGCCCACAACCTCTTTGTGGTCTAATTCAAATGCAGTGCTGCCTGATTCCCTAGCTATGGTTGCCACGAACTGTGTAAATTTATTCTGATTTTGAAATTAACACACATCCTTCTCCTTCTCCTGCCCCAGGTGCAACAACAGAACACAGTGTATAGTAGTTACCGGGTCAGATGTGTTTCCTGATCCTTGTCCTGGAACATACAAATACCTCGAAGTACAATATGAATGTGTCCCTTACAGTAAGTATACGCTTTTTTTTTGTTGCTGTTCTTGTTCACTTCCTCTAGCCTTCACAATTGATGCTGTGGCAGTCCAAGATGCACAAAAAGAGCATAGGTTTCGGGTCTGAGAACTATTATGCATGCAGGGCACTTTCAAACTAGGCCTTCCAATTAGCTTCAGCAAAGTGTGGAAAGGAGCCATCGTGTGATGCTGGCCAAGTGGCTGTCTGTGTTCTTAAGTGTTTGGCTTTTAAGGGTACTAGGGTTTTATTCCGCCCCTCCCTCCCCCCCACAAAAACAAACTTGAATTAGCTATTCAAAAGACTAGATAGAAATTTGTACTTTTGCCCAATACCGGTTCCTGACAAATTGGCTTGGCTTGCAGTTTTCTAAAGAAACCACTGACTCCAATTTTAATCTTCCAACAGTTTGAAACAGCTACCTGCTGTGGTAACAGTGGTTCACAGCCATACAGTACCGTGGAAATATCCAGGAGTTATTTCCCCAGTTACTTGATACAGCAATGTTTGCTTTTATTTTTATTTTCAGTTTGAAGATCATTGTTGTTGTTGTTTATTATATTTGTAAGCAGTCCTTCATCCGAAGATCACAGGGCAGTTCACAACATAAAAATACAAAACCAGACCACAAAAGACATAACAAAACAGAAGCAAACCAATAAACCCACTCCCACAAAAAGTAATTAGCCAAGGGCCTGGTTGGGGAGGGGACATTTTCACCTGGTGCCTAAAGAAATGCAATAAGTCCTTGAGGAGAGCAGTCCACAAACTGGGAACCCGTTCTCATGTTGCCACCCTCCGGACCTCTTGTGAAGGAGGCGCACAAAAAGCTTTTGCAACTAATGAATACTCCCTTAAAATTACACATTCATTCTTTTTTAATGTACAGAATCTCATTGTTTGATTCTTAAAATAATAATAATCAAGTGATCCTCTAATCAGCGGGTAAGCAGTATCTACTCCCACCCCAAAATAACCCCATCATCCACAGTAACAACCTATCCATGATGAGTCTCCATTCATCAGCAGAGCATAACATCTTTGGCAGACCAGTCGACAAGCCTTGAAATGCCTGCCGTGGATCTAAAGAGCTGATTCATCCAGTTTCTGAAAAGCTTTTGTTTTCTCCTCCATAATGCCGTCGTTCAAAATAAAGTCAACCTTGGTCTCATATTTTCCATTAGAGGAAGTCTGTTGCTTCTAACAGTAAACTTCAGCAATGCATTGATTGTGCCTCCATTTGTTATAAATGTGACGTTAGTGTTTTTTAATATCTTCAAACTTAAAATATTAAAAATAATTGCAGCATTCTTTTTGGCGTAGGGAACATACACACAGGAAGAAATGAACGGTATAGGATTAGTAGCATGTGCGCACTAAAAAAAATTGACGGAATCAGCTGTGTCAGAAATAGGCAGCACCAACTCCCCCCCCCCCCATTAATGCAGTTAACACTGTATGTATACGTATACAGCAGTTTGCATCTGGATAGTACTCAATACTGAGTCACAGTATTGATCTTTCTGCGCATCAGTTAAAGGCCGAACACAGATCATCTTTTCTTTCCATTCTTGCTATGTATTCCTGTGCCATTGTGAAGCAGATGCTTGTTGTGGCTTTCTTTTTTGTGCCGTGGGTAGGAACTGGAATCCTACTGTGTCTGCTGAGCTTTAGTGCCCTGTTCTCATGTGTCTATCATTGGTGGCTCATTGAAACCATCCTTCTTGTGGCACTTTGAGGAGGAGTGTATTGTCCCTACCTAACAAAAACAGCTTTGTTTCATAAAGTCACCTTTACATTAAGATCGCTATTTCTATTCCTAAATTCCCAGAAAGAAGCAGTGAACCCAATTCCAAGCTATTCAAAAGCCACAATGTTTCTGTTTCGTTGGGTCGTGTAGGACAAGACAGTAGTTAAAAAAAATAAAATGCAAATGTTATTTTCAGATTTCAGATCATTTTTTTCATGCTGTTTTAGGGAGACAAGTGTGGATATGCCCTGCTGGTTTGGGTTTTCCTATCTACAGAGAAAAAAATGTTTCTTTTGCAGTTAACAGAAGGATGCTCTGCACAGCACTGCCTAGGCAGAACTCTTTTAACATGTAGTAATTTTACTCCTTTAAAAATAGCTGTATTTCAATATGTATATTGCTTACTGCTCATTTCATTACAAAGCTATTTTCAGTTGCTCTGTGCAGAAGTGAAATGAATCAAGAGTCTTTTCTGATTCTTGAATCAAATTCAGAGCTTAATTTGAAGAAGCATATTTTGAATTTGATTTAATATGAATATTTGTTGATAATTGCATTTTCTTGTTCTGGCTTACTATTTACAAGTCGTTTAGAAAAAGGAAAGGTAACATGATCGTGCTTACTTTGTAATATATAATACTTTATTTAAAGAAGCAAATAAATTTTGGCCACAGTCCTGCACCCCCAAAATAACAAGAAAAACCCGTGAGTCGAGATTTCTCTATCAGGCATGTTACAGACTTCCTCCAATGCAAGCTTTGGGCCAAACTAGATGTGATGTTTTTTGTATCTTTAGTCTCTGTATGGCTATTTTTTTCCTGGCAATAAATAGCTGACATGGGATGTCTGAGCCAGATCAGGGCTGTGGCATCAGGGCGGGAGGAGGAAGAGTTAGTCTTCATCCCACTGTGGTCTTGCTCCAAATCGGGGGTGGGGTGTATACTACCTGTTTCATTCCCTAATGGGGACAAAAGTTAAATTCCCTGTCCCAGCACACCCAACCCACCTCTGGGACCCCTGTGCCAGCCAGCTAGCTGTTTATTTCTTTATTTTTAAAAAACCAGCCATACATGAGCTTTCGACATGAGTAATGTCATGTTTAGTTTGACCCACTGTCTTTAAGAAGGCTTAAATCCCTCTCCTTGCAGTACTGTGTAACTGGACAGCTTGACGAAACCTGCAACCATCTTCTCTTACAAACGTATACACATAAGCACACACAAACACATGCATGCACATAAATTATTTCAAAATTCTTCACATCTACGCAGAGGAAGAAATAGTGAATATTGGAACATGCACTGAGTATTTAGTTTGTAGATTCCAAATTAATGATCAGCATACTTCAAATACAAGTTCATGACTGTCTAGGTTGAGAACAGCTACATGTGAGTGTTCGGTCTTTTCATGTGAAAGCAGAGAAGCAAAAAGAAGTGAGTATACTGTTAAACCGTTCCAGCTCTGACACGTCATCTCTGCGCAGTTTAGAGCCCTCAAAAGGTTACGAAAAACATGGTTTATTAGGGGTTTCACAATATTACAATAGGGCAGCACAGTCCCTTAGCTCCCCCCCCCCGAATTAATGCTCTCTTTTTTTAGCTACAGTATTTTCACCTCTGATATTCAGTTGTTTAGCATTGTACACAGCGCTCAGGTTTGCATGTTCAGATAAGGGTTAGGATAAATGAGTGGCAATGCTTTGCTAGTAGTCCTAGATTAACACCCATTAAGTTGAGGACGTTTCTATCCCTGTGCTGTGCATCTCACTGCTTCTAGTCGTGGGGGTTAACATGGTGAAGATTTCAAAATGTGTTTTCCAAAACTATTGGAAACTTAGCTTTTCATGCAGTGCATGAAAACTTGAGCAGAGTTTTCTCATGGAGGTCTTGCATCCAGTTTTCCACATATGATGTCCTTTCCAACACTGAAGAATTATTCACTTTGCTGCCAAAGTAGAACCATCATTCCTGTCCTTTTGGCAACCCCCACCTGGCAGGTGTGGAGCCAATTGTTGTGTTGGCATCTCCTATCAGCAGGGATTTGTCCAGAACTCTGTACTTCCTTTCAGAAGCGTTGGATTACTGGGCAGCTATTTACACCTCCAGCAGTAATCTGTGGATGTGATGCCCCTGTGCTTAAGGCATGTTGGTGCCCATTAGGCCCAGAGGAAGATTTTCTGTTGAATGAACCTCAGTCTAATGTTGTGGGTTAGCTGGTTGGATGCCAAGTAAGGCTTTCCTCCATGGTGTAGATGTTAGACATGCTTCTACTTCTTTGTCCTGCTTTTGCCTCAGCCTTACAGAGTTTCTATCCGGGTTCAGTGTATTACATGCTAATGTTCCTAGGCCTAGCCACTTTCTGAGCCTCCTTGAGAAGGAAAAGCTACATGCTTCTTGCAGGAGATCCAGGGTTTCTGCTGCACTCAGAGCATCTGTGCAATCCCTACTCAGTGTTGTGAAGGGCTCTAAACTGTGCAGAGATGACACACCAGAAGGGGCTTTGCACTGGGCCTCCACTCTCCTAATGGGCTGGTTTAAATGCAAGGAGATTGAACACCAGAATGGGGCTAATAATAGTGATGCCAATATTATCTACACATTTGTCATGTAAATTTCCTCTTATTTCTGGTGTCATTCAGAATGTTCAGAGCTTTATTTACTTATTTCAATCTCCCCGCTTTTCTGTAACTACCTGCTTTTAAATATCTCTCTTTTGTCTTTTGAAGTTTTGTTTTAAAAATCTGCTTTCTTCTCTCTGTACAAAACCCAAATCCTTCTCTGTGGTCTTCTTCTTTTAAGGTTGACATTACCATTGTAATGAGACTGAAGTTTTCTGTATCTACATGAAGTGGTTTGCAGCAGTCCTTATTGAGCTGCAACAAGTGTCTGAATTACTGGAATATCTGAAACCCTAGTGTCACTTTTGCTACAACCCTGTCAACGCTGCTTCTGAAATTGTCATTGTGCGCCCTGTATACTTGCATCAAAGCACTGAATTGCACTGCTCTGTTCCCCTGTGCTTGAGTTAATGCACTTACATCCATCATGTGTTTCAGGTTCAAGGCCAAGGAGAGGAGAGACCATCCTTGTCTAGCAATACACATCTTCTGCGCTCCTTTTCTGCTAATAGAGCTCTGATACACTGCACTGTCAATTACTTTTATTTTGAGCATGATAAGTGAGCATGAAGGGACTGACTGCACAGTTTCTAGTCTGTATCCCTTGGTTTTTGTTTTGTTTTTTGGCTAACCCACACTTGACCTTTGGTGGGTGAACATTTTTTTTCTTTAGACTCAACTCCCTCTTCCGCCCATACTGCATTTCGTTTTTCCTGTCACTTCCATCTAAGGGATCCATGAGTGATGAGTAGATCTGGGTTTCTCCTTGTTTGTTTCCCTACAGTGCCATCTTAAGCCATGGTATGCAAAACATTTGTGTTAAGAAGGATGCATGTGAACCAGCATCCCAAGAACCAAAGTTGCTTAAGGAACCTAAATTGTGAGGAAAGGTTCCTTGGTTGCATACTTTGAAGCACTGCCCCCCCAAAAAAGAGCATGGAGATCTCAGAGAGCCATAGCATTCATTTAGTTTATTTACTTGTGATTTATGTCCTGCCATGTAGCCTAGAATGCACACTGATTGTATATAAAAGCAAGAGAATAATGATTTTTCTCCTTATAAATCCTTGGAGCTCAGTACAGATTATGAATAGTCTCTTGTGATGGGGAAATTAGAGGGGGAAAGTTAAGGAAATGGAATGAAAATTCCAAGATTGGAAGAAAAGTGACCTAGGCAGAGTGCCAAAGCTTGCTCCTTGTGGTAAATTCATGCTCTCCGTGTTACATTTAGTGTACAACATATAAACAGTATAAACAAACATCAGTATAAAAACCTCAACTATAATAACAGTGTCAATGAATACAGGGTATAGGGTCCAGAGTTAATGGTCGGGAAAAGCAAAAACAGTATGTATTCAAGGGGCATGTGAAGTATATAGCACAGGGAAGGGCTTTCAGAAGAGAAGGTGCAATGGCAGAAAATGCCTGTTTATGGGCCACTGCCATAATTTTCTGTATACCTATATGTTTTTAATAGTAACCTAGGGAAGTAGCCTCAAAACAACGTAAGTGATATATATAGGCGTGCCTGTCACACTTACAATAGTGTTGCCTGTGGAAAGCATCTAAGTGTGAAGCGGGCACATGCATTCCCAGATAGTCAATATACCTGCCGTAAGAAGCCACTTGGAAAAATTGCCTTTTGCCATCACACTTTACAACAAGAGTGGGGAAACAGGAGATGAGGTTGGGTTCCCACCTGCCATCATCTTTGATTGTCTCCTAATGGGGACTGATGGAGGCTGTCAGACCCAGATTTACCATTTAGCATTTCTCCAGAGGCAGCAGCAGTATAAATGCAGAAAACATACCAGTCACTACAGTGTGATCAATCCCAAGACATGTTCAGCAGACCAGCTTCAGGCCAATCTTCCAGATTTACCAAGCTGCAGTTCTCTACCATATTACTTGGGAGTAGGCCCAGTAGGATTTAGATCTGAGTTGAAATGCATTGGATCACACTCTCGGTCTTTTGGACCTAGTAGCACCAATGCACAACTGCAGTCACCCTTCTTCTTGCTTTTCCTTTACCACTTCTGGCCTTTTTGGTTCTCTGTTGCCGTCACTTAACAGGACAGAACACGGCATCTGTCTCGGAGAGTTCACCCACCTGATAAAAACTGTGGTGACTTTTCAAGTACTTCCATTGTCACAGTGCACAATTCCTGTCATCACTTAAAAATTCAAAACTGCAATTTGGATGATCGAGTGCCCTACTAGAGACTTGCTTAGGCAAATGTTGACTATGGTAGCTGGCCATTCCAGTGTTCACACACATTTCCGTTATTTTTTGGATGTGGCATTCCTTCCTAAAATGATTGAAACAAATATCAACAAAACTTGTTCTGCAGTCTCATTGCAACTCCATCTATTCACTGGAACCTGGAATGGTGCTGTAATTGGATTCTTTGGTAAATGATTAGAGCTATGTATCACACAGGATACGAAACCCTCGCATCATTTGTTGTCTTCTTGCTTCTTTATGGACTGCATTTAGATATGTATTACTGTTGCGAGGATTCTTCTCAATTGATTAAGTGACTTGGGTTCTAATAGCTCTCTATTTGTTTCGTTTTTTCAAAAATCCCGTCTACTGCCAATGGTTCCTGCTCCCCCAAAAAAACCTTTTCAACAAGAAAGCGGCTGTAGATGAATTGCTACTAATATGAGAATTCTAAATCAAGCTAAAAATGCATTGCTTTTTCCTTGAATAAGAGTGTTATTGATTAAATTACAGAGGAATTGAGAGAACCCCACTTGACATTTCTCTCAATTATACTGCACAATATATGTTGATACTTCAAATAACCCAAGTCAGTCCTTTTAGGATTAATAAGCACATCAGAAGCACCACTTCCTACATCTGTGCATGATATTTTATTTTAAGCCTTGCTTGGACCCAGGAATTCAGTGGAAAATATTCAAGTGTTCCATTCATTAGCTGCACTGATTGAACTTGCAGTTTTTGTTTACTTTAGCAAACCCATCTGTCCCTGAAAATGCGCAGTTGTACAACTGTGCACTCACAGCCGACATATCACTAATAATTATGTTATCCTTGTCTTTATGCCACTGTTTTACTACTATTCATCCTAAGCAGGTGCAATCTTCCTCTTATTGGTGGATTATGATGTGACAGAATGCAACATGATTGTTTCATGTACCAGTCATGTCTTTGGCAGGAAAATGTTTCGTGGATAATGCCGTTGTTAAAAAGTATATTTATTATAAAATATTGCATACATTAGCTTGCAATTGAGACATGCTACATAACGAATGGCATGGCCAGCCTTTTCTCCAAGGTGTATGCTTTTCCTCCTTAGAAAAATAATGCACTTTTTATAGCTAGCCGTTATTGGACAAAAGTTAGCTTATACATTCTCATCCCAATGCCGAGTCCTTCATTTACTCTGATAAATGTGCAAGCTTTCCAATTCATTTCAATGGAGAAAGCTGCTACGCACATGCAATCCTATGTGCACAGAAATCGGCTCCATTTATTGCACTGCCTGGACCAGAACAGATTGCTGTACTGGAATATCTATCTACAAGTATTTAATATATTCCTGCCTTGGAATTGAGTAAGTTGCATTAGCTAACCAACCCCCCACTCCACATTTTTCTTTTATTGGGATGACGGGGCAAAGATTTGATAGAAATTATTAATATTTGGTAAGATTTGCTTTGTAAACTAGGCTTCTCACTTTTATTCTTTTAATTGCTTACTGTGCTTTGTTTCTTCCTTCTAGAGTTATGTACTTACTTCTCTTAAGCAGATGTTTCACGTCAAGATTGAAAAGTCATTGCATTTCTCAAGATTAATATCCAGCAGTACAAAAGCACCCCCCCAAAAAAAAAGATAACACAAACAAGCCACCTCCCCTTATAAGAAAGAAGGGCAGGGCACAATCGAATGGTGGGAATAGGAAATATAATATACATATAACACTTTTTTACTATGTTATGAAGCCTCAGGAGATGTTCCGTACTTAAGACAACCTGGTTTTTCAGCACACCTCTGTTCTAAAGCCTGAAACCTCTGTTTTGCACAGGTTCAAGTTGTTTTGTGTGACTTCTGAACAAAGTATCTATTTTTAAAGTTTATCAACTGATTAAATTTCAGACAGATTTTTAAAAAATAAATAAATAAGATACGCTCCCTCACTTTATTTATTTGCTAGACATGGTGAATTGTGGTGGCTTTTCTCCCTCCCCTCTCCTCTCTCTACTCCCCTTCAAAGAGATTCTTTCTTTTTCTTCTTGCTTTCCCATTGCTTTTGGTGCTTTAGCGAATGTCAAGCATTTCAAGAATATTTGCAGGGGTCCCCCTTTTGCTGGTTTGATGAAAATTCATTTGGTATTTCTAAAGCTATGAGATCTCAGAAGTTTCCATTTCGTTCAGTGGAAAGGGGCACAAGTTATATAGTGCATGCCATATAATGCTTGCTAAACCTCATTGTCTAAAAGTGACATACACAGCAAACTAGAAGCCATGCTGTTTCAGGATGGAGAGGTGGATGGGGGTGGGATGAGGAGAGAGACGGAGGGACCGACGGACGAACGAACGAGGAAGCTTCCCATCCAATACTATCTCCCTTCAACCAGGGTGCAACAGAGACTTAGATCTTAAGTATCCCCATTCCATTTATGGAAGGAACTGTAGTCCATCAGATGTTCCCAGCACATCAGAGGTGGAACAGTACTTTTTTGCCCATGTGCCCTTGTTCCTGCAGCCCCATGCGCCACACCTCATTCTGCAGTGCAGCAGATTTTCAACGGGCAAAGGTGGTGCAGGTTAAAGGGGAAATCAGTTCAGAATAATCCTGTGAATGGAACTCAACCCTTTGGGACTCTCCCGTTAGCAGAAGCTTAGTTGGCATAAAACTGCTTATTTTCTGCTCCTCCAATCAGCTTTCCTGTTCTGTCAGGGAGATGGGAGAAAGCCTTCCCTTGAATGAAAGGGGAAAGCAACTTATTCTCTCCTGCGGTGTGAGCTGGCTGCATAACTCTGAGCAAAGAAGGATATATTTCCACTCTCTGCCAGGTTGAGTCTTCTCATCCTACATGAAGAGGGGAACCTCTTCTCTGAAGGTGTGGAACCAGCTATTTGACTCAGGAGAGAGAGGATGAAAAAAGTACTTTCTCATTTAGCTAGGGAAATCGCATACCGTAACCTCCCTGAAGGTTGCTTCCTTTAATTTGGCAACAGCCATTTCAAAAAGAGGCAGCCTGCAGATTCTGGAAAAGCGATCTTGCCTCCTGCATGGTGAAGTGGAGGAGGATCAGCCTACTCGTGGAAGTTTATGTGAGCAGGGGAGAAATCAGTAGTGCCGTAGAAATAAGTAACAGAAGGTGTCATAGCTCAGTGGTGGAGCAGATCTGAGTGAAAGAGTGAATCTGTGTCTGTGAAGGGAAGGTGATCGCTGTGTTTGAACCTCACTTCCAACTTCAGTGTTCCTTGCCTGCAAAACGAAAATGTCTTGCAGGATGTCTTCTAAACGCTTGTCTGCTCTGCATGCACTCTGTTCTTCTTTGTGCTTGAGACACAGTTCGATGTTGACCTGCTGAGGTCTGATATAATGTGTGAATGGGCTTGCATGTGGCAAGGGACCTGCTGCTGCTGCACTTCTTACAACCAAGCAGGAAAGCACAGGAAAGGCGTCCTAAACTGAGCCTCTTTACAGATGTCCATTGTACAAAATTTCACACATACACACAAAAATCATCTAATTTATTGCTTTCTTTACTTTCCTTTTTAAAAGGAACCTCTAAAAACTAGAAATGGTTGGTTTAGCAGAAGAGTAAAAGCTGACAAATAACTCTTGGTCTGCAAAAGCATGGAAAACGTGAGAGTTTCACTTTAATTTCTGCACCATGTAAGCAAAATGAGAGGTATGGTACAGCCTACAATAGCGGACTGTATTGAATTCACACCCCTGTTCAAAGGCTTTGGGTCCAATAGGATGTGTCCACTAGAGGAGGAGGAGTGTAGCGATTTTTGACAATTTCTCTCTCTAGCAGCAGCCCTGAAAATATTTTTGGGATGATCCCCTAGAACAGGGGGCTGCAGGGGCAAAATCAACAAAATACCCCCCTCCTTGGTTAGCAAATACCATAAGACAAGGAGGACTGATTTGATTTCACCCAGTTGGGATTGCTTACAGGTTCTGCAGCAAGACTGAAGATGAAGGGTGTGTACAGAGAGATAAGACTAGGGGCAGTCTTGTAAGGATTTGGGCTTTAAAGTATAGATAGCTCAGTTGGTAGAGCATGAGACCCTTAATCTCAAGGTCATCAGTTCAAGCCCCACATTGGGCAAAACTATTCCAACTCTACAATTCCATGATAATGTTCAAACTTTGCTGGTTTTACATTTGGTTCAATATGAGCAGAACTCGAAACCTTTCAAGAGCAAATATTTTATGAGCACTACCTCCCACATCTGTGTTGCTGCCAACTTGCAGAGGAAGAGAGAGAATTAAGCCTGAATGTTAAGGTGAACTGTGTGTGCAATTTGTAAGCAATCTATGAGATTGTACATCTTTACTGCTTACATGGTGAGAAAGTTAACGCATCAACCTTAACTTGTGATTTCTATGATTTTTAGAGCACGGGTGACTTGTTGAAGCCTTCACTCTTCTTAAACCAAAGGGTTTTTCTTACTTAAAAAATGTATATATAGTGACATACATAATACATCTATATGTGCATATCATATTAATAGGTTTTTTTTTAAAAAAAAGATAAAGTTGACAGGATTTTGCTTGGGGCTTTGCAAAGGGAAGGATAGGTATATCATGCATTAGTCAAGTCTTTCATTATTTATTCAGGTTGACTAAGTGAAACTACATACGAGCATTTTCAGGACTGCCTCTTTAACCTACTAAAATGATTGATCCATGTTCACTTATGTAACTTTAGAATCTTTCTCCTGCTAGGTTTTCCTGTTGTCTGTTTCTCTCTATCCAATGTAGTGCACTTCTTATTCTCCCTGTGTTTAACATCTTGTGAACTAATTTAATCTTCGCCTAATAGTCAATTTGTGTTAATCTTCTTCTTTTTTCCCTTGCACTTTTTTTTTTCATTTTTCTTCCGATGCTTGAAATAGAAGTGGAGCAAAAAGGTAAATAACGTATATAGTCCCAACCTCCCCACCCCCAGCTCCTTGTTATGTGCCTTATGGATGTTAACCTCCTCCACCCCTTCCCTTCCCCACAACACTCTGGTAACTATGGTGGTCAGCAGGATCTCATAAGCACCCCTCATAAAGAAGTCGACTTTGCAGTAAACTGGCTGGGCTGCTGAACTGACTCGGCTACTTAAAGCAGGTGGCGGGATTTAGTGTCTGGTGTACCTGCTCCGGGACAGACGCTCCCTTTTGCTTTCTTCCTCCCTTTCTTTCTCTTTCCCTGTCTTTCTCTCACCCTTGACTAAATCTTGTTAATGAACCCTCATCTTGCTTGGCTTCCAGAACCCACTCCATAGCATGCCATAATTACAGGGGTCCCTGGTCTGTTTCATCCATCGCTTTGGTTGTCCTTTATTTTTTTGTTGCTCCTAATGAAGATCTGTGTATATATTTTACACACACACGGGTTACAAACAGACAAAGAAACCCCAAAACTAAAAGCGCATATGTATCTATATAGACACATTCAAACCTCAGTTCTCGAACGCCTCCATTTTGGAATGTTTCGGCTCCCGAACATTCCACTTGGATTCCAGTCTGCAAAAAGCCTAGCTGTCAGCCAATCAGAGGCCTTGGAATTTCAAATGTTTCGGAAGTTGAATGTCCTTCCAAAATGGATTGCGTTCAACTTCCAAGGTTCCACCGTATCTATAGATATAATATCAAGGCCTGTTGTTTTCAACCTCACAGTTTATTAAAGTTTCTACAAGTTTTATGAGTTTAAATCCATTGAAGTGTACACCAGTTGAAAGGTCTGGAGAATAAATCCTGTCTTCATCATAAATGCAAGTGTAGTTATCTGCTTCCAGATGCATAGATGCTCCATAGATGCGACCTTGGGTGATATTAGCGAAAACACTTCACATACTGGTTACTATGGTAACTTTAAGAAGCATGGATGACAAAGAGTAATACATGCATTAATTACATATGAGCTACAAAGTATTGTTGCCAGTTAATTGGATCTTTTCTTCTTTATTGTCACTTGTGATTTTTTTACCTTGACTTTAATTGGTAGCATGCACATTTTATTTTATTGTTTTTAAAAAATAAATCTTGTCTTGCTTCTTCTCTGCGACTGCTAGTTTTTGTTTGCCCTGGGACATTGAAAGCCGTTGTGGATTCCCCAAATTTATATGAAGCGGAACAAAAGGCAGGTGCCTGGTGCAAGGACCCTCTTCAAGCTGCGGATAAAATATACTTCATGCCGTGGACTCCATACCGTACTGATACTTTGATAGAATATGCTTCTTTAGAGGACTTCCAAAATGGACGCCAGCAGACGACATACAAGCTTCCCAACCGAGTGGATGGTACTGGATTTGTGGTATACGATGGTGCTGTCTTTTTTAACAAGGAAAGAACTAGGAACATTGTAAAGTTCGATTTGAGGACTAGAATTAAGAGTGGAGAGGCAATTATAAATTATGCCAACTACCACGACACTTCCCCTTACAGGTGGGGAGGGAAGACTGACATTGATTTGGCAGTTGACGAAAATGGCTTGTGGGTCATTTACGCCACGGAACAAAACAATGGGATGATAGTTATTAGCCAACTGAATCCTTATACCTTGCGTTTCGAGGCAACGTGGGAAACTACGTATGACAAACGGGCAGCATCTAACGCCTTTATGATATGTGGGGTTCTCTACGTTGTGCGGTCCGTATACCAAGACAATGAAAGTGAAACTGGCAAGAACTCAATTGATTACATTTACAACACTCGGTTATTCAGAGGGGAATATGTAGATATCCCTTTCCCCAACATGTACCATTATATTGCTGCTGTGGATTACAATCCAAGAGACAATCAACTGTATGTGTGGAACAACAACTTCATCCTGCGATATTCTCTAGAGTTTGGTCCCCCTGACCCTGCTCAAGGTAAGCATTCTTTATTATCTCTATTTCTTTAAATACTAAGTTATTTTAATAGAGTGCTTGCTAATGAAACTAGCCTTCAGTATTTTGGCAATTAAAGTACCTGTTTTGTAATGAAATGAAACACAAAAATGGATTTAAAATTGTACCTGTGCCATCTTGTTCCATAGCAACACACCCAATGGTAAGTTTCAGCTCCACATTACTAGGTTCAAGACAATCTATCCATTTGGAATAAGAAGCATGTTAGCATTGGTGTTTTTATCTGATTTTAGTCCTGAGTACAATATTTTTTATAAACTTTAAAACTATTTTCTGCCTGTGGCTGGGAAAGATGTGGTTTGAAGAACCTGATGCAGTTAGGTGCAGTAGTTCTCAGCGTGGATGCTGCAAAGGTTTGCATTTTCCAAGTCTGCAGTTTGAGCCTGAAAAGAGGATTAGCCTCTATCTTTGTAACATGCTATAACATCCCATAATTTCCCATTGGTGGAGCAAATGCAAGTCAGTGTATTCAATTTGAGAATAGCTATGGCTACTTAAAAGACTGCATCGTTATGTAAGCTGCCAACGAGTAGTCATTTGGGAACTTGTATCACTGAGGAAATGTCTCCAGTATGCAGAACCGCGGGTGCACATACAAATATTAAATGCAGAGGATGTAGCTTTTGAAGACTGTTTCGGCAGTGGAATTAGGAAAAGATCCACACGCACACCCTTGTAAGCTCACTAAAAACAATTTGCATTCCTGGAATGTTATTTTGGTTGTAGTCTCCAACAAAGCTGCTTTTAGTTACCTATTTTTTCACATGTTATTACTGGATATCTCTCTTCAGCTGTTACAAACTTTTACAGTGGTACCTCAGGTTACATACGCTTCAGGTTACAGACTCCGCTAACCCAGAAATAGTGCTTCAGGTTAAGAACTTTGCTTCAGGATGAGAACAGAAATCATGCTCCAGCAGCGCAGCAGCAGCAGGAGGCCCCATTAGCTAAAGTGGTGCTTCAGGTTAAGAACAGTTTCAGGTTAAGTACGGACCTCCGGAATAAATTAAGTACTTAACCCGAGGTACCACTGTATTACTTTCATTGTGGGAGACTGAAGGCTGATTGCACGGTAGGAATACAGAAATATTCTATGTAGAAGTATTTTATAGGAATGCAGAAGTACTGTATGCGATAATACTATATGGTCTCTATGTGGTTGTAATGTAGAAGCACTATGTAAATGTGCTATGTTGCCACATAACAAACATGTCACAGGACCATATAATCATACGGTAGGAATGCAGACATGCTCTATAAATGCCAGAAGCTGATTCTTACTAACATTAATATGATTTAAATGCTTGTTTGAAGCATTTAATTCATATTAATGTTAGTAAGAATATACCTAATGAATTCCATTGGTGTGTAGTCTTGTGACTGTTGGAAGGATGTTCTGTGGGCCATGGGATATCTCAGTTATCATTCTTCAGTTGGAGAGACAGAACTCCCAATGCTGTAGACAGAAATCTGATGTCAGATTTCCTGCTCCCAACTAAAGGTTCTAGCACCCTGGCCCAAACATCAGATATGATAAAAAAGAGCTGGGCATTAACATTTTTTAAAAAATGAAATAAAATAAATAAAACACAGGAAATGGACAGAGGAATACAATACCATTCCTACACTCCCTGATGACTCAAATCATGCAGTGTTTGGGATATGGTGGTTGAACCTTTGGTTTTTTGCTCCCTCCCCACATTAGGAATGCATCATTAGAAATTCTTGTTAAAAAAAAAGTTTAAGCCTATGAGAACATTCATGCATATTTTTTTTAACAGTGGGGGAAATGGCTCCATTTTTGTCATATTTTAATAGTTAGCTTGTTGATGTGTACAGTGGTACCTCAGGTTACATACGCTTCAGGTTACATATGCTTCAGGTTACAGACTCCACTAACCCAGAAATAGTGCTTCAGGTTAAGAACTCTGCTTCAGGATGAGAACAGAAATCGTGCTCCGGCGGCACAGCAGCAGCAGGAGGCCCCATTAGCTAAAGTGGTGCTTCAGGTTAGGAACAGTTTCAGGTTAAGAACAGACGTCCGGAGCGAATTAAGTACTTAACCCGAGGTACCACTGTATATCCAGTGCCTTTGTAAAGTTAAAGAATTTTAATACTTTAATATGTGATTTTGAGATTACGGCGAGAATTTTTCTAATTCATTTTACATGAATTAATTGGATTTAAAAGGTACGGATTGTGAGGATGTGAGCTTTAGAGTTCATCTCAAATTTTGCCCTCCATCTTCCATGAGCAAAACTGAACTGTCAGTCATTAAGGAAAAGAAAATCAACTAAAACACTTCTGCGATCATTTATGTGGTCAGAGTTTATACAGGCTGCTTAGAGCGATGGGATATTTGAAAATGAGGGCATGAAGGTAGTATTTCTGGGCCTTTCTGCTTTGGGGAAAGGAAGTTGCCCTAACATGAAGTGCTTAATGATGTCATGGGGTCAGTGCCTCTGCAGCAGAAGTCATGGCCTCTTCTGTTGGAATGCCTAATTTGGGGCCATTACGGAAAACTCAGCAATCTTTGCCACTTCACTTGTGATGGGAGCAGTAATGATATGTTGACCTACTCAATGAGCCCTCTGTCTTTCATCTCTCTGCCTTGTCAGCGCCTGACTGCATCATAGCTTCCTACCCCAAAAAGGGTTCAAACACTGTAGACTGTCTCGCCTTTTGAGTGAAACAAGTCCTTTGTCACATCCATCTGACTTGCCCTCCTGAGCTTAGATGTTATTTTCACTCCCAAGGCTGAATGGCATTCTTGACCCCAAACATGTGCATTTTCCTGAGATAGAACAAGAGGTATTCCTTGTGTTTGCCATATTTCAGGGGCTGTGGCGTTGCCAGAACTTCCCCTCACCTTAGCCCTCTTATGGGTTCTAAAAGATGAGACAAACCTTCATAGATACCAAAGTTTCCCTGCTGCCCAAGTTCCACTTTCCACGAGCTGAAAGGTAGCAGGAATGACAACAGCAGATGAGGCTAACACTTTGTCCCCACTAATCTCCCTCCCGTGTTTATTGAACTCTTAAATGTCATGTCTGAAGAGGCTCCTTGATTTTTCCATTTCTGCAGTGCTGAAACTGTACTATAACATGATTTTGCAATCCCCTCCCAGCATGCAATATCCATCAGTCTTCATGGAATATAAAATGCTGTTTCCAAACCAGTCCTTTTAGGGGCTAAGGTATTTCTGTTAGGTATGGCACAATGGCATGCTTCTGCATTGCATCATTTTGAGGATCTTATTGTCTGATTTTACAGCAGCTGACTGTGGGACTGGTTTGTTATCTCTTGCATTTTGCTTCAGCTTGCTTTGTGATGACAAGGAGACAATGTGGCCACAGTCTAGCAAGGTCCTCTGTGTGTATTTACTGCACCCACACACCAGACGCGGTTTTATTTGCTGGGTTTTCAGCACACCTTTTCAACACGTGCCAGTGTTAGATACATGAGACGATCCAGTTGCAAACTTCATTAGCGTTCTTTCCCAGCTTCCCCCTTCCCCTTAAATCAACCTATATCTATATAGCTGGTGAATAAACTATCACCAGGATAGTTTGCAGTGAACTCTGGACCCACACTGAGTAAGGTTTGCTCCCTCCCCCTGAACTTACCTAGTTTAGATGAATCAAGTTTTGGGGTGGAGATGGAGAGGCGATGATTTTACAGGAACGAAAGTTCAATCTCCCTTGCATCTGAAGAACTAGCTAAATAGTTCTTTGGATCTCATCCTGTACATTTCTCAAATATGACTGAAAGTTTTCTTCTGAATTTACTGATAGCTGCTGACCTACTTGCCAACATTTTCAGATTTGCGAAAAGTATACTTGTAGCGTATTCCTATCCACAGCTTCTCAGAGATAAGTTCCACTCAGTTCAATTAGAGCTTCTTCCCTTGAAACATGTATTAAAGTTTGCTTCCAAAGTCCTTATCCTATCATCACCTAATTTTTTGTCTTTTTTGTTCTACTGATTTGCAACTGATATCCTGCTAAATCCACTGAATTATCATTTATTTATTTCATAAAATTTATGTACCACTTTATTGTAGAAAAAAACCAACAACCAGTAAAGCAGTTTACAAAAAGATAAAACAATAAAATTATCACTAAAAAATGATAACCATAATTTAAAACATGCATAAAGTTAAAACCACAATAGAATAGACTAAAACAAATCAAAACTCACACAAACTTTTTAAACATCTGGGTAGAATTGCCTATTGATATCAGGCAGCTGCTTTCATTGAATTCTTCTTGGTTCCTGCCTGATATCAATAAACGATCAAGTTCTTATCGATATAGTATGGGTATTAAGTAGCACCTGTAAAAGTGCCAGTGGGCACATATGGGGTAAGGCAAATTCAAAAGTGATGAAAGGATTTCCACCCTGTGTGTTCCATAATTATTTATTTAGCTGTGATCTGGCACTTCCAGGGGGGTACATAGCTAGAAAGTGCAGCCAGAATGGTGGTGGGAAGCTGAATGGGTTGGCTGATCAGCTGCAATATTCTTGAGACATATCTGTAAGGGCTGTTCTAGCTATGCTTATTGTTTTCATGTGAGAAACAATGCTGTCGCTCCTTAAACAGGAATGCTGTTGCGTGAAAGTGCTCCTTGCCAACACTCTTCATACCAGAATGCAGATGGGAACTTTATAATCCAAAAAAGAGTTATTCTGTCTGTCTTCTAATCTACAGCGCAGGCTGGACGCAGCTATGACATTTGGTGTGCTAGACACCATTGCAAAACTACAGCTCCTGGCCACTTGCGAGGGAAATGATGCTTTCTGGGAGCATCTCTACAGTGAGTGTGGGCCCATTTTCAATTTATTGAATTGTTAGATACGTTAAAATAAAGAAGTCCTGGATTCTCATCACTTTCCAAGAATGTTTCCCGCCTGCAAGCCTTTCTCCTTTTCTACAATTCCAAGTCTGCTTGGATGACTGTGGTGCCACCTTTAGGGAAAGAAGTGTGGACTTCGCCACTCCACTCCACTCAGCCTTTGAATGGTGAATAAATGCTGAACTGGTGCCGTTTCTCATTCCAAGCAAATACGCAGAGCTTTTAGGAAACGATTTTACAAAAAGGGCACCCCCCCCAAATTACTTAAAAAGAAAGATGCAGATCGTTTTTCAGACAAAGCAGATGCGTCTCAGTATTAACAACAACAAAACTTTATTAGCAAAGCCAACAGGCCACAGCTGTACAAGAGTTAAAAGTAAAAATAGAGATAAAAGGAGGAAAAGAACAGGCAAAAGATGGTCCGTCGGATGAACAAGTCTGTCACTCAGATGGTGGCCCTCAATTTCGCAGCTCTCTCGATGTACCTCGCGACCTTCTCTGTTATCTGACTTTCCGTATCAGATAATAGAAAATACAGTGTAATGTCTGATGAACGGCCGGGGTTGGAGAGAATGAGTGGAGTAATAATCTCATTCCTTAGGTCTTTGTAGAGGGGGCAAGAAAGAAGGACGTGAGACACTGTTTCCGTGTTACCATCTCCACATGGGCAGAGTCGTTTTTCAAATGGAGTCTTTTGGTAACGACCTTCGAGTACAGCAGAGGGAAGAACATCCCATCTAGCCAA
Source organism: Podarcis raffonei (assembly GCF_027172205.1). Classification (NCBI taxonomy): domain Eukaryota; kingdom Metazoa; phylum Chordata; class Lepidosauria; order Squamata; family Lacertidae; genus Podarcis; species Podarcis raffonei. Next base: position 32,075,318 of record NC_070607.1, on the reverse strand, counting down.
TGTAAAGGCACGTCTGTATTTCGGGATGGTTAGTTTAGACAAGTATGAAGCTGGAGAATCAAAATGAGAAGGGGGAAAGTAGGTATACCATGGGCACAGTTTCTTTAAGATGGTCAGGTTGTTTTGTCGTTCGATGTCTTTCAGGCGCTGGCCTATTAGACTCTTTGCTTTGATGAGGCCCATTGATAATAGGGACTGTGAGTGCAGACCGCATGTAAGGAGTTTTTGATGCACGGTTTTGAACCACTTGCTTTTGTGAGAGTCTTGCATTACTAAAGGCAGTAGACCAGGTGGATTCAGATTAAGACGAAGCCAATAGTTGAATGTTCTCTGCCAAGTCCGAGTTTCCACAGATGGAAGGCAGGCCTCGAGTCTTAATGCTGCGTTGGGAACGCAGGGGGGGACACCGAGAATCTGCCTTAGAAATTTAGACTGGACAGACTCAAGACTGGAGCAGTGGTTCCCCGTCCAGATTTGGGCCCCATACAGTAACTGCGCCAGAGGTTTTGCTTGATAAACTTCAAGGGCTGCTGGGATGTATCTGCCCCCCTTCGTGTAGAAGAAGCGGGACAGCATCTTGATACTTTGAGCTGCTTTTTCTTTGGCACATTTTTGATGGACATCCCAGGACCCAGTCGACTGGAAAACGATACCCAGATATTTGAAGGCTTTGACTTGTTCAATTGTCTGGTTATCCATCCTCCAGCTATACTGTCTGTGTTTCCTTGCAAAAATCATAGTTTTGGTTTTCTGATAGTTTATTGCAAGTTGCTCTCTCCTACAGTATGCTGAGAATTCACCTATGAGCCTATTTAAGCCTATTCTTGTTCGAGATAGGAGTATCGCATCGTCAGCGTACAAAAGCACTGATATTGCTTTGTCAGCCAGTTTGGGGGCGTGGAAGTCCGGAGATGACAAACAGTTAACCATATCGTTGATGTAGATGTTGAATAGAGCTGGGGCCAGGATGCAACCTTGCTTGACCCCCTTACTGACAGAAACTGGTCCTATAAGATGGCCGTTTAACGAAGTTCTTACATGCAGCACCGTGTCTTTATACAAACAGCTCATCAGAAATAATAGTCTTTTGTCTATACTTGATGTGCTCAATTTATCCCAGAGTCTTACACGTGGAATTGAATCGAAAGCAGCCTTTAGATCGATAAAGGCTGCATATAGCACCCCACGGGATTTTTTGGCATATTTGTCAATTAGATAGGCTAAGATGAAGCAATGGTCTATGGTGGATCTGCCTTGCCTGAAACCCGCTTGCTCTTCCGCTAGAATGGCTTCAGTTTCCAGCCAGCTAGTTAGCTTGGTATAAAGATGTTTGGCATATAGTTTGCTCGGTATAGGCAGAAGGCTGATTGGTCTATAACTTGCCGGGTCTGTCATGGGTCCTTTTTTATAGATTGGGATAATTATTGCCTCAGACCAACCATCTGGGAGTAAACCCGTTGAGTCGATCCAAGAAAATAAAGACGCCAGCAGGGGGGCCCACCAGCCAATGTTGGACTTCAGAAGTTCAGCAGGGATGTAATCATTCCCTGGGGCCTTGTTGTTCTTTAGTTGTGCGATTAAATTCTCAACTTCCTTCGCAGTTACTGGTGGCCAATGAGGTAGGTCCTCCAATTGGATGCATAGTTTGTAATGTTGGGCTTCCTGGTCATAGAACAAAGATTGAAAATGGCGCAACCACTCCATTGGTTCCACTGTACAGATGGAATTAGTACGCTCCTGGTCCAGTAGACCAGATATGGTTCGCCAAAAACAAGTAGTATCTTTCTCGTGCGATGCCTTAACCAAACTGTGCCAAGCGGCCGTCTCAGTATTGATTTTAATAGCCACATGGGTGGCACTGGAACAGCTGCATCTAGAGTAGTGGATGAAATTATATGCTCTTGTGATTCTAACCTCATAACTGGACCTCAGAAAGGAGCCATCGTGATCCCTTTTAGTGATGTTAAGCTGTAGGGCACAAGTGCAGCTTAAAATGAGATAGAAGCTGTCAAAAGTAAGAGGATCTGTGAGAGTATTAATTGCACTATTGTTGGTACAGATTTCTGTCGTCAGGAATGTCTTAATTAAGCACATGGTGTCACTGAATGTCTAAGATCTTAGTAATAAGGAAAAGCTTCCTAGATTCTTCTCACAACACCCCAAGATCTGAATCAGTAGTGGCTTCTTGACACTTTTTTTTTTTTTTTGCAAGTGCTTGTGACACTTTTGACAAACGTTAATTGAGAAAGCATCAAAAGCCTGGCTGCGTTATAATCAGAATAAAATTACCGAGGTTTCACACGATGTCAGGAGAGAACTTGCAGAGAAGATAGACAGGTCTGGAAAGGTTTTTCCAGAAGCTAGGCTGAAAAAAAAAACAGCTCAGCAGAATCGTGCACAGGCAGCACTCACTCAGATTAGGGGCAAGAAAAAACCCTGTGAGGCTCAAGATGTTTTTGGTTTGAGATAGAAAATAACCAGAAAACTATGATTTGCACTCAGCTAGAAAGAGGGAATAGCTATGAACAATCATGGTAAAATACCCAGGTTTGTATTAATTATTACTATCTAGAGCAGAGGTTCTTAGACTGCATTCCACAAGCTCTGCTCAAGATGCTCCACAGAAAGATTGTGGAACAGAGAAGAGTACTTGGCTCTGCATTTGATTTAGGGTTTTTCCCCCTGATGATGGAAGTCAAAGTTGTTTTGACCAGGGACTGCTGGATTTAATGAACAATCTAACGAGGACCTGGTTCCAGGCCCTTGATTTTCGTAATATCACACTGTTTTTGATTATCATGCCAAATAAAAATATGTGCCTCCTTCGATTTCATCCAGAAGTTAAATATGCAAGTTTTCTGAATTAGTGTCACCCTACTGCTTTACATACATTGAGCTGAACTTAGACTAAGGTAGCTTGGCCTAGGTCCTATTGAAAGTGTGCTAAGTTAGTCTTAAGTTATTTTCAGTGGGGTTGAAGTACAGCTACAATCCCAACTCCACTTACCCAGGAGTAAGCACCATTGCATTCACTAGGACTTAATTCTGAGTGGACATGGCCAGGACTGCAGTGTTGGTGTGGATCCATCCCATAGTTCCAACTGGTCACATTTTGTCAGCAGTGCCTGTGTGGTTTTCATTGGATGAATTTGGTTGATTGTGTGTTGTTTTCTATTGGTTATAGTTTGACACCTGTTTGGAAGGGGAATTGATGCTGGCTTCCATGCAGTATTTGATGTAAATAGAAATTTGTAGCTATTAAGGAATGAAAAACAAAATTGTATTCATATTTATGCAAGCCTGACCCCCACTGGTTGCACCGCTGCACGTAAGCGGACAAAACAGGAATATCCATTATATTAGAAAGTAAAGACAACGGTTATTAAAATGCTAGTTATGTATGTACTTTGATTTATAGGAAAGCAGCAGCAGTGGCGGAAAAAAGGTTATTAAGTAGTCTGCCAAGACCCCAAGCAATTTTTAAGTGACCCAGGAAAAAAAAGTTTGTGAACCATTCTAGAATATACACAAAATATACGAAACTAATGAGTTCCACATACAACACATGCGATCATAAATTCTTACGGACATTTTAGGCTCTTATGTTGGCATCCATTGTCCTAAAAATAATAAATAAAAAAATCCACACTGAAAGATTTGTGCTTCAGTTTTCTGTGAAATATGTTTCCCTCAAAAAGTATATGGAGATGATGGGATGATTAGAGCTTTTGACCACTGTAGGAGTGAAGGAAGATTTATGTTAGGCTTTTATTTTGTCAGAGCCCTTGTCCCTACTCTGAAAGAACTGGAAACTCCATCTCTTTTAAAAGAAAGAAACATTCTTTTCAAGTTCTTTGAAAAGACAGACTGGTGCCTCTCTCCTTGTTTGCATTTTGTGGTTAAATTCAATTTACATTCAAGAATATATGTTTTTGATAAGTTCTAGCCTAAAGACAGAAGAGGTTTAAATCGCTTTTAAAAAAAGAAAGAAAGAAAGCATAAGCCTTTAGGAAATAAGTGTCAAAGGGAAAATTTTAAACCTGAAAAGTGTCAGATCCAGTTGTTTCCAGAAGGCCTGACATGGAAAGGAGTGAATACCTGTCACAGTTTGTAAATTCCTCCAGGCAGGGACCTGTCTCTTCTTTGTTTGTAAAAGTGGCAGGCACACCTGTGGAGATGATGGAATAAAAAACCCTAAGTAATGAATTGTGTTGCTCCACTAGCCAATGTTGCTTTGAATTTCGCTGTAGCCAGCGGCACTCTAATACCCCAATGAACAGGCGGGCTTGCCAACTCTACCTTTTTTTGGAAGGAGATTACCCTGCCACTTTTGAATTTTGAATGTACCCTTTGATGGTTGGCCTTTTTTGTTTTGTTTTGTTTTCCTTTTCATTTTGTTTTTTTCTCTCTAGTTTTCCTGGAAACCGTTATTTACAATTACGACAAGCTTTTCAAGAGCGGAGATGGATCAAATCAGAGACCTGTCCCTGCAAATTATGATAAGCAGAGCTTAATTTCACATGGGGAAACCCAGGTTTCTGCCTCCAAATACTGGAAACTTAAATTTATATATATATTATTCAAGGGAGAGAGCCCTCAGAGTGCCTGCTTTTCCAGTTGTTTCATATGACACATAAAGTGGACCTGTATAGCCACCATGTTGAGAGCAGCATGCACACTCCCAAATAATGGCCTAAATTCCCATGTCTACCTAGAACTTCAAGAACTGTACTGAGGGATTGTGCTTTAAGTACTTGGTAGTCCTGGTATCATGTTCTGGCTGCCTTTAGACAGTCTGGCAAAAATGCAACTTTAGGCGGCAGTTTAACAAGGATGTAGCCTTCACATTCATCCTTACTGTTCAACCCCAGTGTTTGGAGAAGCGCACTCTGTACATATCTGCACAATTCTTCCCCTAGATCAGTGTTTCCCAAACCTTCATCTCCGTTGATAGACTACAACTCCCATCACCCCTAGCTAACAGGACCAGTGGTGAGAGATGATGGGAACTGTAGTCCAAAAGCAGCTGGAGACCAAAGTTTGGGGAGCCCTGCCCTAGATTATAGCATCTGACAGAAGTGGCTTCACGAACTAAGGGAGCAGTCTCAGCTGCCTCAAGAGTGGAGTTTAACTGGATTCTAACAACTCTCAGGCAGCAGCGAATATCCTCTTCTTGAGCAAGCTGTTCAAGTGAGTAGATGCCCAGGCTATCTTGGATAAAACTGATTGTCTGGATCTATTTCCATGCCCAGTTTTGGCACAAAAGCTGCCCTGGTCACACTGATGGGTAGCATGCCCTTATAGATGCTGGTAATCAATCCTTCTGGATCTCTCAATAGCTTTGTATACTATTGACCATGGTAATCTTCAAGACTGCCTGGACTACAGTGTTTTGGCGGCTCCTTCCCTAGAAGGGCCACTTCCAGAGGGTGGTACAGAGAGGAACCATTCTTCACAGCTTTGGCATTAATACTACAGAATGCTGTTGGGTTCTGTTTTCTCCCTTTTTAAAAACACGTTCTTGAAATTGTTGAATGAAGTCATTTGGAGCTGAGTGCAATCAGAAGCTGTTTATGTCTACCTCTATCTTACTTTTACACCAGGAATTGCTACGTTAGGGCTTGAGATCAGTAGTGGACTAGGGTAAGGACTCAATTCTGATAAGGTGTACTTTTCAGGAAAGTGGTGTTCAACTTGTTCTGAACCAAACTGCTCCTCCAAAAGGGGCAGGTTTATAGTTCAGGGTATGTATGCTCATACATACAACCCTGTCAGCTGAGACCCAGGCAGTATCATTGTGAAATCCCTTCTTGGACAAAGATAGCTTAGCCACCACAGTTAGAAAGGTCCTGCTTCGCTCTAAGCGCGACTATTTCAACAATTGTATTTGGGGCTGCAAGAAAACAGAGACTAAAATACAAAGTCAAGGATGCTCATTTGTACCTGTCATTGGGAACACATTGTGCCATTGTTTAGAGAGTTCTACTGCTACCAGATCATTTCCAACTCCAACAGAAAGCGTAAGCACTTACAAAACCTCTGCATCTTGGGACTGGGATAACTGATAGAATGATTCTTTTATGTCAACCAGCTTATGTAGTAAGATAATATTCAATAGCTGACTTCCAGATATTTTGCCCATCCAAAGTAAAGTGGCTGGTGAGAATGAGGGGAACCTTCTCTGGGAGTGTGTGTGTTTGTGTATTTATGGAGCCTTGGTTCAGTGGAAGAGCACATGCTTTTATATGCAAAAGGTCTTGGGTCTCAGGACTGGAAAAGACTGCTGTCTGAAACCCAACAGGCTGCCAAAGAATGCAGGCATAACTACATTGAACAATGATCTGAATCTATAAGGCAGCTTCCTATGTTACACTTGCAGCCTAGTCTGATATCCTTTGGGATTTTCAGCATTTGAGGGATTTAAAAAGAATGACTTTTCTTCTGCTGTTTTATTGATGGTTGCCGTTTTCTAGCATTTATTGCCCTGTTGTTATTATTTTGCTGGTTTTATTCCATAAACCACCATGTAGATTATATACTAAAGGGTGGTACATACATTTAGAAAATAAATATGATGCAACAGGTTAATACACCCGACTCCCCTGGAACAGCAAAACACGGTCACTCCTGCCATGTTAAAATGAGTAATATGACTGAGCTCATACACAAGACCACTTGCCACACACAGAGGCTATTTCCCCCATTCAGTCCATTTAAAGTGCAGTCGATGATTCTATGCCTCATTAATTATTGTATATAGAAAGTCTAGTTGTGATAATTATTAGTCCTGAGTGGAACAGTGTAATCTTCGGCATATACTAGGTTATTTACTCTTGGGAATCTTACGTACAATGGGAATGTTTTGTATGTGAAAAAAACCCTATGTATTTTAATTTGAATGTTGTCAGCTTGATAGAACTACCAATTACAGAACCCAAACCAGAAGTTTCTTGTTCAAATCCAGTTTTCTTGACATCGATGATTAAGCTGTCTGTGTACTTGCCATTGGCTTGAATTAGTTCTTTCTTCACACCTGCTCTATCAAAATAGGGAAAGGGGAATGTTTAAAGGCTGAGATGTTGAAACACTAAAACAACACATGCATGCGAGGCTTTTTTCCTGTTTGGGTCTAATCAGGCATGCTGGAAATCTCTCAAGCAAAAATGACTGCCGGGTGGGAAGATGTTACAGTAATTATCTTGCTGTAAGTTGCAGAGTGGATGACATGAAGTTAGGGTGGTTTTGTGTGTGTAAACGGCCTGGTTATTTACAACCTACTTTTTCGTTTTGGAATCTGTTCATTTGTTGCTTCCTTGTTTGTTTTGCTTTTCAAATATAGAACTTAGTTTTATAGTGTAGATTCTGCCATGTTTTCTTTGTTTAAAAGTATTCATAGACATTTTATCATACAGAAATAAATCAGTATTAATGCCTCTAGGGCAGGCTTCCTCAAACTCGGCCCTCCAGATGTTTTGAGACTACAATTCCCATCATCCCTGACCACTGGTCCTGCTAGCTAGGGATCATGGGAGTTGTAGGCCAAAAACATCTGGAGGGCCGAGTTTGAGGAAGCCTGCTCTAGGGTGTCGAAGTATTTAGAAATATAACTATTTGGTAGATGGGTGTGTGTGTGTGTGTGTGTGTGTGTGTGTGAGAGAGAGAGAGAGAGAGAGAGAGAGAGAGAGAGAGAGAGAGAGATGAGAATATGTGCTGCCAGCAGTATACTGAGATTGCATTTCTGTGCACACTTACTCTGTATTGAACTCAATAAGACTTCTTAGTATAAATGCTTAGGATCCTTGGTGTTCCAGCCATGGAAAAGCTCCTTCCGTTTGCAGAGGGAATGGGTATCCAGGAAATGGTTCCTGCTGAATGAAGAAGGCAGGTAGATCATTGTCACTGATTAAGAACACAGGAACACAAGTAGAGCCCTGCTAGATCAGGCTATCCAACATCCTGTTCTGATAGTGACCAGTCAGATACCTATGGGAAACCCACAAGCAGAACTTGAGTGTAATAGTGTTCTCCCCACTTGCGATTCTCAGTAACTATGATTCCGAGGTTTACCACCCCTAGCAGTGGAAGTAGAACATAGCCATCGTGATTCCTTCCCACTCATTCCCCACGTTGTTCCAGAGAGTCCTCCTGAGAAGCATTTAGCAGGGAGCAATGGGGGCTGCAGGAGTAAGGTGGAATTTGTGAAAAAGTCACATTATATCTGTCAAATTATTCTAAATAGTGTATTCCGCTATCTTGCCAGAAATGGCTCTTTTGGTAGCTAGGTGGTATATCTAGATGGTATGAAGATGATGATGATGTTACTACTGCTACTACCATCGTTGCTGCTGCTCGCATATAATTTTTATCATCCAGTCATTTCCCCAGAAAACCTGGTGATTCATTCCCTTTCTCTCATATATTGAATCTCTGAGACTTTAATTTTATAAGGGAAATACTTACAGGTGTAAATGTTTTCACAACCACTTCTCTGGGCACTTCTCTGTGTAACACTGCTTTTCTCTCCCCAGTGCCTACCACAGCCGAGACCATAACTCCTTCCACAGAGCTGTACAAGACAACTGTGTCAACTACAAGCACCACGCCACAGAAAATTCCAATTAGCACAACATTACCTGGGGGGAAGGGGGATGAAAGCAAAGGGCCCAAGCCACCGCCAGCAGTATCAACGACCAAAATTCCTCCTGTTACAAGCTTTTTCCCTTTGCCAGAGAGGTTCTGTGAACTTGAGGTGAAAAGGGATATAACTTGGCCTCAGACTCCAAGAGGAAACATGGTGGAACGCCCCTGTCCCAAAGGAACTCGTGGTAAGACCTTAAAACTGGATTTTCAGCTTAAATAAACATTCCGGTGTCTATATCTTGAACCCTCTTTTCCTTAGTCTCGGACTATCTTTCTTATGATCTTGGCTGCTTGCAAGGAAATGGCACCTTCAGGTTTTAAGCTGTAGAGGGCATTGGAGCCTAGGTACAGAATTACATTCCAGCCCCTTCTCAAGGATTCCAGATCATAGGTCTTTGCAACAGACAGGACTTCAGCCACACTTGCTTTCTGCTGTATTTCTCATTATGAACTCCACTTTGGATGGTTTCCAGAAAATGCTAGAGCTTTTTCTTTTTCTCTCTGTTTATTCAGTATAAAGTCTGATATTTTGTCCTGGCTTTGTTAGCATTGCTTTTAATTGGCATCATTGCCTTTTTTTACCTCATTTTCCTACAGGCTTCCTTAGTCTCTTTTAAAGCGACTTAAGTACTGAAACCCTAATCCAGTATTTCCCAGGTGCCTGCGAAAAATTGAAAATATGTACACATGCACGTACAGCTTGAACACTCTTACCTCCATGTCATTTTTCTCATCTTTTATATAGGAACAGCTTCATACCTCTGCATGGTTTCCACTGGAAAATGGAACCCGAATGGTCCTGATCTTAGCAACTGTACTTCACACTGGGTAAACCAGCTGGCTCAGAAGGTGTGTTGGAAAATATTTTTGATATGATACCATGCCCATGATTCCCAGCACAGATGCTTATGACAAACACTGGGAACGTTGCACGAGACTAAATCAAGTGCCCTGCCATCCCAGGGCTTTAATAGGGATGTCATGATATTGCCCACTTCAAGGGTTGGGGCAAACACACTTGTGGTTTCACCTTGCAAACTGCTGCTTCCGGCTTACTCTGCCTCAAGGCAAACAATGTTGGTTTCAGCCAGGTGAAAGTTAAAGCAGAGGATGTGGCAGTTATAGGGCTCTCCTAGCTTTCAACAGAGCATCTTCTTCCAAGAGCTACAGTTCCCACATCCTTCACAGGAAATGGTGCTGAACATCATATTTGCACCAAGGAAAAGGCTGTCTCCTCTGCTTTGATCTTTGCCTAGCTGGAGCTAAGGGATTTTTCAGCAAAGGGACACAAGCATGGAGACATTAACGGAACAGCCATTCGTTGAGCACCTGCTCTGTATTTTAATTTGGTTTAATAAAGGGTGCTCTATAAGTAAAATGAGGGTAATTTTTAAAACACTGTGTTACTCCCTATGAAAGTTAATATGCATAAGAGAGGGACAGGATGGACAGTTTCTGTCCTTAGCTATCAGCTCTTGTATCCCATTCTCGTTTCCTAAATATTTGAGCTGTACTGTACTGACACCGCTCTTCGTTCTGCCTGCCACATTGACATCAGCCTCCGTAACTGCTGGGGTGAAAAGCAAATAAAGATATCCTATGTTACACTCCCCACCCCACAAAAGAATCTGTGTTTCAGATGGACTGCCCTGTGCTGAAACCCAGCTCTTGGAGATTGCGGGTGGGAGGAAACATCACAAACAAACTGCCTCATTTCCCACCACTTCCTCCAAAGAAGCACAAAGGGGGAAAAAATCTCAAATGCCTGCGGAGATTGGTTGGTTTTGCTCCCTGCAAATGCAGAGCTCTCCATGCAGCACTTTATCATCCCACCACGGGATGAATGGTGGCCATTCACTCCTGGAGAATAAAGCGAAGGCTCTTGGGAAAAGGGGGCTCATTCCTTAGCCCTGCAGATCCTGGCGATTAAGAATCAAGTCTCCTACTATTTCCGTAGCCCCATTCTGCATAGAATTTGTTGGTCACACTGAAAATGTGATGGAGCATTGAGAGAGTAGAATGGAATGCTTGGAATTGACATGACAGATAGATCACCATCAATGCATATAGCACTTTACTAAATCTAAGCAGTGTTGCATATTATCTCTCATTTTTTGTGGGTGTAGGGCAGTTGTTGTTTTTTTAAGGACAAAATAACTTTGAAAGATAAAAAGATGTAACAAAAAATAACCCACTTTTCTATTTAGAAATAAAGTGTTCTAAGAATTAAGTGGCAGTGGGGGCATCACTAAAATAATTTTAATTGTCATTTCAGATCAGAAGTGGAGAAAATGCTGCTAGCCTTGCCAATGAACTGGCTAAACATACCAAAGGACAAATCTATGCTGGTGATGTGAGTTCTTCAGTCAGACTGATGGAACAGTTGGTGGATATTCTTGATGCTCAGCTGCAAGATCTGAAGCCTAACGAGAAGGACTCTGCTGGACGGAGTTATAACAAGGTAGATACCAACCTGAATAGCCTTCTCTGGTGTGCATTAGAACAACCTGGCCTTGTGGCTTTCTTTCTTTTCTCTTGCAAAACATCTGCCTGTATTTAGCACTAGTTCTTTGAAGTAGGGCACATTTAGGGGTGTTTTTTTTTGGGGGGGGGACCAACAAATTCATGGGGATGTGGATTCTGATGCTGTGTCAGAGTCCCCAAAGGCTGGTGGTACACGAGAACAGAATGTGACCGTTCCCATGTGGGCAGAAGGAATTGAACGGATAATGTTAATTATACTTTAGCAGCAGCCTGAAACAGAACAATGATTAAGGCATCAATAAGAATCAGACCCTTTGATCCTTTATAACTCTCAACCTGGGGGGGGGGGGAGGAACCAAACTGTGGCAGGGAAAAATGAATACTCTCCCCCCCCCCCCCGTGACCTTCTTACTAACATATTTGACGTATAATACTAACGTATTAGAAGTATTTGACATGCCAAGCCATGAACTAACCTTAGTGCATTGGAATGGCCTTGTGCTTCATTCACTCCCTTAAAAACCCGCAGATTCATCTGGAAGTGATACTTTAACACACTTTAAGATTGTTAATTTTATCAGCAGATCTTATTTCTCCGGTTAGCATATAAGCGTTTGAACAATGATCAAGTAGTACTAATCCTATTACCCTTTTTTTAAAAAAATGTCTAACCTCTGATGTGTGTTTTTTGTCTTATTACCAAGCTCCAAAAGCGAGAGAAGACATGCAGGTCTTACCTTAAGGTATCTCCCTGTGCTGTCACCTTGCTTCGTCCCTGCTTCAGTCACCTGCTGCCGCGCTTTTCCCCTCCTGCTGCATGTCCCTACGTATTTCAGTCTTTGATAATTGTGCACTGTGCCTTCCCCACAGCAATTGTACAAAAAAAAAGTGTTGGCTTTGCACGGGTATAATACCTTCAGAATAAGCCAATCGTAAATAATAAATCGATAATCGATACTTCCTTTCCTCCTCCTTTTATAAAAAAAAAGCACAAAGAGCAGCCATGCAGCTTTTAACTAAATTGGAAATAAGAACAGCTTTGCTTCCTCGTGGTATTGTGCCTGTGGAAGGAAAACAAAACTGGCAATGGGCACAAATTGTTTGACATGGGAACACAGGAAGTTGCCTTATACTGAGTCAGACTATAGATCCACATAGCTCAGTATTGCCTACACTGGCTGGTAGCCGCTCTCCAGGGTTTCAGACTGGGGACATTGCCAGACCTGCCTGGAAATGCCGGGGATTAAAGTTGGGACTTTTCTGCATGCAATGCAGATGCTCTATCACAGAGCTACGGCCCTGCCCCTTGAACCTTGGTTTTGTGTTTGCAGATTTGTGTATCAAAGACTGTGTAGCCATATGTAGTGGAATCCACTAATCACTGCTGCCTCATGACTTCCATTGGTTCAGTGGAGTTTGTGTGGCAAGAGTGTCTTATGGATTACATCCCATGCTTGTGCATGACGAAAAAACAAAACCCCCGACACATACACATGTTAAACTACCCTACATTTTATTTTATTTTTGTGCACTCTTGAATTCAGCGAGTTCTATTTTGTGTGTGTGACATCAGGGAAGTGTGTGTGTGTGTGGAGTTAACAAAGGCCAGCTTTGATCATTTGAGCTACAGATACAGTGCAAACTTTCCTCATATTCTCCTGGAAGCATATCCTGTTTCCCATATACCAGGAGAGGCATAAAGAGACTAAGGAACTTGGAATGTCTTGCAGGTCTTATTATGTGTATTCTGTTCTGGTTAATGTCAGTATTTCAACTGTGGTGGGATGTTGGATGAAAAACGAAAGCCTGCTGCTGATTTGTTTTGAAACATGCATTCCATATGTCTTCGTAGTTTTTTCTTTTGCAATGTTACCAATTGGTATTAAAAATAGCAATTAAAAAAAAAACCTGAAGCAGCGCAGCATAGAATAAAATCAATAACAAAAAGGCTCCTAAGACATGCAACGTTGTCCAACTGCTTAAGAACAACTGTGCAACTGAGAGCGGACCAGTTTATTGTTCACTCCTTTTCCTTAACCCCTTTCTCTGGAGTTACAAATCGTCCCACTCCACGAAGGAACTAGCTGTGATGAAAGTTATTACATCTGCAGAAATGCCAACTATGGTTGGAACTTACCAGAACTTAATGCAGAATTACACCATGGTTTCTCATCTGGGGTTAACAGGGATCCCAGTTAGTCCTAGCTGCAGACATAATATGGGGTATGCATCTTACCAAAGGCCGGAAAAAGGTCCTGCACAATCCCTTGGCTGGCTGTTGATTGCTTCACCATGGAACATGTTACATCTGCTCTCAGCCCAGATGACATTTTGCCCTCTGTTTTACATTCAGCTGCTGATAAAACTTTGGGGAGACTGAAGTGTGTTCAGTTGCATCAAGCAGTTTTGCAAGGAAAGGAGAGTAGGGGGCGGGGAGAAATCACATGTATCTTAAATTATACCGTGATAACTGTTCTCTTTTAAAGCCAGTGAGTGGGACGCAAAGCAAAGTCTGCTGAATTGGGTTGATTTCTTTTTTACTGTTGCATTTGCAGTTCACCTTTGAAGATAAATGTCATTGGGTAAAATGTAATAACCGTGCGTGTGCTTGCTACTGAAAATGTTTTGTCACTGTGATGGCGAGAATCTAGGGTTACGAGCTGGTCTTAAGTGTGGCGTTAATTCCCACTGATTTATTTGAATGAGGAGGATGAGCACATGGATATTCTCCACTAAAATCAGTGGGGTCTCAGGCCTCCTTCAAATTTTACTCTTGTGAAGGGGCAATATGAGTAGAAAGGGGCTCCTTCAGGCCTCACTTCTGTATCCATCCATGTATTAAGTGTGGATGTCTGAGGTGGGGGAAGCCTTTGCACATAGATGTCCGGACACATAGGCTTCCAGTACCCAGAGAAGCCTACATTTGTAGGCTACCCCACATTAGAAGTCTATGCTAATGGTTGGGCACGTGTACATCTGCTACACGACCCCCTTCACCCTTCGTGATTATTATTGCTACATTTATATACCATCCATGAATTCAGTTCTCTAGTGGTTGGTATTCAACTATGTTGTACTCAGAGTACTCCTGTTGCAATTGATGTACCTAACTTAGCCATGTTCATTACTTTCCACATGCCTACTCTGAGTAAAACTTAATTTAATACAACTCACAGTTTAAACACACACACAAAATCCAATTATACAAATACAACTTAGCACGTAAAACCACCCCAAAGCCAGCACAAGCACAGCAGCACAAAATCAGTTTTAAACTGGCAAGGGGAAAACATTTATGTTAGCAATTTATAGGCAGCTTAATGTAAAAAAAACAACAACAAACCTCTCTAAGCAATTTACCAAGTTTTTTTTTTGTTTTTTGTTTTTTTAAACCAATCCATAAAACTGTAAGGCTAGAATACAAATACGATGAAAATACCGTATTTTTTGCACCATAACACTCACTTTTTTCCTCCTAAAAAGTAAGGGGAAATGTCTGTGCGTGTTATGGAGGGAATGCCTACGGGTGGCATGCCTACGGATTTTCCTCCTCTAAAAACTATGTGCGTGTTATGGTCGGGTGCGTGTTATAGAGCGAAAAATACGGTACATGTTGTCACTAAAAATCCATAATCGGAATACTAAAACAAAATACTGAGGAGTGCATGGGGGGCAGATTAACAGCCCAAGCAAATATCTAAGCTTTTGATGGGCATTTAAAACACGTCAAGGTTGACATCTCCCGGATTGTGTGGGAGAGGAGGCAAAGGATTGAGCATATTAAAAGATGTGCATGTCCTGGAAGAATATAAATGTCTACACTTGGTACAATGCAGGGGGCACCAGGCAAGCCTCTCTGATTAGAAGGTTCTGTGTATGGGACACCACTACCAAAAAGACCTTGCTACCTTTGGACTGTGGCATTATGGCCTGGGAATTTATTCTAACTCTCCACCTCCCTCCCCAGCCACCTTTGACAAGAAATAGTGTCATTAAAGAGCTGACTATTTTAATGTGACTGAAGAAAAGCAGCCAGTCAGACAACATTAAAAATATAAGGAGTGAATTGGGCTAATGGATGCATGCAGCCATCAGGACGCGTATATACACGCAACATGAACTGCAGCACAGCCTTAATTTCTCGCTGAGATCATTTTTAGTAGGTCTCAAATGAGCTTCCCAGTTTGGCTAAGACTAATAAAAACCTCTTAAAATTACAAATCGAAAGCCGGCTGATGCTATGCAAATGAAGCAAGTCCTCACTTCGCGACAGAGGATTCATTTGTAACTCAGATCAGAGGCTCCGATCCGTATTTCTTGGTGACTAATGAATATGGCCTCTGCAGACCAATTTCTGTTCCACTCTATTTAATGGCTGAAGCAGTATCAGTGTGAGCAGTTTGACTCTTCTATTTCCCATTAGAGAAGAGGGGAAGAAAATCCTTTCATTCCACTCCAAAGTATCTCCCACCTGCCATTGTAGAGACTCACAATTCAGACAGAAAGAGGATATTAAGATGGATTAGGTTAATTAATTTTGCTCCTGACAATAGATAGTCCTGACCCAACTTTTTTTCTATCCATTCAGGCGTGGAGCAGTGTTCTGGGCGCGACATCTTTTTATTTGTGTGCATTTCCATTTGTTTTCGAAATCAGCCAAATCATATGGCAGATATAGATATATGCGCCTAATGACACATTGTAACTAGGTAAATGGGACATGGTGATTCAGCAATCACCCACATTACACATTAACATAGGAGCCTCCCTTCAATTGATGAATACCGTGTTTTCACTAAAGATCCTTTAAAAAATCCTCCTTAATTGCATATTATTTTGTGAGCATCTTAATGTGAGTGTAAGTATGTGAGATCAGGCTGCTACTGATCATTCTTCAGTTCTGAATAAATGGGGAATACTCTGCTCCTGCCGAACTTAATGTGCACATCGGAGCCCAGTATAGCTCTAGCCTGGCTGGAGGAACTTTAAAATTAAAGCCATGAGCGTTCCCTTTTTATATGCTTCAGTATGCTAATAATATTCTTTTTCGCTGCTGCTCCAAGGCTTCTTATATCAATGCTCTTTGTTATACGGGGAAAGCGGTAGCCTTTTGGTCTTTAAATCACCGCAAATCATGTTGACAGTTAAATATTGTAATTATCATCAGATCATGTTAGGGACTCTCTCCTGTTGCCTTAAGGCAGTAAGGCCTAATATTTTTCTACTGAATGCAGGCTATTGTTGACACGGTGGACAACCTGCTTAGGACCCAAGCGCTAGACTCCTGGAGAGATATGAATTCCTCTGAACGAGCACATGCTGCAACCATGTTACTTGATACCCTGGAAGAAGGGGCCTTTGTCTTGGCTGACAACCTCTTAGAACCAACAAGGGTCGCAATGCCTACAGATCACATCGGTAAGTGAATACGTCTTGAAACGCTTGGCATCACACCGTGGGAAGAGTCCACCAAACCTAGTGGTTTGGGATGTCCATATATTCCACATTAGATGGAACAGTATAATTTGCCCAATTAGAAATATATTACGTGAAAATAATACAGAAACCCCTGCATTTTAAAAATGGAAAACCATTATAGATTGATGTTCTGGTTATAGAACAAATAGCGACTAAGATTGTAACCCCGAAAATTCCTAGTTCGATTATTTTTGGCTAACAAAATTAAGTCAAAGGACTTAGGCAAGTAACCATTATCTTATTCTCATCCGAATTATGGAGCTAATAATGTTGGGCTACTTCTGAAGGAATATTGTAAATATTTCTGGATAAAATGTGTATGTAGCGCTTTGAACACTTTGAAAATGTGCTACATAAATGATAGAAAATACATACATATTTTTCAGTCCTCGTGGTAGAAACTCTTTCTCCTTTATACATAATCGGTTCCTAATGAATGTAGATTACTTTCAGGGAGAGCGCATTGCCAACTTTGGGCACATAGCACATAGACTAAATGTTTGCATTAAACACAACTGCCTTCAGGTGAAAGTGTGTTCAGTGAGCCACGTCTCCCACAATACAAAATAGCCATGCTTCGCAGATTGCAAAATAGCTACCGACACTTTGAGCATAATTTATCATTTAAATGCTGGCAGGGAAATGAAACTATTATGTATTAGGGACATACAGGTATATCTTGTTGTGGTTAAGAAGGTTGTTGTGTATAGATGTAAAATGCCATTCTCCTTGCGCCCTTGAGGCTTATACCAGTCTACATATTAGGAGGTAGAGCACACATATGTCACAGACATTTCGAGGCTAGACCTTAAAATGGAAGAACTAATTTATGAATGGGAGAATGTCAGGTACATGGATTTGTGAATGAGGTGGTGCATGTTTCTGTTGCTAAAGGTGGAAGCAGAGTTTGCAGATGATCAGCTGTGGAATGCTAAGGATGTCTACTCCAAAGTAAATTCATCTAGGTTAAGTGGGCCTTTTGCTGCAAAGCAAATCCCCTTTGTACCAGGCCTGGTGGGCTGGGGAGATGGATTGGCTGGAGGTGCCCCGCCACCCAGCCATCAAACTGACAGCCACTATCAGCCTGCAGAGTGAGGTCAGCATGTAGAGTCTCCCCCACAATGGGCAGAAGTACCACCAGTGGAAGCCATGTTCCAGGAAAGAGGAGGTGCTGAGCTGGACCTCTTCACTTGCTGGCATTGGTCCTGAGCTTGGCTGGATCACTGCATTACCTCCAGGCTGCTGCAGCAACCTGCTTTCCCCCTCCTCCAGCCATCTCCCCTGGTCGGTGTGAGAGTTGTGGATGCAGCGGTGGGTTCCACCATTCCGTCACACCCTGCCCCTGCCCAACTAGTTGCTATCTAGTAATCATATTTCTTTCATATTTAGTTTATCTGTTTACATTTATAAATATATACCCATTTTTTTTCTAGAAAAATAGCTGCTGGTACTCACCCTGCTACAGTTTTTAACAAGAACAAAAGAGGTGCCGTTACTTCATACTCTTGAGTAACCCCTGAAAAAAAACACTGCCCATATCCTACCTTTCCCTAGAGTTGTGTCCATTGTTATTACCTCCAGCACCCCTTTAATTTAAGTAGGTTAGGCTAAAATACCATGACTGAACCATGGTCACCCTACAGAGATTTAAGCCTGGATGCCCCCAGTCTCATTCTGACAGTTTTAATGATCTACTCCTCTGGCTTCCTGTTGCTGAGAGATTAGGCATAGCAATAGCAAGTAGGACACAAACACTAAAAATTCATGCATCATGGCTGTTTTGGTCTCCAAAAGTTAAGCATTTCTTCCAACTAAGAACTCTTGGGACTTTTGAAGTGATCTCTCTTAGGCTCACATTAAAACCAGGTTGGCTGTCATGTTCTTTGAACTGGCGTGCTGTTACTTTTGTGCATCTGCACTCGGGTTTGATTAAAATTTAAAGGAAAACGACTCCAATGCTACCGGTATGCATCTGTCATGTACAAGCAAGAAAATAAGCATCCCGAAAGGAAAAAAGGAAAACATCAGCCAAATCTGACCACAGAAAACAAAAACCTTCTTCTTGCTTTTTGTCTACCTAGTCTTGGAAGTTGCAGTGCTGAGTACAGAAGGACAGGTGCAGGACTTGAAATTCCCCCAGGGCAACGCGGGAGGCAATTCTATCCAGCTCTCTTCGAACACTGTGAAGCAGAACAGCAGAAGCGGTATGTCTTTTGCAAACCATTTATTTTTCAGCTGTAGCAACTTAATTTCGGAAGGGTTTGCTGTGTTATAATAATACACCCTCAGCAACATTAAAAATAGCCAGTCGATAGCTCTCATTTGTAAATAACATTAGGCTGCCATTTTTCTTTCTTTCTTTTTTTTTTACTCGAATCAATCTTTCTGCACTAAAGCTGGGGAGGGATAGGCTATTTAAAACATGCCATGTTATTTAAAGTGACTATAATAGCTTTTTTCCCACAGGGTTAGCAAAGCTGGTTTTCATAATTTACAAAAGCTTGGGCCAGTTCCTCAGTACAGAAAATGCAACCATCAAACTGGGAGGAGAGTTTGCTGGCAGGAACAGTACCATCGCTGTGAACTCTGACGTCATTGCAGCCTCCATCAACAAGGAGTCCAGTCGCGTGTACTTGACAGACCCTGTTCTTTTCACCCTGGCACACATTGATGTGAGTTATGGTAATGAATTAATGGGAAGGTCATAAAATCAGCAAGAGCAAAGAGCAAAGAAGGGACGGGGGTGGATCTTTCAATTTGAATTTTAAATGTCGGACTAGGTCAGAGGCACAGGTTTGTTTAAGTCTACGAACATAAAATTAAATGAGCCTGGTTCAGTGATTATTAGAACTTAAGTGTATTCTTAATGAAAGCTAATTCGGTAATCAACATGAAAATGTAAATGGCTCTAATTTGTTCCTAAGTGAAAATTAACTCTTACCTTAGCAGCAGGACAGAAAAACACCAGCTCTTATGATTTTGCTTCCTTAATGCAGCAAAATTTTAATGGAACTTAGAGCATTTTGCTTTAATTCCATTCTGTCTGCTGGAGCCCATTCACTAATCGTTCAGATAGGTTTTAGTCAACGAGGGAATCTGGTGCTGTTTTCTGCATTCTGCTTGACACTGGGTTTAACTTCTCTGTGCTTGAACTAGTCAGGTGTTAGTATTCCGACTAAACATCAGGAAGAACTTTTTGACAACAAGAGCTGCTCAACAGTGGAACAGACTCTTTAGAGTTGTTATTTTTAGCAGAGGTTAGATGTCCATCTGTCATGTATGATCTAGTTGAGATTCCTGTATTGCAGGGGTTTGGATTAGATGATCCTCAGGATCCCTTCCAATGCTACGATTTTATTTTCCCAGCTGAGATTTTCCATTTACCAAAAGAGAAGACTCTTAAAAAAAGAAAGGAAAAATCCCCAGACCAGTTTTTCGGTTCAGTTTAATCTGAATTATTATGTCTAGTGATCCTTTAGACTTGATGGAAATTGAGAAAAGGAAAGTGAATTCGTTAGTAAATCCTCAATTATTCAAGAAGCCCTTTAGAGAAACTTCATGTATCTACTGCTGGAGGATCGGCAGAAATGGCCACAAGTGCACAGTATGAACATTGAACAGCAAGTAGGAAACTGATTGATTAAAATTAGATCTATAGTAATGTGGATTGCACTTTGGCATATTTTAAACTATTAGACCCACTTTATAACTAGGTGGTAGGCTTGTTCAACATGTTCTTGTCGGGTTTGCTAATGCTGGGTACAATCCACCACAGTCTATCCTAAGTCACCTTAATTGCTGTTTAATGGTGTATGAACCTATGCCCCTTATTCAATTGTGCTCCAAAACAGCAAACCTCAAAAATGTGGAGAATGTAATCCAAACTGTATTCTATGCCCATTGCGCCATACTTGTCATTTCTGGGTTTACAGTTCTAATTTTCTTTCATCCTGTTGTTTTGCAGACCAAGAATTATTTCAATGCAAATTGTTCCTTCTGGAACTACTCTGAACGGACTATGATGGGCTACTGGTCAACTCAAGGATGCAAGCTGATCGACACAAATAAAACGCATACCACGTGTGCATGTAGCCACCTAACCAATTTTGCAATCCTCATGGCACATAGGGGAATTGCGGTAAGGAACAATGCCTTTAATCGGCAACCAAATGACATTTAGAAAACCCACTTTAACTTTTCTATGTTTGAACTATCTATACAGTCGGATGTTAGTATAATTTCAGGATCCTTCTGGACATCTCATTTCACAGTATTCCAAATATGACCTTTGTGTTCCATAGGTTCAGATGTAAAATGAAGAAAAAGAATGTGTCTGTTCAGCTCCTTATATTTAATGCTGAATGCCATTTCATTAAAGGAACTCAAATATACAGTCATCCCCTATCATTATATACCAATATTTTCTGCTTTCTTGCAGTTTTAAGTTCTCCGACCCTAGATCACCAGAATCTTGCTTTCTCAAAGCATTTTGTAGATTTCTGATAGGATTGCAGTTAAGACTGATTACTTGAAAACCCTGCAAATTCACATTGGGACTGGTTAACTGTTGACAAAGGGATGGCTATTTATACCTTTCAAAAGCATACTTAAAAGGGAAGTGTGTATTCTTCTCTGCATTCTCTAGACCCAGGTAATAGGTATCTGGATGGCATCAGTTCTGAGGGAAAATCAAAAACTACCAAGAACTATAAAATACAAGTTCTTCTTTATGCTACTGAGCTACAGAGCCATGGAAATGATACTAAAGGATGCATGTTAATTTTCTCTCACCTGGCCATGAGTTGCATCATTGTCCAAGGAGCCTGACAGCATCTCCTACTCTAACTGAATCGCACAGTGAGAGTTATTCATCCATTCCATTTATGGAACATATGGCTTTTACTGAAGATCTCTAGTTTCCTTAAATTTCCTTTAATGACCTGAACAATGCTTTATTTGTGCATTCAATATAGAAATTATGTTTTCCCTCCCCTGCCCTCCTTCCGAAACATCCCTTAGACTTCAAATGTGGCATGTTATTGGAAATTATTGTTAATAATAATAATAATAATAATAATAATAATAATAATAATAAATTTTTCAAAATTAGTTCATCTCCAGTGTTTATCTCTGTAACTCCCAATGGCTGTTGTGCTGTCCTTTGAACAAAGTTGGAATTTCTAAGTGTCAGCAACAAACATGGTATTTTAGTTTTGTATTGATCAGTGACCACACTAATTTTCTTTACTCTTCATCATTTCCAGTACAATGGAATGCATGGCTTACTCCTCACTGTCATCACCTGGGTAGGGATTGTCATTTCCCTTGTCTGCCTGGCAATTTGCATCTTCACTTTCTGTTTCTTCCGCGGCCTTCAAAGTGACCGAAACACAATTCACAAGAACCTTTGCATCAACCTCCTCATTGCAGAATTTATTTTCCTAATAGGCATCGATAAGACAGAGTACAAGGTAAGCCCTCTATATTTAACACACATCTGAAGATACCTCACTGAAAGTAATGGTAGCAGTAAAGTATTTGATGGCCAAAAGAAGTTTCTCAGTTGTCTGCTTTTTTGATGCAACCTTTAGCCACTTTCCCCATGGATGGGCAGGTTACTCAGGAAATAATGGCAGGCAGAGAAAAGCTTGAGCAGCTAATGCCTGAAACTTCTTATTTAGATGCAAAGATGGAACTATCTCATTCAGCTCTGGAGCGTTAAGATTTTTAAAAATGTGATGCAGAAGCCCTCATTTTGCATAGAAGATTGAGTTTACCACTATATATGGCTTAGAATTTACTACGCCACAAAGACTTACACCAGTTTAAACAACAAAAAATATTGATGCCATAGAAGGTGCAGGAGGGTCCGCTGGCACCCACAGGTGTTGCATTGGCAACCTCTGATGTAGAGAAAGCAAGAAAACATGCCTGTTCAATGTCGTTAAGTTGGGAACCAGTAGAAGCTTAATAAGCCTGTCAGAGAGTTTCTTGTCAGGTATTGTTTAGCATTTAAGCCACCTATTGACCAACAAGATTTTCCTTCAATATTGTGTGTGTATTAGGGAGGGAGGGAGATCATAAGTGTACAAGCGATGACAATTCAGATTGATGTATGGTAGTTTCTGTTGTTTATGATCATTGTTCAAGATCATTTATTGTGATCCAGTGAAACAGAATCTGCAGCTCCATTGGGACAAATGGAACTAAGGAAACAGTTAAATGCTTAACTCCCCATTGGCTGCAGTGGGTTCTTAGATAAACCTGCCTCTTGTCCGGTAGGTGTACCTAGCGCCCCCAGATACAGGAGAATGTTACACAGAAATAATACATTCCTATCCTTAAGAGATAGAAAGCTATGGAATTCTTTTCCTTTGTGTGTCTTCATTTCTCATTTCAGATTAGCCTTTTCCTAAATCTCAAGGCATGAGGCTGAACCCATGGTTTTTCTAAAATAAGCTGCCCTTAGAATTGAGTCAGTCGGTAGGATTTTGTTCTGCACTCATCTACAGAGTGTGGCTAGTGATATGATAGCAGATCTTCCTAAAAATAGAAAAAGCAACGATATTTGATATTTAAAGGGAAATGGAATATTCTGACAGCGGCATAAGAATTTTCAACAGAAGGTATAAATAATACATCTAGTAGCTGGGGCTCTTTATCTTCTTGTACCAAATCATCTGCAATATAAGCCTTACAGCAGAGTGTTAACATTGTGCTACCAAAAATTAATGGACTGCTTGCCACACTTGATATTCCATTGCGTCAAAGAATGCTAATAGGCACATACTTTCCATATCTTAACTCACAGAGTGCAAGAGAGTAGAAGCTGCAGCTACTGGGAACACAATACAGTTTTCAGTAGTTATGAATATGAAGTTTTATGTTTGGGGGGCAGTGTGTGTGTGTGTGTGTATTGGGGGGGGGGGTTCAATTATTGCATATACAGTATGCTGCCATTACAAACCAAGCTGTTAACATCCACATTATTTTCTTTTCTGAATACATCAGATGAAGTGGGAAGGTTGAAAAGTGTTGCACCTTGCATTTCATTTGATTGTTTCTTTTTCTTTGCAGATTGCATGCCCAATATTTGCAGGCCTCTTACACTTTTTCTTCCTGGCAGCCTTTGCCTGGATGTGCCTAGAAGGGGTGCAGCTCTATCTCATGTTAGTAGAAGTATTTGAAAGTGAATATTCTAGGAAGAAGTACTACTATGTTGCTGGCTACCTCTTTCCTGCCACTGTTGTTGGTGTCTCGGCAGCTATCGACTACTCCAGCTATGGAGCGCAAAATGCGTAAGTAATTGCTAGTGACCTGAGTGTTTCAGGCGATTTTTTGATTTTTTTTAAGCGTGTTAGCTGTCAGAGCCCCTGACAGACTAAAATAGCACCAGAAAGCTTTATTGGTACGAGAATGGCAAGGCTGTGTGCAAATTCCAATCAGGTCTTTTGTAATTTTCTAGGTTCAGAGAATTTGTACCCTGGAGAGGCAAGATTCTAAATTACCACCTTTCTTTTTAACACAAAAGATTGACCCGAAACAAATTGGGAGAAAAAGTAAATAACTTTTAGGGCCTCCAATGAATATTAAGTAAAATAAAACAAAATAAAATTCTACTTTACTTAAAAGTATCTGGTTTGCTTTAACCCCCCTGCCCTAGTTTTAAGCTAACACTTCATTAGATTTCTTTGTTCAGCATGCTTTCTAGCCAGTTCTCTTTCTGGAGAATGATAGTGCAGTGTTTCTGGCCCAGTGGTTCACTTTGATAATATTTATCGGGAAAGAATCGGATTAAAATTAGCCCACTGTTTTCTATTTATAAAAAGTAGGGATATTTATACAAAGTGACAGAAGGTAGACCCCCCAAAATAATAATATTTCTGAGGGTTATGTTGCTAGAGCCATAAATGTGCCTTCCAATAGAGCTTACTATGTCCTTTGATGAAATTAGTTACAGTATGGGCAGATACTGTTGGAATACAAGCAAGCTGCTTGATTCTGCTGTTGATGAAAGACAAATGAAAGCGATTCTGTAGGGAGCTGTGCTATATGAAAAGTGAATCAGTAAGTGAAGTGAGTCCCGATAAACTGATGCCTAATTTAGTTTAATCCTGTTTGGGGTTTTTTTGTTTTAACTATTAAATTTGCAGCAGCGGGTCTGAGGCATTTTGTTTGCATTATGCTGCTCTGCAGAAGAAGAAAAAATATGACATTTAATCATTTTCTGAGTTGGCGTTCCTTGGGGATAGTCAAGTGATGGACAGCTGAAAGCATGTTTTAAATGCACAAAGGAAAGCTGTGTGGGGAGAGGGGGGCCCACATCTATACTTTTGCCTGGGTTCACGGCCTATATCAAATACTAACCCAAAAGGAAGCAGAGTTGCTTAATCAAATACCAGGCTTTTTGTGGTTGCCCTGTACTTCCAGGTACCCCTTTGGGTTGATTAGCTGTACCATACAGGGCATCTTCTTAATGCTTGATGCTTTTCAACTTGTTGGTTGACCCCATTCTAAGGTGAGCTGTACCAGTGGCAACATCACTATTTTTTTTTTTTTGGTTGCATTTCATTGAAAAGAAGTGGGGGGGGAGGGGAAAATAAATAAGCTTGAATGAGAAGCACTGAGAAAGGAAAATGGACGTGGCTTTGAGTTTCATTCTGAGGTTTGATAGGTTCCAGATTTGAAAAGTGTAAAAGGTACTATAGCACCACCATCAATGGGGGGGGGGGGTGTCACGTGCAGGTGGTTTGCAATAGTGTGAAGAAAATGGACTGATAGGCAACAATTAATGAACATAAAGATGAAAGCAGGTGATCTCATAAGGAAGTCTTGTTGAACAGCCTTAAAGCTCAATAAACAGACACATTCTCAAGCATACGCTAGTGTTCAGAATTACATCACCATGCATTTAACTGAAAGAGAGAGTTGCATGGCTGATTTTCTCAACGTAGAACACTTATGGTGTGCTAATGCAGTTTCCCTTGCTGACCATGCCATTGAACGATGTTAATCTCCTCCCACTTGGCACTCCAAATCATGCTCAGGAATAACATACATACAAGGAAGCAAGTCAGCCAGGTGTGTATGGCATCCATTTTCAAGAATAGGTTTCATATGGATGTCCACATGGGGTCACTGCTAAAAGTCACATCATAGCCAGTCCATGTGAATAAGTCCTAAGAGATGTCTACTTTCCATTGGTAACATAGAGTGTATGTGCTATTCTCACACCACTTTTTTTTCTTTTTTTCTGTAACAGCTGCTGGCTCAAAGTTGACAACTATTTTATCTGGAGTTTCATTGGGCCTGTTACCTTCATTATTCTGGTAAGAATACTTTCACTTTCCTTTCCGCCCATCTGCCTGCCTCTCTCCCAATCCACTTTATTTATTACAGTGGGAATGAGCAAAATACTTTGAAAGTCAGGTTATATTTGCTATGAAACTCATAGCAAGAGCCCTTTTGGATAAGACCATAGGCCCATGTTCTCCAGCATCATCTTCTCACTATAACCAACCAGATACTCATGGAAAGCGCACTTCTCATGGTTTGTCTCTGATACCGATACTGGAGGTAGAAGACATCCATCACAACTTCTAGCCACTGAAAGTCTTATTTGTCTAACTGCCTTTTAAAGCTATCCAAGTGGGGGGGGGGGCACCACGTCATGTGACAGCAAATTCTACTATGCACTGTGTTCATTTTGTCTGTCCCAGTATTCAACACTCCAATATTCAACTTAACTGGATGACCTTGGGTTCCAGTATTGTGAGATACGGAAACCTCTCTCTGTTGTTTGTACACAAATCGGTGAATTTCGACTAGAAACTTTGTACAATTGTGATGGCATGTGAATCACAAGTCTTAGTTTTGATTTGTGCACAGTGCTATCCCCCCTTGAGATGATACTTTTGGGATTTCTATATTTCCTTCTGGTTTCAAAGCCCTTCAGATATCTTTGTAGAATCATAGAGTCGGAAGGGACCCCAAGGGCTGTCTAGTCCAACCGCCTGCAATGCAGGAACCACAGCTAAAGTATCCCTGACATATCACCATTTATTGAATATTATCTCTGTACCTGCTGAACTAAAACCGTGCTGTTTTAAAAGCAGGACTGTTAATAGGCTTTTATTTATTTACTTTCTTCCTTTTATTATACTCTGCTCTTCATCCAAGAAGTTCAGAGCTTTATATAGCTGGTTTTCAGGTGGTGTCCCACCCATGTACTTGTTTAGGAAAAGACCCTTTTAATTTTAGCAGTTATCATGTGCCTTCAAACTATTCTTCCTCACACATTCTATAATGCAAATGCTAATGATCCTTTTGGGAGGGAAGGTATCATTTTTCATTTTACCAAACATCGCTGCAACATAGCTGATGTGTTGGTGCAAAATTCAGCCTTGTTCAAGAAGAGATTTATCTTCTTGGAGTAGTCTTACAGTCTGAGCCTTTAAGCCACTATATGTATTGAGTCATACCCATGGCACCTAATGTCATTCTGTAGGACTGAGTTGCCAATCTTTATCCTTGATTGCCAGTTGAGTCCAGAGAAGGCAGGTTTTTTCTCAGCAAAGCTGTACGTTATACACAGACAAATAGTATTGATTTTCCCCATCATGTTCATTGTGTTAATCATACTGTAAATCAGATTATTAAAATGTTTTAAAAAACACTGTACATAATGCACAAAATTGAAATCAGTGGCTTGGCCTGCCCATCCTCCACATTGCAGAACACTCCTGAGAGTCAGGGGATGGACCCCTCTTGCATAGTGTGGGATGTGGTGCAGAGGGAATCAATATCACTTGTGACTTATACCAATTCTCCCTTGCCATTGCATCCCCTACAACACAACTCATGCCAGTCAGGAAGATTAATCTGTATGTGCAATATTTATCATGATTGAACAGTAAAAAAAACAAAACTATTTGGCTTGATGATTGGCATATGGTATACACAGATTGCACAACATAGCAGTCCGGTGGCAAAATCTGATTCTAGCTATTTCACAGTATGGCTGAGGATTTGACAGGAGGTAAAATACTCCTGTGGTTTAACAGGATTTCTTTCTTCATTCTTGAAGTTCTCACTGGCATATAAGAAGTGTGCATCATAGAACAGGTACATTATTCATATTCACACAACTATAAGGATAGTGTTTTGTTTTTTTTAATTTCTCCTTTCATCATCTCAAGTAACATGGCTGATAGAAGCGTGTGCAGAGGAAACATGACACAGCAACTTATTTGAGATATGCCATTATAGATAATATTGGAAGTGATGCTCCCACTCCTGACTTTTTAGATCGTAATTAAAAATGGCAGCTTTTAATTCTGTATAGCAGCATGCAGGATTCCTTGGTATTTTTTGAAAGAAACATTACAGGCTGAATCATCCAACTGAGCACTTCCTTTCCTCATGGTACAATTTCTGTTGTTCGTGGAACACAACACGGAAGCTAGAACCTCACCGAAATAAGCCAAAGCCACTTCCTTTCTCTCCAAAGAGACAAGCCGCTTCTTCCAAAATGTGATTGTTTCATAGTAAGTGAGATAATCTTGCATGTTATGCTTCCCCTTCCTGTTTGAAGCCTGGAGTGTGGCAACAGGAGTTCTGCCACATCAGTAGCAGAGGGCATTGCGGTGTGGCACCACCACTCCTGCTCTCCAGTTGGGCTGTGTCTCTGCTGCTTACCAGGAGGCAGAGGAGGAGTTAGCCAGCAGTGAGCTGGTACAGTGCCCAACATACCAGAGGAACCAATCCAGTTCTCCCGCCAGTGCCTCTGTAGTGTGCCAGCCTCACCGCTGCCTCATCCCTCCTCTCTACCTCCCAGAAAGCAACAACGGTGAAACAAACCAAAGGTCAGGTGAGTGGTGCCATGTCACCATGCTGTCTGCTACTGCTTCCTAAATTATTAAAAATAATAATAATCCCAGCAAGCAGAACTTCAGTACGCCAGGGAGAAAGTTTCTAGCCCATATTGCGCACTTAGAATGCTGAGGACTGTGAGTGTTTTATGTATTTAAAAATTGCATCTCCTACCTGCAGCCTGAAGTACTAGCCCATTCTGCCACCTCATTCGCACGTAATTCTGTTGCAAGTGGACTGGTCACAGGCGTGGGAATAAAGTGGCTGAAAGTAATGTGCGAGCTAAAGTTCAGTGAGCCAGGGTCTTCGTATGTCTCCTTTCCTCTTTCTTTCTTTTTTTTTTTTACAAAAATAACAGCATCATTTACTGTGAGCAGTACTTTCTTTGGGGGTTTCTCTCTCCCCCCTCCCTCTTTTTCTCTGTCTTTAAATAACATTACACTTTGTGTGGGCCTTGGGCATTGAGGCAGATATTGGTGTTTCCTCATAACCAGGTCAGAGTGAAAATCGGGGTGAGGGACATTTAATCATATTGACCATGTACAGTCTACTATTATTTACCGGCCATGACATTATTATCCTCCTGCAAATCATTTAGACTGAGAAGTGAAAGGCCTTTGGGAGCAGTATTCCCAACTTCAAAAAATATGAAACAGCAGGTAGCAATCACTGCACAGTTCCTGGGAGTAATTCTTCTCTGGCAATTGCTTTGCCCTCTAATCGTACCGACCAAGAGAAAAGGGAGTGTAATGATTCGAGAACAGTGTAATGTGAACAGTGTAACTGCAGAAGAGGTATGGGTGTACATTAATGTATATGCGCCATTCAAGAATTTACCATTACAATCCTTACAAACATATGGCAATGGTTGTATAACAACAACAGCTGCTGCTGTTGCTACTATTTAACGATTTGTTTAGCACCAACAATGTGCTGCAATAATCATGGAATATTTGTTTGCTGGAATGCAACTCTCAATGCAGAGTATGCTAGAGTCGGCCCAATACTGGGCTGCCTTCAACTAAATTATAGAGAAAGTACACCTACTGTGTATGACTCTGTTAGATACCGCACACTGAAAATGGAGTTTGTGTTTCTAGTCCTTAATAGAAAAGCTCATAATGTGTGAGCTACTTCTAATGGACTTTCAAACTCTACATTATAGGCTGTGCCAAGCTTTCTGGGTCACTATTGAGTATGAAACACAGAAAAACAACCCCTCATTTATTCCTTACAAATATGTGGGCACACCCAGCCAGGAAAGGCAAACAGCAGCTAGTTAATTCTATATTTACAAAAGCAGCTCCTTAGACGCACCGGATACCCACACTATGTAGTTGTCTACATAGCTGTTTTCCAAGTTTGTGTCTGGGCTTAGGTACCCTTGACTGACATTAGTGCACACATGCAACCTGAGCCTTCTTGGATATAGTGAGCAGTCTCTTCCTCCACTTCCAACCTATCCTGCATGCCCACCTCCAACTCTTGACTGCTCGGACCCTTCCTCTTCTCTTTTCCTGGCTCCTGGGTGGCACCCAACCCCAAAAATCTCTGCCCCTCCTCTCCTGGGTTCACCTCTGCCCCCTTGCCTCCATCACATATTCGTCGGAGTGTTTCCAGTCCCTCTCAATATGTTACCTTGTGCATAACTGTTATCATGTGTACACAGAACACAGATGTGTACACTGAATTAAGAACAATCACACAGTTTTAATTTACTGGCTTTAGAATTTGAGATCTTATTCTTTTCCCACCTCCAGCCCACATACACAAAATTGTAGACTGCTTTGGGGGAAAGACTAATACACCCATTAAGGAACAGTTAGATAAATTATAGCCTATACTGATCTTAATTGATAAGTTGCAGAAAATAAAAGCCTGAGTGTTGGTGATTTAATGGACCGCTATCAGCATTTATATGATCTTGAGGCTTTAGTCCATTGTAATTCAAGCAAAAGATTTATTTAGTACATTCTCAGATATGATTCTGTGGCCATGATAATCTAATATAAATTTAGGCACTCATGATCTTGCTGAAATTGGCTGCTAATTTGAGGAAAGGAGATGGGCAGTATAATGTTATCTATTTGTTTTAAAGGAACTGGAAGGAAATTGTGTTCTTTGGGAACAGTAAGTGTTCAAGGGGAAATCTGCAACCGGACGTTCCATTGACTTCGGCCTTTTATCAGAATTTTTGATACATACACCGATTTTTATATAAGCTTTTCTGCCTTCCTTAAAAATAAGAATTGGGCATATTGGTCAGAATTAGGATCTCATTGTTTTGAATGGGATCAAGCACATGCAGCTCTGCACTGCGTTGTTGACTATGTATTTCTGTGTTTCTTGATCACAGCCTTTTCATTGATTTTACGCCTTGCTGTTTTTTGCATTTAAAGTAAATATCACTACCCTCCCTTTCCTTGCCATACACCCACCCACCGGATGCTTTCCCTCTTAAGGTTAGGTAGGACCGCCTTCTCAAATAACCTTGCCCGTTCTCGGCGCTTTAGGAATGCGGCGTTCGGATCCTTGAAGGAGAGCGGTTGACTTTCCTTTCAGACTACGGGGCACCGGGGTTATTGTATCTATGGAAGAAAGCATGTGTGAGAGTAATGAGCAGTGGAACGCCATTAGTATGCCTGAAATGATTTAATGAAAGCTTGGATCATGACACGTCAGGAGCTGTTCTTATCATTTGGACAGCTCCATCTGCATCCTTAATAATTAATTAAGTTCAGGGAGAGTTCAGCTTTGCGCACTCCTTTCGAAGGGCTCCTTCAGACAACACTTCTCGGGCTGCCAGTCCCAGAGAGGAATAGGCTTCTGCTTGGCTAAGAGCAAGGATCTGCGAGATAGAAGAGCAATTTTAGAGCTTGCCTCTGCCAGGTAACAAAAGCTCCAGGGAGGACAAACAGGGTCAGAACATGTGCAGTTCAGCTAGGTTACCTCGGAGTGGTGTTTCTGTTCTTCTGTCTTATCATATCCATGTCAGCACTTCAGGCTGTGTGGAATGAATTTTAAGCTGCTAAGCTCAATGTAATTCAATTGAGCAGCTTGATGGCTTTAATAAAACAAACAGTGCACTCTGGCAAACTCTGGTCAGAAAAGCCCACACTTTGACTTTTTGTGTTTTGCCTCTTTTCGCTTTAATATAATTCAAGGAGGTTCGAGCTTGGTTAGACGTGTCATTTGTGTTGAGCTCCTGAGAGAGATTCTCATGAGCCTTAGGAATCGCCTGCAGGAAGATGACTGACCCAAAGCATTCTGGATGTGGTTCTGTTTCATGAATAGGGAAACATATGATCTCTAAAGAGATGACATTACTTCTCCTTAGTGATACTGTCCATCCAAGACAAAGCAACTTTGCAGCGATAGCATAATAGGCCTTGGGATTTCATCCATTGGTCAAAGTATTGGCAAATCCTCAGTGTGAATAATGGAAGTTTTAGAAATTTAGGCATAGTTCTTGTGTTGGCTGTATGGAGAGGGATGTCTAATACTTTATGCTTACCACATCCTAGAAAAATGAATTCACCATAATGTGATAAACTTCCGTGATTCAAGTACATGTTTCCATAGCTGCAGATGGCATGTCAGCAATACACCATTCACTTGTTTATTAGTTTGGTTTATCTTCATTTGTATGCCACTATTTGATTATTCAGAGTGACATATAGCAAATTAAAACGACCACTTTTGGTGGAAGCAGGAGAACTGAAACTAACCCTGAACTGAAACCAGTTCCCCACTACTCCCACTGAAGAGGTGATCAGCATAAAGGTGACATTGTGCCAGGTTGGGCTTATCACATCTTGGTTTTGTAAGCCTTTTCTCCATACGCATTGCCTCTGCTCTGTCCCTTTCTCAATTACACCAGGAACACTTCAATCAACTGTCCTTTCCCATTACATCTGAACTGGGAAACTATAGTTACCAAGTTCTCAAAACACAGCTTGAAGTTGGTTTAAGATCCTAACTTTTTCTGTACCTGATAACCATGGTTTCCCAGTTCAGACACAATGAGAAACTATGGCTAAGTAAATGATGTCTTGCTTTAATTGCATCGAGGAAAGGGGTTGCATATGCAGGCACAAAGCTTGTTCACAATCTAATATAACAAAGCTTATATCCAAAATATCACTATCCTACACCACACCCAGTTTCACTGGTGCTACCGGATGGGCCTTTTAGCATTTCAGATGGCTTTTGTATAATAATAGTGCAGTAGTAGAAATGGTTTTGTTGACTTTAGTTTACAGAGTTCATAACAGTGTATTGTTTTGGAAAATTGTGGTTTACAAATAAATAAAATATAGACAATATATGTATTGTGCTCTTGTGCCTGGGATTTCATGCACGGCTCATATTGTGAGCTGGGACTAGGCATGCAGAAGTCTCCTTCTCCATGCACTTCACCCTCATTCAATAGGTCCACTGTTCTCACACCCTTTGAGAGGAATCATTAATCACAAGAAAATTACAAGATCATTTTATAGTGTTATGACAGTAGAAATCTTTCCGTGAGT
The DNA here is from genome assembly GCF_027172205.1 of Podarcis raffonei. Lineage (NCBI taxonomy): Eukaryota > Metazoa > Chordata > Lepidosauria > Squamata > Lacertidae > Podarcis > Podarcis raffonei. The sequence goes on along the minus strand of NC_070607.1, from coordinate 32,042,316 downwards.
CAGTTTGAATCAATTCCTTGAAGGAATCGATTCAGTGGCTTTCAAGGCGCACACAATATTAATGTTCTTTAAGAAATTAAGCATTTAAACTGTCATATATATATCACCCAATCACACTTTACAAATATGTGTGATTTCTTAGATAGCAATGAGAAGAATCACGAGAGTGAGGAATAAGCAAAGCATTTTCTTCATATAAAATGCGAGTACAAGTCATTTCTTGTAAGTGTATGCTCTTCAACAAGTTCCTCTGCTCTGCCCCTTTCTGCTTTCCATGTTACATCATATTATGGCAATCTGTCCGAGTTTGTATACCCTTTGATTAGAGGTGATTTATCTAGAGGAGATGCATTTTCCCAGAGCGCTCACCTACATGGTGATGTTCTTACCAGGTGTGTGTGTTTAATAGCAAAAAAGAGAATACTTTTCTAATGGGTACTTGGAGCATAGGCAAACTAGGACTTCTGAATATTGCTTTCACAGAGCGAACTAGTGTTCTTTGGTTTGCTTGATGCTTTAAATTATATCATATTTCACAGAGATGTGGCGAACAAGTATCTCATGCTTTGTTGTCATATGTCTTAGTTACTTTCCTTTAGAACTACAGTATGTTGTATTCTTAAAGAGACTTTCATTTTCACTTACCATCATATTACAGGACCATTATCAGCTGAATCAAAGTGCAGTTTTTCTTGTTCTGCCACCCTTTCTCTTTCTTTCACTTTCTATGCTTAAGCAGACACTCATTTTTTTATTTTTTATATCAATCAATAAATTTTATTGTTTATAGCAAATGGCCATCACAATCCAATATGAGCACAAATCACACAACTAGAAAAGACACTGTATGCTCCAGACCAGAAAAATCCACAATGTCCAAAATTTAGGAACATTCCTTCTACTCAGCACCCCTAGGGATTGGCACTATTCAGAAATGTTGCCCTTATCTTTCTGGTTTTTATTTATGACCCCCACCCCCCAAAGGATTCTACTACTTTGGGCTGATTCTTTTGGCACTTTCAACCACTTTCAAATCTGATTAGCTGTCTACTGGCATGAGTAGTGTGATGATATCATTGACCCCAGTTATGGATAGTGTTTGCTGTTTGTTGGGGGTGGAGGAAGAGATGTTTGCTGTATGGAGGTAGGAGGGCTTGCTTCATAAACCATAATTGGTTTCCACAGCTGATACCCACAGGGATCTGGCTGATGTTATAGCATCTATGGCAACCCTCAACTCCTGCCACTGAGGAATGCAGTTGGAAGTAGCATACGGCTTAAAGGCCCAATTAGGGCCACCATTCCAGCATTAAATGAAGTAATGAAGTCATGATCCTGGACACTCTAGTAGCAAAGTAGAAAGCAAAGCTATGCCAAGAGAAACGAGAGATATTATCATAGCAGCATGGACAACCACATCCACAGTATCCATGGAAATCTTGCACCAACACCGGTCACAGCCAGGCAATTTATAGTGACTTCAGGGGTGCTGTGATGCTATCACAGAAGCCGTCCCACCCCCCAGTGCATGAGCATGCTTGCAGGAAGAGATATTTGTGTCTCAGAAGCATCCATGACTCACTGGTTAGGAGGACAGCAGCTGATCCCTGCAGCCACAGTGGCATCAGCAGGATTTTGGATTTCAAGGCAGCCAAAATACAGAATCAGAAGCAGCCTGAAATTATAACACTTTTTGCCAGAACCAAACAGTGCCACTCCAGTTAAAGCAGGCAGCCAGTTTGTATAACCCAGAGTGTAGAAGGCTTCGGTATAGAAACTACAGGATGATGGCCTCACCGTCCCTTCCTCTGATAGAATTCTTAGTTAATATTCAAAACAATGCACATAAAAGATGTGCGTGACTGTCTGCGTAAGGGTGCAGCCATTTTGCAAGGGAGAAAAGATAGCCAATTCTGCTAGGTAGAATACACAGCAAAACAGCAAGGACAAAAAAGAAAGCATTGTGAGCTGCCTGGTTGCTATAGAGTACAAAATAAATGCATTATTTACACTATCGCTTTACAGGGAAGTGGAAAGGGCAGTCTTTGAGTCATTGCTAATTCCTGCAGTTGCAACAGGGGATCAAACTGGCTTCAGTTTAACTCCCAGTATTGGTTGTAGTTTATTGTCAAGTAGTTCTTATGTAAACTAGGTCATTAACATTGTGAAATTATTATTCTGCTTTGGGTGTCCCATGCTTACTATAATCAATTGTTCTTTCTCCATGATAATAACAGCACCAGCATTTGAGATGAGTTTGTTATGTGAACCAGATTAATTTCACCTTGAGTTTCTATTCTCTTGATCTATAATGGCTTATTCAAAACCTGGCTAGTTCAGAATTTCCTTGTTTTATTACACATTATTTATATCATAGGCATGTAAAGAATCCACATACAGGGCTCATTTATATGTAATGCTTAGTTCAGTACTATATGATTGAGTCGGAATGAACCCAAGCAAAACATCCGACCGCATTCTCCCCTCCTCCTCCTTCTCTCACATGGCAAGGAGGAAGCCTGGTTGGTTGTTAAGTTCAAACCAGGGGATCTGGTTTGAAACAAGCTCTGCTAAGTTTCCAAAGTAGCCAATTTCAGACCATGAATTGTTAAGCTGTCGAGGCCAGGCTGAACACTGATGAGTGGGTAGGGCTGCCATATGTCTGGATTTGTGGGGTGTGTGGGGTGTGTGTGTGTCTTCCTAACTTCCTACTTTTTGAAATATGGCAACCCTATGCTGCAACTGCCTCATTGGGTGCACTCCTAGAGGTAGCTGAGAAATGCAGGACTGATACACACATTTTCCTAACTTGTAGGTGTAGTTTTGACATTCCTTGCCTGACAGTGCCGTGACAGAAGTTGGCTTGTTAAACTAACCAGAGTTTGTTTTAAAACAGGATCCCTGGCTGAAACATAAAGGCACACCAGGATTCTTCAAAATTGAAACTAGACCCTTTCAACATTGTTCTGCTGGCAGCATTGCAGGCGTGCGCAGTTGCACAAGTCCAACGCAGTGCTCATTCTGGCTCATCCACAAAACACTAAACTTAGAGGGGAACTGCTGCTCTGAGTAGGAGACTTGGGTTCAGGACTCCCAACTTGAAGGGCCATTTCACAAACTAGGCAATGGCTTACCTCGTCACCACCAAGTGCAGACTCAACATGGAGCAGTAGCCAGTATTCACACTTTAATTTTTTAGACGGACACATGAAGCATCTTTGGTGTACATTTAAAAAGACATTGAAATATGTTTCCTAACGTTCTTTTGCACAGGAATATTTAACATTAGGCAGTATGAAGCACAAATAAACTCAAACCACCAAAACGTCAAACCAAAATGAGCAATATTACAAGATGTGCACTGAGTGAGAGTGGCTGGGCTTTGGCCATTCTTGATCTAATCTTTCTTTGCAGCCGCTTTGTGCAGACTGTTCTGTCACCATCCCCAGAATAATTTGGAAAATAACCACTTTTTAAACTTTTTTTGTTTAGTCTAGAGTATCATCATTACCTAACTTGTTACTTGAAGTAGTTTAATTTCATTGCTATCTATTTTGACAGCTGAATATTATCTTCCTGGTGATCACACTGTACAAAATGGTGAAGCACTCAAACACTTTGAAACCAGACTCTAGCAGGTTGGAAAACATTAAGTAAGTGCTTTGTGTTTGAATCAAGAACTGTGATTATTTTTTCTGATTGTTCCAACTGATTGAAAGCTCCCCCTTTCCATTAGCAACACAAGGCTTTGTTTCCCAGCACCCACAGATGTCAATTACAAGTAAACAGCACCAATCCTGCTCTCGTCATATTTGTTGCTATAATGAAACAGGCAACACTTGAAATTAAATAACTTCTGCTTGGAACAATGGCCAAGAATTTGTTTTGGTGTATTCATGGAGATTCCTCAGCAATGTAGCAAGTTCATTTGCATTTAAAATGCAGCTCCCAAACGATGTTCCTCTTTGCATGGCTGGTGTTGTTCTGCTGAGTATGTTTCATTAAATTATTTTCAGATGCTAGTGATTCTCAGCGGTTTCCCCATTCATAATCCCACTCCCCAAGAGAATTTGCTTCTACTTCTTTTGTTATCTTGAAGATTATCTGTTGCTTTTCATGCAAATTTAACAAATATTTACTTTTATCCTGTGACTACACAAGAATCACAATATTCCCTTTCTTGAAAGTAGAGCAATGGGTTATTATTCTTAATGAGAATCTTACAGTGGTAGATCATGCTTTAGGTCAGAGGTAGGCAAGATAAGATTCCACTGTCCAGTTCCAGTCCAAGCATCCCTTATGTGGGTAAAGGGAAGGAACAGATTTCTGAGAGGGATGTCTTTGGGTTGGTTGGGTGACTTTGGACTTACATTGCCTACCCCTGCTTTAGATCATTCTATATTTAGACTTGAATTGTTTTGCTAGACTTAAGAGGGACAGGACTTTCCCCCCTAATCATAAGCACTCTTACTTGGAGGTCAGATCCACTGACGTCATTGGCACTCCCAAGTGAAATGTGCTTAGTAGTGGGCTCTTGAATTGTCTTTGAATGCAGAATATGGCAGGGGCAGATTTGCAACAAAGCTAGCATTACAAACTAGAAGATGCTTAGATAGGTCACAATATCAGCTTCATTGCATGTTGCATGTTAAGAGAGAGAGCTAATCTTTAGCACCTCTCTTTTCTTCCTTTTCTTCCTCTTTCTGTCTTCTCATCCACACCAGTAATTACCGTGTTTGTGATGGCTACTATAATACGGACTTACCTGGGTAAGATAGAACCCTACATTAACAAATTTAAAGCATGACTTTTTAATTTTTATTTTTTAAAAAAACAACAACAACTTTACAAATTTGGACAATTTTCTGGATTGTCCGTAATTTTAATTAACAACTTTGGAGATAATCTAATTTGCTAAACTATTTCCAACTATTATATGCTTTTTATTATTTTAAACTGCTTGCGTCTGCACTTTGAATTTTCTAATTTTAACTAATTTTTGTATAAAATTACTAAAAATGCTTTCTTATTAATTTCAATTTAAATTCTGTCTAATGATTTTGTTTCTCTTTTCTGCTTATAATGCTTTCTAGCTATGAAGATAATAAGCCATTTATCAAGTAAGATCATTAGTTAGATGTGGAATGCACTGAATAAACCCCTTTCCCCTTCATTCTGTGCTGTCCTCTGCAATTTCTCCCCCCCCCCCCCCGAAACTATTCATGACAAAATATCCTTCAAAGACTTTCTTTTGTGATTAAATCCATATATTTGTCACATTTCAGTAAGGCACTTTCATGTGAAAGTTAGACTATCTAGTTTAGCAGAGTCTTCAAACTTTAGGTTATCAGCTTTTGATCTGCCATTTAACTTTTGTGTATTTGTGTTATTTGTGTATGTGTGTGTCAGATGCAAGCACAATTGTTAAAATATGGGCATCCATTAGTGGTTAAAAGAGACCTTCAAATCTCCAAATATACACGCATACATACAGATAAAGCAAAGGGGTTTCTGGACCTGGTACTAGAGCATTGCATTTTAAAATAACTACCGCTGCTGTTTTCATTGGAAACTAAAACGGAATTGCTCTTCCTATAATAGATAAAAGGTTAAAGCCAATAATTTATAATTATATATGACTAAAAACCTAGTAAGAATAAATTGCAGCAAGTAAACTTTTAATATGCAATTTTGCAATGTGCATTTTTTTAAAAAACAAAACAAAACGACAGTGTTACTTAAATTGCTTTTCTTTTTCAGGTCTTGGGCCCTAGGTGCATTTGCTCTCCTGTGTCTTCTGGGCCTAACATGGTCTTTTGGACTGCTTTATGTCAACGATGAGACCATTGTGATGGCATACCTCTTCACAGTATTTAATTCTTTCCAAGGAATGTTTATTTTCATCTTTCATTGTGCACTCCAAAAGAAAGTGAGTCATTGCACATATACACTTCCTCTGTATCTCCAAAATATTTCCAGTATCTCTTTTTAAACAAGGCATTATATATCAGTAGTGCATAGACAGGTGGAAGGTAGCGCTCTGTTGTTTAACTTGTGATCCAGCTGCCAACAAAACTGCTGTTAGAAGTCCTGATTGTTAGGTTACTTTTACCCATTCTTCTGCATTCTTGCGATACTCCCCCTAGGTGGCAGTGTCACAGACGAAAGTGAACACACGCCAATAATTGGGATTGTCTGGATGTAGTAAATTCCACGTTACCATGTTTAATGTAGGGGAATCAGAGCAGAATTCTATATGTGTCTATTCCAAAGATCTCAAATGAGATCAATGGGGCTATTTTCCAGGCAACTTCTTACTAATCCTAGTGCCAATGACTTGCAAGGCAAGTTGGGCCATAAACTAGACATGTAAACGTGCCTATCTTTAAAAAAAGCTGCAAAGCCACTTAATAACATGGCCATAGCAGCAGGGGAGGGGGGTGGCAGCTGCCCTCCCAAATAAAATAAATCAATAAAAATACTTAACTAACAGAGGTTTTCCCCACTAACATGAAGCCTGGCTATGCCCATGCTTAAGAAAGCAAATAAATAAATAAATGGAATCAGAAAACATTCTAAAAATGGATGGGTTTGTTGTTCAACAAACATTTATGGCCTCTGTTATGCAGCATGAAACAAATAAGTATATTGTGTTTAACTATTAAAACAGGGTAGCAGCAGTTCCTCTCCCCTGAAACGTATTGGTGGATGGGGAGGCACTGTTAGCCATTGATCAACCCCTGTAGCACGTCTTTCTTTTCATCTGTGATTTTTCTGGCTGATGGTAGATTTGTTCATTATGAGGTGAAGCTTTTAGCAAAAGTTGATCCCCAGCAGGGCTCTTTTCTTTCCACCCTCCAAGAGCAGGATTGTACTTAGATATAGGTAAAATACTATTTATAATCAGCATTTTAAAGAGAACTGTGAAAATCAAATTACTGTTCACACATTGGGATCCCTGATTCATAGGACATTTCATTAATTTGAGATCATTGGATAAAATGCATGCTGTTTATTGGCTGGTAGTTTGATAAGAGTTGAATCAGAAGTAGCCTTTTGTATTTGAAATGAAGTTGGCATTTCATTATTATTTTTTTACAACTGGTATACTCTCCAGTTTGAGTGTGGCTGCTATGATACAGGCAAAGTGATTTGCGTCATGAAATAGGGAATTGCCAATTGGACAGTAGGTATTTCCTCTGAATTAGAGGAATGGAATGAATATTTGAAACATTTTAAAATGAAAATAGTCAAGATACAAATGCTTCCTAGACTAGGCTATTATAAAACAATGTTGTTGTTGTTTTAAAAAGCCCCAATAACATCAAAAGGCACATTGCCTTTATTCCTTATTCGAATTATGTATTGTTTTTATACTATGTTGCAGTAGTCAGAAGCAATATTAAGTGCCAGTTGAGCATGGAAAAAGCTTAACCTTCGCACAAGATGTTTCATACCTGCAAGAAACATTCAGGCTGCCGTTTAAGCTTTAAAAAGTTTCCGTGTCTTTCCCTGGATATCATTCTACTTCTGTATACATAGCTAATGTGTTCTTTTTATTCTGTTATTACTAGTTGGCCACTAAATTGAACAGAGAAATAGAACTGTGAAAGTGAAAACTATTATGTTTCTAGTCCTGACAAGATGATAGTGCTGTTACTTCCTTCAGTTTTGAACAAGCTGTAATTTAGAAATAATGACAGTGGAATGTGCTGCACTGACAGATAATGTACATTCACAGCAGTATAGACATTAGGCAAAAATCAGCCCCAGGGGGTGGTATTTGGGAGGCAGGGGGAATTAAAAAGACAGTGACAGTCGCTGGTCACAAACACACACACACAATTTTGCAGCTTATATAGGAAACCCATACTATGCCCATTCTCACCCCTGGCCTAAATTTCTAAGGCCATTAAAATCTTTTAGGCTGTAATCCTATATAAACCTGAGAGTAAGCTCCATTTAAACTGATTTGGAATTGTTTCTGACTTGACATGCATAGTATTAATCTTATTTCCCTGGGGGTATTAGCATCATTCACTTAGCTATATATTTTTGTGAACTTAATCACACTAGACATTGAAATGCAACTTTATTTTGTGCCGTCCAAATAAATTCAATCCCAAATATCCTTGAAATTAGCAGTGTAGCTCCCAGTAGTGGTCAGTGGGGATGGCAGCACTTACCTAATCTCCCATCACCTAGGTTTACTGTGGAGGAGCGAGTGAGGTTGGCATGATGCAAATGCACCAGTGGGAGCACCAGATCGTCTCCACCAATGCATTTGCATCATGGTAACCTCACCATAGGTAAGGGACGTGGGTGGCACTGTGGGTTAAACCACAGAGCCTAGGACTTGCCAATCAGAAGGCTGGCGGTTCGAATCCCCGCGATGGGGTGAGCTCCCGTTACTCGGTCCCTGCTCCTGCCAACCTAGCAGTTCGAAAGCACGTCAAAGTGCAAGTAGATAAATAGGTACTGCTCCGGCGGGAAGGTAAACGGCATTTCCGTGCGCTGCTCTGGTTTGCCAGAAGCGGCTTAGTCATGCTGGCCACGTGAAGCTGTACACCGGAAGCTGTACACCGGCTCCCTCAGCCAATAAAGTGAGATGAGCGCCACAACCCCAGAGTCGGTCACGACTGGACCTAATAGTCAGGGGTCCCTGTACCTTTTTAACCTCACCGCTGGGCTCCCCATAAACCTTGGCTGCACTGGTGAAGTTGTTGTTCCATTTCCCAGGCCACTACAACTATGGTACCCAGCTGTCTTCATTGCTCTCGTTCCATTTTGTTAGCCAACAGAGCTGCTTGGCACAGACTGGCTCTCTTCAAGCCATAAGTGGTCACACTAGAGTACGTCTGGAATTGTTTGCAGTGTACTGGGAAAACCAGTTGAGACACAACCTCCACCTGGTCATGGTTCAAAGCCACACTGGAATGTGAATCATGGGGGACATTTTGTCTATGATTTCCTTTTACCTGCAGTTCTCCAGCTAGGAAGATAACTAGAGAAAGGATAATTGCAAGGCGTAAGAGAGGCAAGGATTTTGTGCTTCACTGACATGCTTTTAATTTTGTAAAAATTTAATACATTTTTCTTAATTTTCTTGGAAATATAAAATTGGCCCTGTTTCAGAAGGCCTTGTTTACCTTTGATGTCTGCCTCAGATCTTAGGAGCAGGTAGGCTAGAAATATACAGATAGATACATACAGAAATAGATTATTTAAAAATGAAAGCATGAATATTTATGAACATCGTTGTTAACATACAGGTGCGTAAGGAGTACGGCAAGTGCTTCAGACATTCGTATTGCTGTGGAGGATTGCCAACAGAAAGCCCACACAGTTCAGTAAAGGCATCGACTACAAGAACTAGTGCTCGCTATTCCTCTGGCACTCAGGTAACAAACATTTTGACAGAACCTTTTAATGACAGCATCTTTTAATTAACCTTGCTTATAAAAAGCCCGCTGAGATGCGTTCCATTCAGATGCACTAATTGTGTTCTCATTATAACAGCCTTGATGACAATTGCATGCTTTTTTTAATATATTCTGGGCCTGATTCTAAACATTCCTTCAAGGTTGAGCTTTATAGTAGTTATTTATTTTTTAGTTTTTAAAAAAGACACTAACAACAAACTCTCTTATTGGTCCATAAGCAAAGTTAGAGCTTACTTATGGCCAGAAAGTGGCCAAGAGATGTGATTTTTAATAGCGTGTATAGTCAGCAGTAAGTCTGAGACATGCTTAATATAAATCAGTTCGGGAGACTACATGTTTCACAAATGACTTTCCATTTTACAAAGGTAAATATAACCATTTTCAGGAAGTTTTCCCGTATGCATAATAATACTACAAGTAGAGAAAGATAGTAGCCTGATTGGACTGCCTGTTTGATCAGTGACACTAAAGATAAATACATTGTTACCCTTCCTTTGAAAAAGAAGTCCAAACATTTGCTTTCTGTTAAATTTATTTATTTTTTTAATGCAACTAAAGAAGCAACCATCAAATGCATTCAACCTCACTTTTCTTTATGTAGCCTAGGCCAGTTCCCTTATCAAATGCTGCAGCTCCAAAAGACCTTCCTAAACTTTAATGCCAGAGCTCAGCTAAAAGAATGTGCATTAGATGACTTTCCAGTCTTAATAATTAAGTGCATCACTTCCCTCTACACTTTGGGACTGAAGTTAGTTGCAACTCAGCTTGGGCACAAGACTGTCCAGCACTAAGTGCTCAGGCTGAAGAGAAAGATACCCAGCAGCATGAACCAACTGATGTCCTAAGTGGGCACCAAAGAACCAGAAACTAGTTTGAAGCCAAGCGTACCACAGCCAGTTCCATACTCCTCTCCAATACTTTGGTCGTAAGAACATGCATTGCGGCAGGCATGACAGAGAAGTAGGTTAACAGTGCAATTCTGTGCATGCTGACTTGCAAGTAAGCCCCACCATGTTCACTGGGTCTTACTCCAAGGTACGCTTCCGTGGGATTGTAGCTAAATGTGCCAGGTTGCCATGTAAGATGTGACAACTATGCCCTATTTCTTCCGTTAACAGAGCCGAATAAGGAGGATGTGGAATGACACTGTGAGAAAACAATCTGAATCATCCTTTATCTCAGGTGATATCAATAGCACTTCAACACTTAATCAAGGTCAGTTGCTGGTCACATCACACTCTAGTTTTGTTCTTTCGGCGGTATTTTTTTCAAATAAGAATTTAGGAGAATTGGGTTGCAGTAAATAAATCAAATAAGCAGATGTGCTCTGGGGTAGGTAGGTTAAATATCTCAGCATTGGAATGGAAGCACACACACACACATTGTATAAAATTATAGCTCAACTCGGTCTTGAACACATTTAAACCTTAGTTCCCTCATGCTCTTTGCTCAGGATTGAATCTGACATTCTTATTCATGGAAATCTTATTTAAATAAGTCTCATCAATAATTTAAACATAAAAGCAAGAACATAATTTTAAACTTTTGCTAACCTTTGTAGTCTAAAACTGAAACAGAACTATACCAGCACAGTGACATTGTAAATGCATAAGATTTCCATATGCGGACATTTTGCCTGTGAAATCAAATTGACACCAGCTCTATACAAAAGACATCTGCAAATAGGGTTTCCCCCACAGTATAGTTTTGATCATATCTATAACGTACAGCATTTGTCTGCCACATGACAACCTGAAAAGAAGTAAGGGAGGGGAAAGCCACAGAACAGACTTAAGATGTCTGGTCACAGTTTTATCACTATAACTCAGATTGAATGTTCTCAGGCATTCAAGACTTCACAGAAGTATACTAAATGATTATGAAGGCTACCCATGCCATCTCCAGCAGTAAACTAACCAAAGCTTCTCATCCAAATCTTAATATATTAATAGACACTTTATCAAAAAATACTAATGTACAACTATGTACCCCCAGATACATATGGAAATCCACCTTTGGAATAAATCTAGATCTGCTACCCCCAGCCTAGCGCTGTCCAGATGTTTTGAACCAACAATCAGCCCTTCGGCCACAGCCAGCTTTTCTGGCAAATTGAAAATGCTACTAGGGTAGGGGACCACTGTGATTTTAACAAGGAAAAAAAATAACCCAATTACAGCCTCCCTCTCTCCCTTCCCAGAGGAATTAACCTCTTATCTAGGCTGTTACCACGTTTTTCTGAATGCTGTATCCCCCTGATGCCACAATAGAAAGTTTCCATTCCTTCAGGGATTGGTGTTGGGGTAGTGGAGCCAGAATGTCTTTTGTTCAAAATCATGGTACAACCAATCTCAGATGCTTCTTTCTCCGTAAAGAAATAGGAAATGTATGTAGAATAGCTGCTGGCTGACATTTATCCCTGGCAAGCAACATCTGAATAGGCCCCAAGCCAGATTTTATTTTATTTTTTAAATGGCGTGTGAATAGAACATATAGCACTTCTTTTTGTTGTAAGAAGTAGAAAATCGTCCATTGTCTGACTGGTTGTACTGCCAGCATCTCCTCCAGTTTCCTTGCAATTCTAGGGTCTGCTGTATTGAGCTAGCTAGTTGGGCACAATCTTTAAGAGAAAACAGCAAGTCCCATTTGAAAGCTTCCACTAATTTCCGTGAGTTTTTGTGCACTGGGACTTTCCCTGTGAAATGTGCTCTGAACTTCTAGCAGCCAGTGCTGCATTTTTCAGTTAATAATAATAATAATAATAAAAAAGACCATGACCTTTGAGTTCTCAGAGCCAACACACTAGAGTTAGAGAATCGTTAGTCTTTCCGCCACAGTGCAGAAATTAAGACAGAGGTGGGGAATTATGGTAATTAGCTGAAATTGCCATGTGGTGTAAAGTTTGCAATGTACAGCATAGGGGAAGATTCTTTGAATTGCACTTTCTTGTATTTAGATTGCATCTTTAAAAAAACTGTGAAAATCAAATAAATGAAACCAAACACCAAATAAGATTAACATAATCTGTCAGTAAAGCAATTCCCTGAACTGCAGGATTTTTGCTACCTACAGTAATAATATTTTGAGTAGTGATAAAGGCATTAATATTTAAAATGTAATATCTGCTGCTATTGCCACAATGAGAACCTAATCAATTTAAATTTTGTATGTAAATTTTTTGGCTGCTCTCTATCTCATTCTGGACATGTAATATATTCAGACAACATCCACCTCTCCTACCCACTGTCACACTGCTCAACAGAACGGCACTTTCGCCTTGCTTGTGTATATATGATGCATTTGGGCCCACAAAGACTGCACCATAATTCCATCTCCCCTGACAACTGTATTAATTTAAGATACCCAAGATCAATATGGGTTTTCAAATGCCTAGTTTTTAACAAATTGCTTAGAAACTTTCTCTGCTTCTTTAGAGGGCATATGCAAAAAGTGTTGATGCATTGGGATTGAAATTGCAGAAATAAGCTGTTTGCTCTAGCTTTCAGTGTTCATTTAAGATTATTGTTGCAGGGAGGACAGACATAACTTAAACATAACTCACTTAAAAATCCTAACAGATAGCGTTGCAGCATGAATCCGTTTCTCCCATAAGAATTTATGAATGATTTGCCCTCAACTCCACCCCCCCACCCCCCCCTCCATGCCTCCCCTTAAGCATGCGCTCCTTTGCAGCATATAACAAGAAAGGCTTCATGCAGCTTGCCATCACTTACCTTTGGCTGAAGAGGTTGTTTTTCACTTGCTCTCTCTCTCCCCCCCCCCCCCGGCTAAGTTAGTAATAAACCCTGTAGGTTTCCGAGATTGACCGGCGTGGCTCTAAATTAACACAATTTTGATTTCTCTATTACGGCGCCTATTACCCATGCTTAAGGTTAGAGACATTAAGCTGTAACATCTTGAAATAGAACATTGGTCTTTGCGTTTAATTGCTATTCTTGTTTTAACAGTGATTTTGTATAAATTAGCAAATGTCATTCTTAGCAGGTGTTTACTTTGGGGATTTGGCCAGCACCTGTGAATTACTGAACTCTAACTACATTTTCCCTCTCGTCCTTCAAATTAGTAGTTCAAATACATTCAGAAATGTTCAGCTGAATCAAATTTGACAAGATATACACGACTCATGATGACATTTTTGTAAAAAAATATATATATATACTTTATTGGAACTGTCAGAATCAAATTAAGGAGCTGATGTCTCTCTTTCTGTTTCTTTGCTTTAGGAATGACTGGCAATTACCTACTAACAAACCCTCTTCTTCGACCACACGGCACTAACAATCCTTATAACACATTGCTCGCTGAAACCGTTGTATGTAATGCCCCTTCAGCTCCTGTGTTTAACTCACCAGGTGTGCCCACACTTTGGGATATGTTGCTTTTGCTTTTGTTTCTTGATGGTATTTTGCTCAGAGCCTCCGTCGGTTAATTTGGCCGGACACCTAGAATTGCCGTCCATATATTTCTTTCTCTCCGTCGAGAAGTACTGCTGATAACGCCAGGCTTGTAAAACTGCACTATATTATAGTGATAATGCCTTTGCCATAATAGTATTTGCCAATAATCCTCCCATGTTTTTAACACAGGTGGCATAAATCTTAATATACTATTACAGGACTGACACTCCATGGTCCGAGAGCCCATCTTCAAGATATATATCACTTAGAGGTATCATGTCTATGCAATATAAAATTAATCTGAAGCTTGCTGAGAAACAATCTGCTTACGGAGTTGATCAGACAATTAAACGCACAAAGAGGCATATCGACACCCGGATCATCCTGGTGTGGGAAACTGAATTTGGAGTCATATTTAGAGGCAAACTATAGTATAGTGCAGCTTTATAGGAACTCTCCATCCCCCCTTTGGCTAGAATTAGAAGAACATCATTTATGTGGGATGCACAAGTCTGATCCTAAGACTTATTTGCTGTACCAGCAACTAGATGCTTAGGATGGGACGTACCTCCTGCTCTGCTACGAGCAACTGTCTCCTAACTTGACACTGCTCTGATGCATTATTTAGTTGCCAGTACATTAATTCAGCGCTACGGGCAGCCATGGTAGCATCAGGATGTCAAGGCTTTATTACTAACCCCACCTTTGTTATACTGTACTATCCAACTGCTTTTCTTAACTTCTGAGCCAGTTCAAAAATTAATGCATCTTTATTAATTATTAGTGGAATAAGCCATCAAATATACTAGCCTCGAATGTAATTGAAATTCTGTGTTAAGAATTTTATACTTTGTTGTATATCTATATAGCTATATATAAAAAGCTGTTGTTACATGTCAAAGTTCCTTATTCTTTAAAACTGAACTGCAGTTTCTATGTTCATTCTCGTGTTTTCTTACTTTCCTTATGCTTTCCTCTAGCAACCTACAGAGAGACAAGTATGGGAGTAAAACTTAACTTTGCCTATCAAATGTAAATTTTTTCAGCATGATTTTTAATGGGCACAATTAAAATATAACTAGCGGTCATGAAGTAGACTCAGCGGGCAAGTGGTTCACAATTTGCAAATGAAATATTTCCACGCTCAAACAGTACATGTGTACTGCTTTTCGGAGAACAATCTAAAAAAATAATAATCAAAAATCAAATCACAAGAGGTCTGTAGCAAGCCCTATTGGTAACTTATGATATCCAATGCTGAAATAATTTGCTGCTTAAAACCAGAGCACAGTTGAGCAGAAATGCTTAATAATTGACTTAACATTTCCACATTCCCACAGTAATCTTGCTACAGGCTATGAAAGACTTCAAGTGAATTACCTGATCACGGGCAACTAAACTTGCCTCTTTAAAACTGGTTGAAGTACATTCAAGTGTGCTTAACTCTGCAGTATATCATAGAAAATTCATTTTGGATTATTAAATATGCTTCAATATCTCTTTAATAGAGGATAAAGTATTAGATTATTAAAAAGAGAGAAAGAGAGAGAGAATGCCTTCAGAGGGGAAATTAATGCCGGCATGTGGTCCAAGTGTTGCCTCTCTCTTATAAATGCCATATGTTTCATATGGATAAAGCTTTTGCAAGAAAGATCTGGGAACATATATGAAAATACCCAGCTACAAAAGTTGTTTAATCAAAGCCTAGAGAGGCTTTCAAAGAATTGCTATCCTTTTAACTAATTCAGTACGCATGGATGGCTAGAACAACACAATACAAGATTAGCTGCAGTTATTCCACTTAAAAAAAAAAAAAAGTATTCTGTGACCAAAGAAAAGTTACTTTTGGGCATCAACCCAATCTTTCTATCTTTATAGAAGCAACTTGAATTTTCTTGCTTAAGCTGCAGCTTTAAGTGCAGTCTGAAAGTAAAACAGGAAACGTTCTTAGAGGCACACACAATCTTTTATTTCTCTGTAACAACTCCAAGCCTTGCATGTGATGCAGCAGCCTCAGTGGTCAGTTCCATTCCAACAACAGTATTTCATTCTTTCTTAATTTCGCCCCCCCCTCCAAACATTGCTCTAGAATTCTAAAAGCGATTCTTCTAAAAGTTCACTAACAAACCATCTAACTTTATCCATGATACATGCCATTCAGTTTCTTTCATAGCTTTCTTTTTCTTCTTTGCCTGGGAAGCACTGTGATGTCTTAGTTTACATGTCTTTTGTGTCTCCAGAAAAAATGGAATTTCTTTGTATAGAAAAAGAGCATGTCACCATAAAATTCCAGTCGCGCCCCCCCCCTTCTTTCCAAAACTTCTTTCCATCTTTCCCGCAGATGTATCCAATTTCTCCATTTCTCCAGCAGTTGAAAGATATCGGCCCTGGCTGATAATCTCCTCCCATTCCACAGCTAATATCTCTTCTTTGGTTAATTTCTGTGACCCATGCTTAGAGAAACCCTTGACATCTCTGCTTTTGACTTCCATACGCCCATAATGTCTGTGGGCCTAACTCTTTAACAGACTATGCTGGTTCATTCAGTGCTGTCACTGTGACTGATGCAAGCTGCAGGCGAACTTTGACCTCCTGAAGCCTGCCACCGTTGCTGGCGGAGAGAATATTAAAACGCAACCAAAAATTAAAAATGAACAAAACAAAAATCATATTGGGGGAAAAAAGAGAGCTGTTATTGCTAGTAATCTAATTTGCTGAACCCTTGCTCTGACTAAGTTGCTGAGAAGCTCAGTAATTCTTCATCATGTTACAATAAATCATTTTACTTTCTTTTATATATCAGCTACTCTTAGGCCAGATAGCCTGAGCAGACAGACATGATGTGAGTTGTCCAAAGTGAGTCATTCCACCTGCTGTCTTCCGTGTTGTTGGATGGTGCTTGTGAGCCTCAATCCCTGTTAGTGTGAGAGGTGGCTGTCTGTGCTTAACATGAAATCTATGTACTTGTCCATTTTTTTCCATTCTTTTCTTTACTCCATCTTCAGATAAATAAATAAAAACCACACACACAAGAGGAAATGTTAGAAATGCTATATATTAAAATAGTTGCTTGCCAGTTACGTGGGTTTATTGTTACACATTTGCCTTATGTTTCGTATGTGACCTGATTCCTTTTTTTCTTTTTTAATTTAGTGTTGTTTAGGACAAATTATGTTGCGTTCATTCCTCCCCCCCCCCCCGAATCATGGTGTTGCACTAAAAATATAAATGTTGATTGCTTTGCATTAGATATGCAAGTGCATGGAGTGACCATTCTTTTCCTTGAGGGAAGAGCTATACAACTGGGTGCTAAATTGATGCATTTGAACCTTTTCCATCTGTTTTCAAATTCCTAAATTCAAAGTATCATTGACGCTCCACGGAAAAGCAGTATTACTCTGTAAAATTCTCTCTCTCTTCTATAAGGTGCGTAACTCCTTACACTTTTGGGGAAGTCCCAACCCCCTCCTCACGTTCCTCGAGTCTTACTTTCAAGTACAACTTTGTCCTGAACTACATTAAAGACCTTTATAGAATAAGAACGTTGGGCTCTGGTGTTGGCAATAACCCAAAGATGTCCCTTTTCTGTTTCAGGACATTCACTGAACAATGCCAGGGATACAAGTGCCATGGATACTCTACCGCTAAATGGTAATTTCAACAACAGCTACTCTTTACGCAACGGAGACTACAACGACAGCGTGCAAGTTGTAGACTGTGGGCTAAGCCTGAATGACACCGCCTTTGAGAAAATGATCATTTCGGAATTAGTACACAACAACCTGCGGGGCAGCAGCAAGAACCACAACCTAGAGCGCACATTGCCAATCAAAGCTGTGATCGGCGGGAGCAGTAGCGAAGACGACGCCATTGTAGCAGATGCTTCGTCTCTGATGCACAGTGATAACGCCGGCCTGGAGCTGCACCAAAAGGAACTCGAGGCGCCTCTGATTCCCCAACGGACTCACTCCCTTCTGTACCAGCCACAGAAGAAAGTGAAGACGGAAGGAACAGACAGCTATGTGTCCCAGCTGACGGCCGAAGTTGAAGACCACCTCCAGTCCCCCAACAGAGACTCTCTGTACACAAGCATGCCCAACCTCAGAGACTCTCCTTACCCGGAGAGCAGTCCCGACATCGAGGAAGACCTCTCTCCCTCCAGGAGGAGCGAGAATGAGGACATTTACTACAAGAGCATGCCAAACCTTGGAGCTGGCCATCAGCTTCAGATGTACTATCAAATCAGCAGGGGCAATAGTGACGGCTATATAATTCCCATTAACAAGGAAGGATGTATTCCGGAAGGGGACGTTAGGGAAGGACAAATGCAACTAGTGACAAGCCTTTAATAGTGTAGCAAAGGAATACTGAAGGCCACATTGCAAGTATTAAACAGACTTAATTGGCCCCATGCAGGCTCCCTCATATCTGCTCGAAGCGACAATTTCTGTTGTCCCTGTGGTTTCTCCCGTGTAAAGGAGACGACTGGACCTTGCAGTTCTGTGAATTTTTATAAAACAAAGCTTTGTATATACACAGAGTATACTAAAAGAATTATTTGTTACAAACAGAAAAAAAAGAGATACCATCAAGGTATTTTAAGATATCTTGCTGCTGACGTAAAAGAGATTGTGAAATACACACACACACACACACACACACACACACAAACGTTCCAGCCATTTTACTGCAGCAGTTTGTGAACTAAATTTGTAAATATGGCTGCATCATTTTTTGTAGGCCTGCATTGTATTATATACAAGACGTAGGCGCTAAAATCCTGTGGGACAAATTTACTGTACCTTACTATTCCTGACAAGACTTGCAAAAAGCAGGAGAGAGATTCTGCATCAGTTTGCGGTTCACTGCAAATCTTTTCCATAAAGGTAAAGATTGAAAACCTGTCTAACCACTAGCAATCAAGCCACAGGCCTTATTTCATATATTTCCTCAACTGTACAATGAACTGTTCTCATGAAAAAAAAATGGCTAAAGAAATTATATTTTGTTCTATTGCTAGGGTTAAATAAATAAATAAATACATTTGTGTCCAAACAGAAATATAATTGTCATTAAAATAATTTTAAAGAGTTTGAAGAAAATATTGTGAAAACGCTCTTGGTTGCACATATGCTACAAGCTGTCCGTCCCCCCCGTCCCCCTTTTACACTTGGTTCATAGTAGCGTAATATGTTGAAAAAGTTCTATCCATTTTCACTTCTTTTTCACTGTAAACAGTGCTCTGCTTTGACGTTAGTATTTCTTCTTACGTTTTAAATTTCTTATTGCCAAAAGAACATATATTTTTTTCTGGGCAGAATTCTTTTAGACGCCAATTAATTTCATGCCTTGCACACTATGAAATTTGGGTTGTTGTTGTGTTTTTTTAAAAAAAGAAAAATCTATATCAGGTTATAAATCACTTCCCTTTTCATTCTTTTAACTTTGAGGAAGGCTGAAAGGAAGGGAAGTGGCCAAAGGGACAGACATACTAGTGAATCTCAAACAAACTAATGAATTAAAGGTGCCTGACCTTTTTAAGCTAAGAGAAAACATAAATACTCTTCCATATTCCTCCTGCCTATATTTAGTAATTAATTTATTTTATGATAAAAGATCTAATTAAATGTACATTGTTTCAGGGGTTTTTTTTGCTTTTTTTTCAATCCCTTTGTGTAAACCTGTTAATAATGAGCCCATCACTAATATCCAATGTAAAGTTTAACACCTGTTTGACAGTAAATAAATGTGAATTTTTTTTCCAAATAGGTAAAACGCTCTTTCTTACATATGAGTCATAAGCTCGATTATTCACCGTGTGAGCTGGCTAAATTCAGCTTAGCATCACTCCCTTACAGTTCTCAATTTATATGGAGAGGTCTGGTGTAGGAGCTGCCTATATATCTCTATTGAATAGAGGTCATTGCTGCTACTTGATATTCTAGTCATAGTCACATATGATCAAGATCAGAAACATGAGCTCTGTTACAAAAGTGTTTGGCAGCCTCCTCCATTTACATAACAGATTTTTTAAAAATTCAAATAGGAATATGATTTATTAAAAATAAAAAAGGATGCAAACTCTGCAGTCATATTTCAGGCAACTGTAATTATATGGCTATAATTAGTGATAAAGATAAGCTCTTGTTGCAGGGAGAGAAAAAATACTAATATTGCAGCATTTATAGGAGTGCCATGAATATTCAGGGCCTTGCAAAATATGGTAAATCACAGCAGTCTTTTGTGATATGCAAATTATCGTTTCTGTTATTACTACTATTAGCAGATGGGGAATCGAGGCAGGAAGCTGATACTTTGCCCAAAGCTTTATAGCATGAAGCGGGATTTAATTTTAGACGCACTACTTTGGAACTGTCTGTTCATTCCTTTTCACTAAATTGCCCGTAGATTACTCGAGATTCCGGATTTTCATTTGCAAAAGATTGGATTTAAGTATTATACTGATTTTTTGCTAAATTGTTGCATTCTTCCCTCCCTGCTCACCACTTGTTGTTGCAACCCCAACTGTTAGAAAAATCAAATTCAAACAGGTACTTTTATATATTCATTTTGCCAGCATTTTCCTTAATTACAGCTATTTGGTACAATCCACCAGGAAGTTCTGCAGAAGCGCCATTGGCTTGCGTTCCTCAACTTCCCAATGGCCTTTACATATTGATTAATGGGATTTCATCAAAAGAAAGCTTTTGTGATTTATAGCTGCTATGTATGCCTAAGGAAGGACTAGCAAATGCACATTGAGTTTTATCATAAGTTAGGGGTTCCCCCATGATTGCTTCAGATCTGAATGACTTCCTAAGCTCACCTGGCCTTAATTTTTTTGCAAGGAAAGCAGTAGCACCCTCCTTGATCCTTACGTCTGTGTGCACTGCATAGCCAAAGTACTTGGTGGCTATATGGGGTAAACAATGGGTAGGCAAACTAATGCCCGGGGGCCAGATCCGGCCCAATCACCTTCTAAATCCAGCCCACGGACGGTCGGTCCAGGAATCAGCGTGTTTTTACATGAGTAGAATGTGTCCTTTTATTTAAAATGCATCTCTGAGTTATTTGTGGGGCATAGGAATTAGTTCATTCCCTCCCCTTCAAAATATAGTCCGGCCCCCCACAAGGTCTGAGGGACAGTGGACCGGCCCCCT
Source organism: Podarcis raffonei (assembly GCF_027172205.1). Classification (NCBI taxonomy): domain Eukaryota; kingdom Metazoa; phylum Chordata; class Lepidosauria; order Squamata; family Lacertidae; genus Podarcis; species Podarcis raffonei. The sequence continues at coordinate 32,021,295 of NC_070607.1, read as the reverse complement.
GCTGAAAAGTTTGCTGACCCCTGGGGTAAACCATAAATTAATATGGGTCACAAGCTAGAATTACGACACAGCTGTCATCTGTGCTTAAGGGCCTGGGAATCATTAATATCCAAGGCATCTTAGATGAACATCTTTGTTGGGAGGACAACCAGTTGTCCAAGTCTTTCTTCATTATGATAAAGTCTTTCTGTAGATGCAACCTATGGTTATTAAGTTTTGCCATATTGTATGTGGGGAATGCAATTGGTAGCGCATTGTTGGAGCATTAGCGCAGAATGTTAGAGGCACATGATGCAGTTAGCAGCTCTGGTCCTGTGAACTGCCCAGAATGAATTCCCATAAGCCATGTGTTGCAAGGTGCCCTGAGCTCTTTGGGGATAACAACAAAGTCCAGCTAATAAATAAAGTGTACTTACATCATATACAACTGGTTTCCATGAACCTACAAAAGAGAGAAAAAAGACCGTTCATTCGAATCTTCTCCGCTGCTGTAGCAGTCAATACCAACTGACAACGAAAGAACTATGTAAAGGAAGTGAGCAGATAAAGGCTTGAGAATATACAATTCTTTTGTTAGCTGTTTCTTATTACGACAATTGCTATTAATTATGTAGAGAAATTATCAATATATATGATACTAAACAAGATTAAGTTAAACATCCGTGCTAGAAGCTAGACGAACAAAATAGAACAGAAAAGGAAGAGTGGAAAAGACAAATGGAAACAGATAAGACCAAACAGAATTTACAGGCATATTTAATTCATAAGAGTTGCGTTCGTTTGGTGATCACTTATTTAATGCTCTATTATTCATTGATTGTCTAGGATGCTAACTAACTTAATAGTTTCTCTCTCTCTTTTTGCCGCCTTTGTTATAAAGAAATCTGCAGTTAATCTGATGTGCTTAAAATACTCGGGGCCTCTACATTCTTATTGTTGTTGTTTTTTAATTACACAAACCACCATGGATAAATAGTGCGAGAAAATAACTCTGCTATAGTTTTTGCAAAATTTATTTATTGCCATGGGGCTGGGATGAGTACTCCGGCGTTACAAGGAAATTCGGAACTAAACAAAACGCTCAACTAAAATTCAGAAAATGGTAAGGAAATGATATATTGCTTTGCTTGGTGTGTGGGGGTGTGTGGTTTTTAAAAACCTAGCATTCAACGCTTACAAGAGCGCTGTAACGAAGAGGGAGTGTGCATCCACAAGGAATCATTGTAGTTAAAGGACGAGGACATCCGGCTACTCCTTGCTAATGACTTTGACATTAGTTCGAGACCTTGTTTGTAATCTATGAAACGCATTTGTCACCTTTTAAAGAAAAGAAAAAAGCATCCATGGATTGGAACCTTATTCTGAAGGCAAAAGTCTTAATAGCCACAGCATATCTCAAATTGGGGGAATCTTAACCAGGATCATTTAACTTAGGGGGAAGACAAGGAAGAGTAAGTTATGTAGCAACATTGCATAAAAACAAACAATAAATGCAGCATGGAGGCATGAAGACTATAGCTGGTTGTCATCTCAAGAATCGGAAGGGTGGAAATGAACCACACTGTAGAAATAAACATGGCAGTTTATTTCCTTTTCATAACTTTTCCCTTATATTTGAGCTTTCAGATGATGTGCTCACTTCCGTGTTACTTGCTTCGGGGGGGGGGGGAGTGTTTGCAAATAGTATGAAAATGAGTGCTACGCTTGCGATATATTTCACAACAGTTCCCAAAATGCCTTTCACTGTGTGTGAAGGCTCAAATACAACATGAAAATTAATAGTTAGGGAAGCACTGTGAAAATGGAATAAACTTTCATGTGACTAGAGCTTGTGTCCTTTCTGAGCTCCTTGCCGGCCTCACCCTGCCATTGCTTGGTTGGGGAACAGTATTTCACAGGCTTTGTTTCCGCCTCTTGCTTGCAACCACACAAGGCGGCCGACAAATACAACTCAGTGCTCCCCCAGTAATTTCCACCGCCCAGGCTTTGCCAAGCCAGTAATGGGCCCCTTCTCTTCAGTGCAGGCTGGCCCTGGATATAGAAGGCTTTGCATTACAAAGACAAAATATTGCGTGGCACTTCACCTTCCCTACCTCAAGTCTGTGTAAGATTAAATGAGCTATGAATTGTAAGGTACTTTTATGCTATAGTGTGTCATAGAACTTTCAAATGTTTTATTTTTAAAGGTATTTTATTCATGCCAAAGTATGCCAACATCCCTTTTGACTCTATTACGTCTCTGCTTCTTTTCAAACACTGACCCTAACAACCATTATGGACAGGCCACTATCCCTATGGAACAATGGGCTAATATTGAAAGATCTGAACATCTACTTTTTCTCCTTGGCTTAATTGCCTGAAGGAGGTTTTTGTTGATTGGATTTCTGCTGCTATTGGTTTCTGTTAAACTGCAGTTACAGAAAGGTAGCCGTGTTGGTCTGCCATAGTCAAAACAAAAATTTTTTTTCCTTCCAGTAGCACCTTAAAGACCAACTAAGTTAGTTCTTGGTATGAGCTTTCGTGTGCATGCACACTAGTGTATCTGAAGAAGTGTGCATGCACACGAAAGCTCATACCAAGAACTAACTTAGTTGGTCTTTAAGGTGCTACTGGAAGGAAAAAAATTTTTTGTTAAACTGCAGTAACTCTGGATTGGCTGCTCATCTCATCAGCTGCTGGTTTTTGTTATTTTACCTGTGATTATATTCAGGTCTTTAATTGGAAGACACCGTAAGGAAGTTTACTCCTAAAATATGGCACATTAATATTTTAATAAACAGGCAAGAACAGAGGAGCTGCCATAGACCAGGACAGAATCTTTCTCCATCTAACTTGATATTATCTACCCTTGACTGGCAGCAGCTATCGAAGGCGGCCTTCTCCAACTTTGTGTCCTCCAGATTTCCTGGATTCCCAACCCACATCCACCCCTGCATGGTCAGTGGTCAGGAATGATGGACGTTATCAGATATATCAGGAGGGCAGCAGCTTGGGAAAGGCTTTACGAGGGTTGCAGGTATGGTTTGCCTCTCTCACTCACTACCTGGTCCTTAAACTGGGAACTCCAGCTATTGAACCAGGTATTTTTCTGTCTACCATTGAGTGAAAAAGCCTGTTCAAAAGCCTGCTGTGCAAAAGTATTCGTTTTACTACAGGCATAATTCTACCTGCTTTGGAGAAACAGAAAGATCTGACCTTGACCTCATGGAAACCCTGAGAAAGATGTCTTTGTTTGCTTAAAAAATTGCCTTTTAATGCGGCTTTAGTGGCTACATTAGTAACACACAGATTGCTTTCAGTGTGCTATGCAAGATTGCTTGCCATTTATTTGAAATAGCATTCTTCATCCATTTCTATTTTCATAGTGTTAAAAGCCTGCACCTTGTGTGGCAATCGGTCATTAGCGATTTTTGAATGAAACTTTACAAGGCACGTCTTGCAGGAATTCTATAGACAGTCCTAGCTGTAAGCTTTCTTAATGGAGTCGAACACTTCATTCCCCACCTGCACAGTGGAGGTAACATCTGTTTATAACCTCGACTTGGCGGAAGATTATTGCACTTTTACACCCTGATGCAAACTGGAGAAAGCAGTTGCCAAGGAGGCAGAAGCATATTTCTGACCCATTCTAGTAAATGCTGTGAGAATGGTAGGCAGCAGCATGGGCACCCCAAACAACACAAGCAGTGGTGGTGGTTTGTCCCCATTGGGACTGGTAGGGTGGAAGGCAGGGAGGCCAACAGGCAAAGCCCAGAGCCAATAGCCCATAACGGGGGAACCAACTAATTTAACCCTATCTGCTTCCCTCTACAAGGACAAAACTCAGACTGGGGAGGTGGAAGGGGCACCCCTTGGGCTGGCTGTAAGCAAAAAGACAGGCATGGGGGTCTGGCTGAGTGCAGACTGAGATTATCCACATTCGCAGGACCATAAAACAGGCTGCGATTCTATGCGTCACTGACATGAGTTGGAAGCAATGAAACAGAACCAACCTTAGCTGTGTTTGCCTGTGTGTGCTTGCACAAGCATTTAAAAATGGTTCTCAAAGAGGCTGCCTTCTGCCTATGCTATTCACACCTGCAATCAATGTACAGGTGGCACCAGGGTACCCCCCCAGATACAACAACAATTAATTCATAAGCGCATTTACACAAACCGCGTGAAGTTCTGGTGGCTGCATCTCAGAAGAGATACTGTGGAACTGGAAAAGATGCAGAAAGGGGCCGCCAAACCGAACAAGTGTCTGGGGGGAAAGAGTTATAATATTTGGGCCTTTTTAGCCCAAAATTAATGGAGGATAAGGTGGTCTTATAGTCATGATGGATATAGCCTCCAGTACCTTTGTTGGTGGGTACTATTATTCTGAATACTAGTTACTAGGGAGAATATGCAGGCGAGTGCTAAGGTGTTCTGTCCTTGTCAGCTTCCCATAAGCAACTGCTAGCCATTGTGGGAACAAAACCCTGCTGGTGTGATCTAGCAAGCCTCTTATTTCTCATATCTTGTGTTGCATACTTTCTTCTATACATAATTCATTCTGCTTCTATTAAAGTCATACCTTGGTTTTTGACAGTTTAATCCATTTCGGGAGTCCATTCGACTCCCGGAACAGTTCGAAAACCAAGGCACGGCTTCCAGTTGGCTGCAGGAGCATCCTGCAGCCAATCAGAAGCCATGTTGGACCTTCGGCTTCCGAAAAGCATTCAAAAACTGGAACAATCACTTCCAGTTTTCGATCGTACAGGAGATTAAAACGTTCGAGTTCAAAGGCGTTTGGCTTCCGAGGTTCCACTGTAGTTACTAGAAATGCAAATATGCTATACAAAGTCCCATCCCCTAACTAGGGAATATTTTCTTTTTAGCAGCAATATTTCACCACGCATTAACCACACTGTTTCAAGAATATTTATGCAATCGCCAAGAGGGCTAGAAACTTGCTTTGGGAGGGGGGTAAACGAAGAGTTAAATGTTTTGGAAGTCGAACATTGTGAAAATGTGCTTTTTGGTAGAATCTCACAATAGACGGAATGCTGAGCGTTTGCCTCGTCTTTTTTCAATACATGATTCATGCACCCAGTGTGGCTGAAGAACTGCGCCATAATGACTGAGTCTCATTAAAATTCAAAATTATGAAATGGTGTCTCTGTGTCAGTGTGTCAGATATGTGTGTCGTGTGTGTGTGTGTGTGTGTGTGTGTGTGTGTGTGTGTGTGTGTAAGGAGGAGTAAAGAAGGAAGCATATCTTTCAGACCGCACTATTGCCTGGGATTTTGCCATCACTTCAGGGACAAGTGCCTGGAGATGAGAAAATGCCCCATGCTGCTTATAGTTAAAGAGGGCTCTAATTACATGCTGTCCTGGTGATTGTTCTATGGAGTGATAGATGCTGTATTTAAGTACATTTCATCTAACAATTTCTGGGGCGATTGTGAATTAGAAAATCAAGGCCGACTTGCTCACAGATTATTCTGTTCTGGCTTCTATGCTCTTTGTCTCCTTAATTCATGCTCCCTCTAGCTTGCAATTTTAATTAGCACCTGCTTCCATCGCATGTGGGTTATGGCAGACTGTGTCACTACACACAGCCGTGGGAATGTCAGGTTCCATTTGCTACAGTAAGTTGCGATCCCAAGCAGACTTGACACGGAAGTTCCACGGCAAACATCTGGACCTAAACAGTTAAGGGATTGTGGTGACCGTGTCCCAGCCACCAGAAATACATCTGTATGCAGCAGTGGTGTGTGGTCAGTGGACTAGGGGGACTAGGCTAGCCCCCTAAATGTTCCCAGTAAATTAGAGTATTAAAAGCCTACACATTCTTCCCAAAGTCTAGGAAGCTTCTGCCCAGTTTTAGAGAAAGAGGTACGATGCTCACGTGTGCAATGTTGGGAAGTCACAACCTCACACACATGACGTCCCCCCATCACCCTCACAAGCTGGCACCTCAGGTCCTAACTGTTCCCCTATAAAATATTTCACCACTGGTATGCAGTACCATTCAGATGTCTGGTGCCTGCCATACACTTGCGCCCTGAAGCAGTGAGACTGAGCCACCAGCTGTTGGGAGTAGAAGTGGTCCTTACGGACACAGGTGGCGCTGTGGTCTAAACCACCGAGCCTCTTGAGCTTGCTGATCAGGTCAGCAGTTCAAATCCACACAACAGGGTGAGCTCCCGTTGCTCTGTCTCAGCTCCTACCAACCTAGCAGTTCAAAAACACACCAGTGCAAGTAGATAAATGGGTACTGCTGCGGTGGGAAGGTAAACAGCATTTCCGTGCGCTCTGGATTTCATCACGCCAGAAGCAGTTTAGTCATGCTGGCCACATGACCTGGAAAGCTGTCTGCAGACAAACGCCGGCTTCCTTGGCCTGAAAGTGAGATGAACGCTGCAACCCCATAACCGTCCAGGGGTCCTTTACCTTTTAAAGTGGTCCTAGGATGGAGAAGCACAAATAGAGGAGGCACCTTACAAATTGGTATTGATTTAGGATTTATTCTGCAGGGGGAAAGATCCCCCAAAGCCAAGTGTATTTCAAAGGCCCTGAATCCCAGAGTTCGTGTCCTTCAAGAAAGCATCTTTCTAGAAAGGGTATCTCAAGAGAGCTTATTCTTGAAAGGAGACAGCTCCAACATTCATTGCCCATTTTAATAATCTTGGATCAAACCTGGAATGCAGATTTGAGCTTTATTGTTAATGTCACTAAATTCCTTGCAACGTTAATTTAAGGTTTTCTGTTCTTTTCCCCGATCTAGATCCTCGCCTGTAAGAGTTTATCTGCTGTTTTCCCAGCTGTGTCTTCTGTACTCATCTTCTCCCGCTTTCTTTTCCTGTGCTAGTTTTGGAACTAACATAGCTTTGTTTGTTAACCTTAACGGACGGACACACTGATAATTATTTTCTAAAATAAGAAATAGAGGAGGCGGGGTTTAGGTGCTGTTGCACAGCCAACATTTCAGATGAGCTCCTTGAAATGTAGAAGTTGAGGCTTTTCTTTCATTTGTTTCTACTAACTCTAGAGTCAAGAGTTTTTATTAACGCATCCTTCAATTTTGAATCATGCTACTTTTATGTTCGTTTTTAAAAGCTTCATTTGATGGTAAATGTTCAAGAAAAGGTTATTGAGCTCATTCAGGATTCTCCCCTCTGTGCTATCCATTTACCAAGACAGTACTGAGAGTTGAATAACTGGATTTTATTTTTTTTAAGCAAGCTAAACTATAATAAATTGCATTGAGTCTTCTTAACAAACAACTTTAACCTGAAGGCATTCACTTCTGTTAAGTAAATCTCTTATCCCATTACCTTTTAAAACACTTTTTTTAAAAAAAGGAAAGGAAGAGATTAGGAAACATCCGCTAGGTTCCAGTGCCTCAATGATGAGTTGTATCTCTTCTTTCAGACTACCTGCAGCAGTATTGAGACCATTAATATGGCACGGTTTGATTGCTTGGCAGGGGGTTGGACTCGATTTGATTGCTTGGCAGGGGGTTGGACTCGATGGCCCTTGTGGTCTCTTCCAACTCTATGATTCTATGATTCTATTCTATGATTCTATGATTGAGGTGCCACTGGGCTGCATGCCTCAAGAAGAAAATCAATAGAGCAGACAGAACTGATGAGATCCTAGATTCAATATTTTGTTATCTAAAGAGATCTGGGAGGGAGGAGTTTGTGAGGGTACAAAACATGAGAAAGTAGCCACACTGGAAGTTGCCTTAGGAGCCCAGACCACTGCTGTATGCACGCTGTGACTCTTCAGGACTGAACCTGGGACCTTCCCATGCCAAACAGAAGCTGTACCACTAAGCTGCAGCCCTTCTCCAAACCTCTCGTGGTGAAAATCTTGTGTGGATTTTGTGGTGCTGTGTGTGGCGGTAAAATACCTGCCAGCAACATGCCAGCAAGAAGGCTGTCTGAATGACAAGACTATTTAAATTTGTTAAGACACAAAACTGAGAACTGAGCTTGGTACTCAATATCAGGCTTGAATCCAGCATAGCGCTAAGTATACATCCTCTCAACTCAAGGATTTCCACTTGTGAAACGGGACTTTCTCACCTCTTCTCAGCCTGCGTGCGCCCCATGTCCTTCCCAACTCTGCTCCAGATTGCTCCTGAGGACAGATTTTGAAGCGAGTGCAGGACAGTTACTTAGTGCTATGTTGGATGCAAGCCGCGTGTATTTTACGAGGCTAGTACAGTGGTACCTCTGGATGCGAATGGGATCCGTTCCGGAGCCCCGTTTGCATCCTGAGCAGAATGCAACCCGTGTCTGCGTGTGCGCAGGTCGCTTTTCACCACTTCTGCGCATGCGCGTGACGTCATTTTGAGTATCTGCGCATGCAGCGAAACCCGGAAGTAACATATTCCGTTACTTCCGGGTTGCCGCGCAACGCAACCTGAAAACGCTCAACCTGAAGCATATTTAACCCAAGGTATGACTGTACCGTAGATTCAAACCTGCCTATTTTCAGCTTTTAGCCACATCGCTATAAACAGGGATCAGAAACCTTTTCCAGCTGTGGGGCAGTCCACCGTCCCTCAGACCATGTGGTGGGCTGGACTATATTTTGGGGAAAAAAATATGAACGAATTCCTATGCCCCACAAATAACCCAGAGAAGCAATTTAAATAAAAGGACATATCCTACTCATGTAAAAACATGCTGATTCCCAGACCATCCACAGGCTGGATTGAGAAGGCGATTGGGCCGCATGCAGCCCCTGGGCCTTAGGTTGCCTACCCCGGCTTTATTGTTTATACTTGACAGTCACGAGCCCAGGACAAGCACACCAAACTCTACAGTGCTTCTTCCACACAAAGGGCGTTGCAGTCCATTTTCTCAGCAGGTTCTCTGTTGTCTTTACAGACAAAGGTAAAAGGTAAAGGACCCCTGGATGGTTAACTCCAGTCAAAGGCGACTATAGGGTGCGGCGCTTATCTCACTTTTCTGGTCGAGGGAGCCGTCGTTTGTCTACAGACAGCTTTCTGGGTCATATGGCCATCATGACTAAAATGCTTCTGGCACAACGGGACACCATGATGAGTGCCAGAGCACACAGAAATGCCATTTACCTTCCCGCCACAGCAGCATCTATTTATCTACTTGCGCTGGTGTGCTTTTGAACTGCTAGGTTGGTAGAAGCTGGGACAAAGCAACAAGAGCTCACCGTGTCATGGGGATTTGAACTGCTGACCTTCTGATCAGCAAGCCCTAGAGGCTCAGTGGTTTAGACCACATCACCAACCGCGTCCCATCTTTAAAGACAACATCATTAGTCATCCTCAAGCTGCCAACCTGTTAAAGCTTAATGCACACAAACAGTTAGGCTCAAAACGGCACATTATGATTCTTAATCTTATGCCCATTTCTTTGGGTTTAAGTCCCACTGAACTCCATGGGACTTGCTTCTGAGTAGATATACGCATATGGTGTTGTTATGTGGATTAGGAGTCTGCCGGCCATATTTATTAAATTCATTTAAAATATTGTAGGCTGTCCTTTAGGGTCAAATCCATTCATAACAGTATCCAGAATAGAAATTGAGAATATAATCAATAACCAAAAAATCAAAGGGTTAGGGATGCTTGCTTTTAAACCTCCCCTTTTTCATTTAGAAATACCCTCCCCCAAGCTATTACTTCATCTTTAGAGAAAGGAAGATGTGTATTCCTCATATCCCACCACCCTCATGCTAATTTATGAATGAAAAGGCAGCTTAGTGAGTACAATTTTGACGTGGGAAAGAGCCTGATGGGAAAGAGCTATGCCTGCCTGCCCACTTTTGCTGCCTGGAGCCTGCCCAGGCTGCTTTGAGTTTGAAAACGCAGAGGAAAGAATAATGTCACTCCACTTAATGCACAGTTCGAGCCTCCGTTTCATTTGTGAGCCTCAGCCAGAGTTCAGATCCCAGGTTTTACTTTCACCTCAGAGTTTGTTCTGATGGCATGCCAGCAGCCAGCTTTCATTAACGGAACTTCTCACACAAGTGATGTAGACAGACACACACTCTCCGAAACCTCCCTCTCCCTGCTGACCATAACATCTCTCATTGCCTAGGTTACAGACTGTTCCCCACCTAATGTTCCTTTCCATGTATGATGCAGCATTACATTATTCTGGATGATTTCATGGGATCTCGTCTATGACCAAGGTGACATAGGACACTATTTCCTCCCTGTGGACCTTGATAGGGATGAAATGATGTACGGATTGCAGGCAAACAGCAAGACAAACCAAACAGCATTGCCTCGAAATGTCATGATGTGAACCTTTCCAAAAACCACTAGTTACCCTAGTATGCAAGTTGCTTCCATGGCAGGAGGAGGAGAAAGCTTGGGCTCATCCATCCTGACCCTTTGGAGATGTGGACATTTTAATAGGAGCTGGAATCTGCACACATTACAGGCAAAAGCCTGATCACAGAATCATACAGTTGGAAGGGACCCTGAGGATCACCTAAGTCCAACTGGCTGCAATGCAGGAATATTCAGCTGTCCCTTACGGGGATTGAACCTGCAATCTTGGGGTTATCAGCACCACACTCTAACCAACTGAGCTATCCAGGACATTCCAATCCAGCTCATTCACATATACACACCTATTTCATGTGATGGACGTGCTGCATGAACAGGATATTTATAGGCACAAATCCTGGTTCATATTAAAGTTTCCAAGTGTTCGGTGGGGAAGGCTATGCAAGCCTGAAGTTCATTACCATGCCTTGGTGCATGTACCAGTTAGCTCAAGCATCATGACCCTCCAGATTGTGGTACCTCTAACTTCCGTCAACTTCGATCACTGGACATGCGGGCTGGGGATGATGGGAAGTGGAGTTCATTGCCATCTGAAGGACTGCATGCCCTCCACCTCTGCCTTTGATGCTAAGGCTATGGGCGAGCCTCACCTTTAAGCAGATGGATAGCAGATGGACTTATTCATGAGTGTGGTTCTCTTCTCAGATTTATAAAAGCATGATTTATTGCAATTTGGTTCCCCCACCCACCTCTTCCACTGTTTTAACTCCCAGCCCTGTTGTTCGGGGAATTACAATGTGTCTAACAGATACAAATGTGAAGTGGCTACCATTCTGAAACTCAGCAAAACAAAAGCATTTCCAGGTCACCCTTTCAAGGGTTTCATTCATTATAAAAGGTGACATCCTGCTGTTCCTGGGGCATCCTGCCCTTGAGTCAGCTCTGAAGGATTGAATGCAAGGCAAACAGAGATGCCAGCAGGAGAGCAGAGTAAAATAAAGAGCTCAGCCTGGCAAAGATTAAATTAAAATACCTGCCTTTCATCAAGTTATGTATTCAATTTGTTGAATTAAAGTTATACAGCTCATTACATGTCTCTTGGCATAGGGCTGCTTGTGAGAAGCAAACTCAGCACCGGAGCCACAAGGAAATGGGAAAAAGGCCAGCGTTGCTTTTAATGTTCGAAAGCCATGACTGGACCCTCCAGGTGTGAGAACACGGAGGAAAGTGACCTCAAGGCCATTTGACAGCCAAAAGAGCAGGAGCTAAGCAGCATATAGATAAACAGACCTGCCTGAAAACTCAGGAGAGCAGTCCAGCTCTGGAGGGGAGCATACGCTTTTTATGCACCTTGGCACGAAGAACCAGATGCACAAATATAAGATGGGGGACACCTGGCTTACCAGCAGTACATGTGAAAAGGAGGATCTAGGGGTCTTAGTAGACCACAAGCTTAACATGTGTCAACAGTGTGATGCAGCGGGGGGGGGGGGGAATCTAATGTTATTCTAGGCTGCATCAACAGAAGTATAGTGTCCAGATCAGGGAAAGTAGCAGTACCACTCTATTCTGCCTTGGTCAGATCACATCTGGGACTCAGCTACATTAGTAAAGAAAAAAGTGTATTATATGCGTTATAACACTGTGACACCAGATGGCGCTGTGGGGTTCCGTCTTTCACCAACGTGATTTCCCACTTTGAAGTTTACAATGTGTTTTCCTGAAATGCTTTTTTTAAAATGTGTCTAGTTCAAGCCCTGGAATATTATGTCCAGTTCTGGGCACCACAACCAACTTAAGAAGGAAGTTGACAAGCCAGGATGTGTGCAGAGGAGGGCAACCAATATGATCAAGGGTCTGGAAACGAAGCCTTATGGGGAGCACTTGAAGGAGCTGGGTATGTTTAGCCTGGAAAAGAGGAGACTGAGGGGAGATAGGATAGCCATCTTCAAATATCTGAAGGGCTGTCACATGGAAGAGGGAACAAGCTTGTTTTCTTGCTCTGAAGGGTAGGACTCAAATCAAGGGCTTCAAGTCATAAGAAATAAGATTCCGAAGAACATTCTGACAGTAAGAACTGATCAACAGTGGAATGGTCTCCTTTGGGAGGTTGTGGACTCTTCTTCCTTGGAGGTTTTTAAGGAGGTTGGCTGGTCATCTGTCATGGATGCTTTAGTTGAGATTTCTACATTGCAGGGGCTTGCCGTACAACTCTATGATTCTATGACTTCTAGAGGGGTTGTTATAAACCCCTAGGAGGTTATCAAGATGAAACTCCAGCCTTAAGTATGTTATATGCATCTGAGCAAATGTGGGGTCAATTACGGAAGTGTGAGCACCCACCTTCTTAGTGTTAGATTGCTATGGCACCTTTCCTAAGTGGCGAGAAGTTCTGGGGGCTCAGCGCTTTCCAGAATTGGTTTCATTTTAAGGGAGGTCGCCGGAGGCTTATGGCACTTTGGAATATATGAGATTTGTTTACAGATATGCAGGTTGAGCAAACGAGGAAGCAAACAAGCTTACCTACTCCGAAAAGCAAAATCCACTGCCCAACTCAGCTCTCCAGAGAGACAGCCTTGCGTCTCTACAAGCTGCTCGCTTGCAGACCCTTCTACATTCAGCTCAGTTCTCTTCCTGGGCCCTTCCCCCCCCAAGGATCATCTTGTCCAACCCCCTGCAATTCAAGAATCTCAGCTAAAGCATCCATGAGAGATGGCCATTCAACCTCTGCTCTACCTCAGTACGTTTATCTTCATACATGTTACTTGGGCTGGAAAAATGCATTTGGAGCATTCAGAACTGCATTCAGAGAAATCTGACTTTCAAATGATGGCAACATTTTGGTTCGCACATGGTTTCATAAAATGCAAAATTATGTAAGTTGACCATTAAATGCAAACTGAAACCCATCCCTATTCACAACACAGTCAAAGAAGGCCCTTTTCAATTTTTTCCCTGATACAGTCATACCTTGGTTGTTGAACGCCTTGCGACTTGAATGTTTTGGCTCCCAAAAGCCACAAACCCAAAAGTGAGTGTTCCGGTTTGCAAACGTTCTTTGGAACCCGAATGTCCAACGCAGCTTACACGGCTTCCGATTAGTACATGAAGTTCCTGCAGCCAAACAAAGCTGCACCTGGGTTTTTGAACTTTTTTGGAAGTTGAACGGACTTCTGTAACGGATTCTGAACCAAGGTTCAACTGTATTTACCAATTCCTTAGGCTGTGTGTGTACATAAAGCTGAAGAACAGCACTTTCGATTTCCCACATTCATTCTCCCTTTGTCTTCCTTACACAGACATAGGGAAACTTGGCCCTCCAGATGTTTTGGGACTACAACTCCCATCATCCCTAGCTAATGGGACCAGTCCGTAGTCAGGGATGATGGGAGTTGTAGTCCCAAACATCTGGAGGGCCAAGTTTGCCTATGCCTGTCCTTACACTTCAAACTTTCCCTGTGACTCCCAGCAGCAGCCTCGGGAGAAGCAGAAAGTGTCAACCAACAGCAAAGGAACTCATCTGCAGCTAAGACTTTGTGTAGGCATTTCAGGGAGCAGGGGAAAGAACTCAAAATGCCACAAAGGGCATCTAGGCTTTAATACACCAGATTCATGTTAAGACATGGACAAGGCAACAGTTAAGTCTGAAACAACAACCACAACGAGTCACTGGTCAGAAGGAAAAATAAGCACAAACTCATAACGTCACTGCAAATGCGATCATCGCAAAAATATTTGCAAAGCAAGAATTCCTAAGCCCTGAAGGTACAAGCATATCGTTCTTCCATCAAAAGTTTGCTTAACTTCAGCTCAGGAAGTCAGAAAAGTGCCTTCACACACCGATCCTTACCTTTTCTCTCTTTTTCAAGATACAATCCAGAAAAAGTTACCTCTCATCCTCTACCTACTCAGTTAAGAGTTAGGCAGACTGCTCTGTACCTTAATGGTTTGGGCCTCACCGCGCATCTCCGTGGCTCTCCCCTGCGTTTCATTAGCTTATCGCGCCGCAAACACTGTTCCTCATCCCTGTGTTCTTTTCTGCAGCTCGGCTGGTAAATTTAATGCTTATTGCCTAATCACATTCCTCTCAACAGGTGAGGAAGGATAAAACAGCTGGGGGAAAATGACAAAATATTGTGCACATTTTCTGGTACGTAAGCAAGCTGGCTCCCAACTTCACAGGCAGCTACTCCCAGCAGCTCCAAAACTGCAGAAAAAAGGGGGAGGCTTGACCAGAAGCAGTCAATTCCCACGTAAAGGTTAGTGGGAACTAGTCAGCCCCAGGAACAAAAAACAGAGGCGAAGTTGTCCAAATGCCATGTTTTGTGCTCTCCCATTGTTAGTACGGTAATATGATTTATTATCTACTCTTCACCATAAAGGCCCACATAGGATAACAACAGTTTAATACTACAAAATGAAAAACAGCAGACCTTCCAAGTATCCCTATTTTCCAGGGACAGTCCCGGATTTACAGAAGCAGTCCCAGTTTCTGATTTGATCCTGGAATGTCCCACTTTTCCTTAGAACGTCCCTATTTTCATTGGAGAAATGCTAACATTGTATGGAGTTATCCAAATCCCCGAGCCATCTGAAGGCAGCCCTGTAGAGGGAAGTTTTTTTTTTTTTTACATTTTTAAAATATATGTTGGAAGTCACCCATAGTGGCTGGGGCAACCCAGTCAGATGGATGGGCTATAAATAGTAAAATTATTATTATTATGGAATAGGATGTCCCTATTTTCATCAGAGAAATGTTGGAGGGTATGACAGTTTGGGACAAGAATAGGGTGGGTCCAAATATCTCAGGTGTCAAAGCCCAATGTAAAGAGGTGTGTCTTCAGAATATAATGCAAGCTGCACAATGAATAGGGCAGAAGAGCCTCTCTGGGGTGGAAATTCCACAACTTAAGAGGCTGCCACAGAGGATGCCCTCTCCTGACTTGTCACCTTCTTAAGTTCTGAGAGTGGTGGAACAATCAAGAGCAGCCCTCTCTGCTGATCTTGGCACCCAAGGGTGTCTGTAGGGAGGGAGGTGGTCTTCAGGATACTTTGAGCCTAAGTCATACGGGGGTTTCAGAAAACTAATGTGAGCATCTTGAATTGGACCCCAAAACTGGAAATCAACATTTGCTTGAATATAAGCCGCACTTTCCCCCCCCCAAATTCCGACCATGGAAAGTTAAAGTGTGGCTTAAATTCACGACCTTGCAAAAATTTACGGAACAGGTGTGAGTGCCTTCAGAATTTTAAGGGAGCGGCTTATATTCGGGTATTGCCTTTTTTTCTCTCCCCCCCTTGAATTTTGAAGGTGCGGCTTATATTCATGTGCGGCTTATATTCGGGCCAATATGGTAGCTGCTTTAAAACAGGGCCTCTGTGAGTTCTAAACGTAACCCCAACTAGTCATCTGGCTGCTGCGTTTTCGACTAGCTGAAATTTCCAGGTGAGGTAAAGGTAAAGGGACCCCTGACCATTAGGTCCAGTCGTGACCGACTCTGGGGTTGCAGCGCTCATCTTGCTTTATTGGTCAACGGAGCCGGCATACAGCTTCCGGGTCATGTGGCCAGCATGACTAAGCCGCTTCTGGCGAACAAGAGCAGCGCATGGAAACGCCGTTTACCTTCCCGCTGGAGCGGTACCTATTTATCTACTTGCACTTTGATGTGCTTTCGAACTGCTAGGTTGGCAGGAGCAGGGACCAAGCAATGGGAGCTCACCCTGTCGCGGGGATTCGAACCGCCGACCTTCTGATCAGCAAGCCCTAGGCTCTGTGGTTTAACCCACAGCGCCACCCACGTCCCAAAAATTTCCAGGTAGTTGCCTTCAAACCAATGGTCTGATTTTTATTGACCAGCTGTCTCTTTAGGAGGAAACAGTATGTATAAAGATACTAGAATGCTATGCACATAACAGAATCCTTGAATGCTTAAATCCTTGGGTGCTTAAAACCCAAAAATCCTGCATTAAACATAAAAACTTTCCTGCCTGAGACAGCTATACTAACCAGTGGATGGCGGGGAGCCATGCATCATGGGAGCTCAGCCCAAAATCCCCTTTTCTACTCACTTTCCCTTGTTGCACTCTGCACATGCTCTTGGGTACTCTTGGTCTAAGGCACCCTTTTGTGGCTGAAACTTTGGGGGGGGAGGGAGAAGAGTGAGTGTTGCTTCGTTTCTATATTGGTTTTGTGAGGAACCAATACGGTTGTGGCACCAAAGTGGCAGCAGAAGAAAAAATTTGCAGTGTGCAGATCTGCTGAGAGTGAGGCAGTTCCCAAGTCACAAGGGAGAGATATGAACAAGCTGAAAATCCTCACATCCTCATTACTACACTATGCTTCAGGGGTGGGTGGGTGAAGCAGTGGTGTAGCTGCATATACACTGTGGAAGCACTTTGCAACCTCCCCAGGAGAGGTTTATGTTTTGGTGCAGTGAAAAAAAGAACATGCATCTGATTCAGACCAGAATTGGGTGTTTGATATTCTTAAAAAAAAAATGTGTAGTCTTTGAAAGTAATGAATGAAGCGACCCTTGTCCCAAGACTGTTAGACAAGCTGCAATTTCCAAACAGTTTCACCAAACAGCTGTGCGTCTTGTATGATGCAGCTAAACACCTACACACTTTTCTCTAAGGCTGCATCTGCTAACATGTCTGACCTGGGTGTCTTGAGGACATGAGCAAGAAAAAGTGATGGAGGGGGCAGCCTCTGGCTGTCTCTTGTGATTTCCTCCTGCACCAGCATTTCACTCAAACAGGTCTTCAAGCCATTTTTTGGAACAATTCATGTTTGGCGATTCCAGATGCCAAACATGCCTGAGATTTCCAGTGAAGAACATGTAATGTGGAAACCAAAACAGCGCAGACAAGCCATGGAGCTGTGATCAGTCATGGCTGCCTGACATATGTTCCCCACAGTGTATTTCTTAGTATTTAAAGAAGAAAAATATTCCATATTTTACAATGTTCCTATGTTTGGATGCATGGATTTATTTACTATTTATTTCATAAAATTTATACACCCCTTGATTCTTTAAAAAACAAAAAACGCAAAGCGATTTACAAAAAGACAGAATCAGGAAATATGTAAAATAGATTAAAATGTACAGGAAGTTAAAATACTAAAACAGATTATAATTCACATTAGCCTTTCTAAGCATCTGGGTAGGCATAACAAGAATGTCCTTAGCGGGTGCCAAAAATCTAGCATGGATTTATTGACTGCTGGTTTAAAGATCAGAATTAAGGCTATTTCATGTGGGATCAAGTTTTACAAAGCTGAGAAACGGCAAGGTAAGGTTGATGCCCCCAAATCTGTTGACCCTCAACGCTCTGGAGCAGATTTGGGGATGGTGTAGGGGGCACATGGGGTAATGAGGGGAAGAGAAAGCCCCACTGCACAAGTGGAAATTGGTCCACTTGTTTAGTTAAATACCAACCTTTATGTATTGCTAGAGGAAAGCTCTAGCGAGTTGCCCTGTGCCTGTTTCTTGCTTACATCAGCAGTGGGCAGAATGACTTACAGATACGCCATTTTTATAAGCTTGTAATGACCAACATCCGTTTTTACCACTCGCCTTAACTGTAGGAGCTCTCCTGCGCTTCTATAATCCGGGCTGCTAGCAAGGAAAAAAAATTTTCATTCCCTCTCTCCCAAACTCTTGATCACAAACAAATGTTTAGTTTCTCTCTTCACCACTTGTAACCTCGTTCTTGCATTTTTCACCCCTAATAAGCGCTATTTCATGATGGCAGGCGAAAACTTTTCCTCCTCGGCTTAGATCAATACCTGTCTGAAAGTATTTGTTCACCAAAGGGGTAAAGCTTTTGCTCCTTCTCCCCAATGAACTTTTGCTCTGCTCTTAACATTACTTGCTTGTTACCTTAGATTCCTCTTTGTCTATTTCCTGAATGCTACTTGCCTCCACAGGGATTGTTAGAGAGTTAAAGAAAGTAAGAGAGTGTGTGTGTGTGTGTGTGTGTGTGTGTGTGTGAGAGAGAGAGAGAGAGAGAGAGAGAGAGAGAGAGAGAGAGAATGAGAATGCCCAGCACATTCTTCCTGTGTCTAATTAAAGGATTCTGCCAGCTATGGAACAGAAAGGCAAAATTAAGGTTTAATTTTACATTCTAGATACAAACACGTTCCAGGGGTTGTTTACCAGCAGCGGAAAAGAAACTGGAGGCACTGAACAAATGGGGATAGGTTACACTAGCTGTTCATGTGTTTTGGACAGGAACAGGAAGATAGGCACAGTGGTACATTCTGCACAGAGATGTTTAGAAATTAAAGTGACTTGCTCCTGAAGTCACCTCTGTTCAAGAGCAGCCTTTGTGGAGCAGTAAAATTATTTGGATGTTCAAAGAGAGTGCAGAATTAAGAGACGATGCTCAATATAAACGGGGGTGGGTGGAGGGCAAGGTTAAATCGTTCTTCAGGGGCCTGTCAAAGCGCTGAGTTAGAAAGGGGCAATCCTGCCAATTTCCATTTCTCTCAGCTTCTCATTTTTTCCAATCTTCAATCCTGTTTTCCACATTTCCACAGCAATTTGAGGATTATTATAATATATAAAAAATTCTAATCCTCATGAAAATTCATCAGCATTTTAGTGTTAACTTTTCCTAATAAACACATTTTTTAGGTGGTTTTGGCACTTGACCCCCTAGTATAATGCATGTTTATATATGCTATTTTCACCAACAGGTGCACTTTAATGCACGCTTTCTCCCCATATATGCATTTCTGAACACTTTGGTTGGAGAACTATAGCACAACATTTCAGAGAAAAATAGCTATGTTTGGTTCGAGAAGTGCAAGTTACCTTGTTCCTTATCAAGAGGCAAACAAAACTGAATTTCTCACTCATCCCTGGCACTGAGCAAAACCTTTAACCTTCGCCCCTGTTCCAATACTGAGCACACACATGAAGATTATGCCAAACACAACATTTTTTTTTTAAGACAGATGCCAGTTAATACCACATTAGGCTCCTCCACACAAGGGGAGATCTTTGTCACATCAGGCTCCACCTTGCATGGAGGATTCCTATATATGTACATTTTATCGGAAAAGACTGACCACTCACATTGTAATATTTCAGAGTAGAGTACAGAAATGCCAAAAATAGTGCAGTTAAAATAACAACACAGCACACAAAGATGAACAGTTCCCCACCCAGTGCAACTTTTAAGGTCCAGAGGCACATTTGGAAATCAAAGAAACTGTCACGATCACCACAAAATACCCATTTAGCAGCGGAAAAACTTGGAATTGTTCAGATACAACATCCCAAAATAGAATTCCACCTCCAAAGCAATTAAAGCGCAGATGGGGAGAGGGAGAGAGAGAGCAGGAATCCCTGCTACACAAACAAACATCCCCTTCATTTTAAAAGAAAAGCGTGAACTTTGGGCAAGAAATGAAAGGGGCTCTGAGGGCACTGTCAACCCATGTAGAGCCACTTTGCACGGTCACAGAATTGGGGCTGGGGGCTAGTTGGTGGGTTTTTGCGGCCTCCTCACACATTATTCTGATGCTTGAAAGGGTTTGTCCAAATTCTCCTTCCATCTCTTCACAAACTGCACACCTGAATCTCTTCACATAGACAAACTTTACCTCAGCCTCCTGCCCTTACCTGATGGGTTTGTTTCACCTTCCCCAAGCCTGTTCTGGGTTTACCCACAATCCTCCGGAGCAGAATTGGGGAGAGTTCATGGTTGGGGGGAGGCAGGAGGAGAGGACTTTATCTCCTGCACAAACGGAAACTCTATTGCTAATGGAACTGCTTAACTGGATACCACCTTGAACTCTTTTTGCCCAGGCAGGCGCATTACGTGACCCATGAGAGCAGCAAAATAGAAAGGCTGCAGAATGGTGATAGGGTAAAACCAGGCCAAATCTTTGACAGCAGCAGGCAGAGTGAGGGTTGGCATGGCATCAGGCCCCAGGATCAGTTCCTCATTCCACAAGGCCCATGTTGATGGAATGGATCCGCCCCAAACTCGTTCCATGCGTGTCGGCCAGCATTGAACCTTGCCGTGGTGCAAGCCAAGCAAGCGAAGTCTCACTGGGAAACACGGGTGCAGATTACTAACGGGCAGATATCCCAAGTTTGGGGATGCAGTGGTCAATCTTCCCCTTAGCGCCCCCATACTATGTTGAGCCTGCCCAATGCCATTTCCACCACAGTCCAACTCCCATCAACCTGCCCCCAGAGCCAACCCAGAAGACCCCAACAAAGATCTTCCAACCAAATGTCATTGCTACTTTATGAAAAGTGAACTCTGTGCAGGCGAAACAAGTTTGAAAGCTTAAACCTGACCAGGTGGTGGCAGATTACTAGGCCTCCCCCGGTGCCAATACAACACACACAGCTGCCTTGATGAGTTGCTACTGCGCCACATCCACCTTTTGTGGGGCCCAAGCTCCCCTCCAATAGCATTGTTACAACCAAGATGACCAGGAGATGCACACTTCTAGGGGGCTGCCAAACCACCAAGCAATTTATTTATTTTTTAATGGCCAACTCTAAGTCAACAACACAAGCAGCCAGAAGCATTGAATGTGTTTGGAAAGCACTGGAATAAACTCACACCACAGCAGTTAATTCAGTTTATATTACCAATGATAGCATACAGCCTCCCATCAGATGTCATGGAAATAAACAACTATCTGAATTTTAGAAGGCATCTGAACGCAGGCCTGCTTAAGGAAGTTTTTAATGACTGGTGTTTTAATGTGTTTTTAATCTTTTGTTGGAAGCCGCCCAGAGTGGCTGGGGAAACCCAGCCAAATGGGTGGGGTAGAAATAAATTATTATTATTATTATTTTCATCATCACTTCAGCGCTAGATAAAGAATAAAAATTGGCCACCAACCGTCCTGCCCCACCCTGCAACTGCTGGTTAACATACCAAGTAATAGAAGAGAAGTCCACCTGCAGCTCCTAAGACAAAATGGCTGTGAGCTCCAGGGGAAGCAGCCTTCTTTATATAGGCTTTCCTCCTCCTCTTTGCAGCAAGGGCTCATGGGATAGCTTTTTCCCATGAACCCATTCTGCACAGGGAGAATAATTTCTTGCAATCTAGATTTTGGAAGGCTTGGTTTGGAAGCATTACAAGAACCCCTCCTTGGGGCAAATGTTGTAATAGCCCAGCCTACACTGGGGGGAGGGGAGAGCTGTTACCTTTCCTAAATAACACGGAATGGGACAGATGGAAGTTTAAATAAAAATATAAGACATACTAGATGTGTTCTTTCATCTGACCATAAAAGAGAGGTGTGAGTTATTATGCTGAACTGCTAATGGAATGACTGCAATACAGAAATTCAAAGTCATGCTAAGGAGGTTCTTTTGTCAGTGCAAGCATTTCTGCATGCCTGATAAATGATCTCTCCTTTTCTCCCCCTACATGTTGTTTTGGGGGTTCCCCTGACCCCCACCCGGATCTGATTGAGGAGACACAGGCAGTACATGGTAGGGAAGGGGATTGGGGCCAGCCCAGTTCCACTAGAACAGCATTTCTTAAATGTGGGTCTTCAGCTGTTTTTGGACTACAATTCCCATCATCCCTGTTCTTGCTAGCTAGGGATGATGGGAGTTGTAGTGCAAAAACAACTGGAGACTGAGAAACAGTTTGCACAGTTCTCAGTGTTTGAGAAACACTGCACTTAGCACAACTATTTAGTTGAATCCAGCCCTTTGTTGTTCTTTAATTAGAAATCACTCACTGTGTCAAGACTTGGGGCTGCTCTCTGCAGGTTCACTCATCCAGGCAGAGGTCTGACAGTTTGTGGGAGAGTCCCTCACTTGCCAGAGGTAGCTTCTGTTATGCCTTGGACTCTAGGCACAAGTGTCCAGTTGCTCTGAACTCATGCAATTTCTCTCCCCCCCCCCACCAGGGCCAGTGCTGTTTATATACCCCATCTGAGGCTGAAATAGTCTGGTGAAGACTCAAGGCCTTCACCTCCCCATACACCTCTGATGGTGAAAACGGGGGCAAGTAGTAACTGCAAACATTCCAACAGCAATACTGAAAGGAAATGCTCCTCACCTGCTGAATTTCTGCCTGCCAGAAGGATGATAAATATAGAAACCTACCCCAAAAAGGAAGTGGGGGGAGAGATAGCAATGAATTCTTAGCTTTGAAGGAGCTGAGGGTGCTGGTCCAGGAAAGATTTTGCTCATCCTCTTGAAGGCATTGGCAGGAGCTTAGCCCAACGCAGAAGAGCCCGCTGGCAAGTTACTGTGAGTGCACAATGGAGGAAATTTTAATGACAATTTTATTTTATTTTCATGACTTTGAAAATGAGACAAAAGGCATCCCAAATGGGACAAGGGACGCCACTGTTCAAAAATGGGACAATTCTGGTTGTTGTTTTAAAGGGCTGGATGGCAACCCTAGAGAGAAGTGGTTTTGGTAAAGGGGTTGGGATGGTGAAAAAAGAACTTAGTAGAAGCTCTAGGCGGTTCATGTAAGGGGAAATGGCAGGCAGAGCGAGCAAGGGGCAAGCCTGAGTCTTGACATATTATTGGTCCTGCTGGCTGTGGCAGCTTCCCCAGCCTCCCGCTTTGCTCTCCTCCTTTGGGAAACAAGAGCCCACTTTATCCTGATCCATTTTTGACATGGTGTGATTTGAAACTTCAACTAATTCTCTATTTGTCCCTCTCTTAAGTTTAATTTCCAGTGCTTCTGAAACTGACATGAAATGGGAACTTTTGGCAGTTCCTTCTTACACAATGAAACACATTAATTAATTCACTCTCTGCAGATTTCTAGTGGCAGTTACCCTTTTCATCTCTTGCTATGATTCAGATTGCAGTAATGATGGAGAGTACATCGTGCCCTGTGGATGAGCAGCGAGGATATTATATATATCTGGAGCTCAGAGATGCTCGTGACTATACGACCAAATGTATCACAGAACTACTGCTCTAGAATGCTGCTGACGGCAGAAGCTAAAGGGCAGGATTCCCACCCCCTGCCCCCCAATTAAACTCTCCCACAAAAAGACCCTTTGCAACGGAGAGGAGCAATGCAAGAACCCCAGCACTTTTGCAGATTCTGTTCACTTTAATAGGTCTCTTTGCAGAAGGACTTTCTAGTGAATCGTGCCCAAAATAAATAAATAGTTTTGAATTTGAATGAACATCTTTCCACATTGATACAGAATAACTTTTTTAAAAAACAAAAACTCTGCACATTAAATTATTTACCAGCCATTAAACTATACACAGTATTAACATTCCGAGGTGGGGGGTAATGAAAACATACATTAAAGCCCAAGTAGATAGTGCACCGGGAGGTTATTCCAGTCCTAATGGGATGTTTTTTGTAGTAGGGGGTAAGATAATAAAAGCTCTCTGTATGCCTGTCTTTTCTAGTAGTCAAATGCTGTGTGACGACTCTCCGGTTTAATATTTAGAGCTTGTATCGAAAGAGAGGAAGGGAGCTGCCATTTTATGCATTTTGAGCGCGTGTCATAACTAGCAGCTTACAGACATTCTTTAGGGCATGATCCATTTTAAGCCCTGCTCAGCATGTCAACTTGTACCGTTCTCCAGTGTGACATTTACAGGGAAATGTGCAAAAAGGGGAAGAAAAGCAAAAGGAAACCAAGTGTCATTTATAATATTTCCCCTGGCTCTCTCATAAAGCAGGAGGCTGCTGCTTTGTCATTCGGGGCCCTTCTGTGGCATGTCTAACATGGCTGGGCTGGCCCTTTAGGATAACCATTTTGTGGCGACTTGGGGCGGAAGACGGCTCCTCCTGATGGCCTGTGATTGCCCTGTGAGTTGTTCATGGGCAATAGCATCACCACTAGGAGAAGGCAAGTTCCAAAATAGCAACCTAATGGGAGATGATTGTTTTAAAAAGACCTGGAAGCGCTGTGTATTCATTGTGATAATGGATTCTTTTCTCTCTTTGGCATAAAAAGCAACTTGAGAAATAATTTCACTTTCATTCAGAATCTTGTGCCTTCTCTTCATGAAACTTTATTTTCACTTCAAAACTTTCACAGTTTTTCTACCATTCCCCCCCCCATATATATTTATATATGTAATGTATTCTGCCCTTCCTACAAGGAACAGCGATGCATATCTGCTTATTCTCTCACCTATGCTATGTTGGCAGAATAGCTAAATTTCAGCTAGGAAGCCAAATCATGTGCAACACCAACTCTTTTCTTGAAATTAAAACAACATCCAAACACTCGTTAAAGTATTCAACAACTTTTACTTGCAGAACATGTAGCTAAAGAAGAATTTATGCAAAGTATTTACATCCACATGCTGATCAAAACATAGGCTTGGTTTTTTCTAGTTGAAGATTATAGCTTCTTCCTTAAACATTCAAACCAACTGTGTCTTTCTCTCATTCCAGTACTTTGCAACTTGGCATTCTGTACATTACCCAGCTAGGCCATGCAGTTCCTTCTGAGAGGTTTGTTGCGTTTCAGCTTATGTATTCTTTCATAAGGCATGAATTAGGTAGGTTCACTTTCAAACCTGAACTCATTCAAATCTCTCCCATGTGATTTAACGTTTTTATCCAGCTGTTTGGTCTGCAGGAGCTACAGCAGCTTACAGTGCCCCATTTCACTGCGATTGCAGTATAATAGGGCTTCACATGAGAGCTATGTGTAACAGAGGCTGCAATTCTTTGGCCATTTACCTGAATGTAAGTGCTACTGAACTCAGTTCTGAGTAAACCTGCATAGAGTTGCACTGTGAATCCACAACCACATAACACTTTTCTGCTTTTAATCACCTTTCCCACCTCCCTAAACAATTTGTGTTTTTTCCTCCCTGGAATCCAGCTATCCTGGGAGGGAAATAGTGTTTTTCCTTAAGGGGTTTTCCCTTTCCTGCCCTGTTCATTTCAATAGTGGAAGAAGATGTATACCTCCAAATTAGGGAGCTGCAAATCTATCTATCTATCTATCTATCTATCTATCTATCTATCTATCTGAAGCTCAACATCAAAAAAACGAAGACCATGGCCACTGGGCCCATCACCTCCTGGCACATAGAAGGGGAAGAAATGGAAGCAGTGACAGATTTTACTTTCCTGGGCTCCATGATCACTGCAGATGGTGACAGCAGTCACGAAATTAAAAGACCCCTGCTTCTTGGGAGAAAAGCAATGACAAACCTAGACAGCATCTTAAAAAGCAGAGACATCACCTTGCCAACAAAGGTCCGTATAGTTAAAGCTATGGTTTCCTCAGTAGTGATATATGGAAGTGAGAGCTGGACCATAAAGAAGGCTGATCGCCAAAGAATTGATGCTTTTGAATTATGGTGCTGGAGGAGACTCTTGAGAGTCCCATGGACTGCAAGAAGATCAAACCTATCCATTCTTAAGCAAATCAGCCCTGAGTGCTCACTGGAAGGACAGATCCTGAAGCTGAAGCTCCAGTACTTTGGCCACCTCATGAGAAGAGAAGACTCCCTGGAAAAGACCCTGATGTTGGGAAAGATGGAGGGCACAAGGAGAAGGGGACGACAGAGGACGAGATGGTTGGACAGTGTTTTCGAAGCTACCAACATGAGTTTGACCAAACTGCGGGAGGCAGTGGAAGACAGGAGTGCCTGGCGTGCTCTGATCCATGGGGTCACGAAGAGTCAGACACGACTGAACAACTAAACAACAACAAAATCTATCTATCAAATTTTTCTTGTGGAGACATTGTCAGATTTAGCAGAGACCTTTATAGATTACTGTACTCATTCACCATTCTAACTCAACTATCCTGAGACTCTGCTTTTCCCTTTCCTTCTCCCCTTTAAAGTTCCTTTAGCTTCTCTTAAAGGGTCAATAAGTTATCAATAATCAATAAAGGCGAAGTTTAAAGCAGCCTCTTAATTACTTTTCACATCTGCAAAAGCAGTGTTTGTGTGTGTGTGTGGACCTATTGCCTCCATTGTCACTGCTGAAAGGGATGTCCGTGTGAGCATCAGAGCTCCCAGGATCTCAACAAATTGCTGAACTTCAAGGGATCAATCAGCCACTTCACATGTAATCTGGCGGGCTGGGGTGTGGACCCAGTCTTTAAAAGAACCTGCACTGATGCCTTGCTTTCTCTCTGACCTGTTTACATCTCATTCTGAAAGCAGCCAATTGACAAATGACTACTGTTGCCATCCATAAGATGCATGTTCTTGACATTCAGTAGAATAAATGCAACAGTGTCCATTTAATTTCAAGGTGATTGATTTTTATTTTTATATTGGGTTTTTTCCCTCCACATAGCCTCACACCCAGGGTATAATTACTACCCATAACTTGTCTGAGATTTTCATGGCTAATTAATTGATAAAGTGAGTGTTAAATTCTTTTCTTTCTCTCCCTCTTGATACTATATTAGCCTGTCCTTAAAACATGTAATTCAATGAAGAGCAATCTAGTGCAAATTTGTAATAAAGGACAGAGTTTCGGTTGATTCATTCTCCTCCACTGAATTCTGAAGTCCTCTGTGGGCTTCTGGTTCACAGCTTCACTTCGCGAGGTCATCTGTTCTTGGAATAGAGCTTGTTTCATAGCACGGCTTCAAATTAAGCCAAGGAAAGGGCAGGGATCTTATAGGCCTAGTTTCTAACGAAGCTTATTTTCTTTAGCTAGAACCCAAAGTCTTACATAAAGAGAAGACAAATTAGGAAGCTGAACTGATAAACAACAGCAAAAAATCAATACTACAGAAAGAGTCCGCCACCAGAAAAAAAATGAAGATTAAGTGACAGAGCGAAGCGAGGATGACAGTGGATAGACTGAAAGAGCCAAACAAAGCAAATGTGCTAGATTTTGGGTTAAATTAGGTCAGAATTTTAATGCTTCATAAAAACTGTGAGCACAAATATAACTTCAGCAAGAGATTTAAGTCTGGAAGCCACACCGCCAGAGGAAAGGATATAAAATAAATCCAGACTTTGTGAATGCTAAGGAAACAAAGAGCAGGTGAAGACATTTTACTGCAAGTAATTTGGTAAATTATTAAAGAAAATCACCCCAGCCACACATTTTGTAAAAATGGTCTCTCTATCAAAGCTGAGACAACAAAAACAACCTTGCCTGTTAGCTTTTATAAATCCTCATCCAAGTTCTGAAACTGGAAATTGGTCGGTATATGAATACTCATTTCTGTTCTAACCACATGTTTATGAATGGAGCTTTCAGAACAGTTGTGGGAAACACTGGAAGCTTATAAAAAAAATTGCATTTGCACCTGTGCATGAGGACTCTGAAATTCGATTTTATAGGGTAGCAAACCAAGCAAGACAGGTCAGGAATAGGTTTCCTGGAAGCTTTAAAAATAAAAATAATAAAATGGTAATTACATCTCTTCTAAGGAAAAGTATACATACCCTTCCATGCTCTTATCCTTCATGAGACTCGTTTAATTGGGTAGGTTATTATATTTAACACGGTGTTCAACCCACCTCCATTTTGCTTGGGTTTAGAGGGTCATAGAATTTTGTTGGCCAAATCAAATATTGTCAAAGGCAATGTTGTGATTTGAAATAAAATTTCCAACAGAGACAAGCTGTAATCAAGGTCACTTCAATTTCTTCTTTCATGTCTTCAACTTAATTTTGAACTCTGTTATTTTTACCTCGTTTTATCATGAGGTGGGGAATTTAAACTCACCCACATATGTAAGGTTGGTTCTGGATTTCAAAAGCTTAATTATTTTGACAAACCAGTTCGTGGTACAAAGAATGCAAATTAAACTTTCAGCACCATGAACGTATGGGCTAATTTAAGATAAATTTGAGAAGAGGCCTTGTAAAATTTAAATTTCCAAGTGCAGTCAATTCCCCTTTAGTCATATTTTGCAGCTCAAATGTAGGTAGATCTCCCATCAAAGCAAACAAAAGTTTCTGATGTTGCGTCATTCCTTAGTCATCAACATCACTATCATGGCTGCTTTCAAATGCATACTGTCAAGTGATTCTAGAGCTGTTGTGTATAGCTACACAATAGGGCTTGGCCATCTGTTGTTGTTTATGAGTATAGTCATATCTTGGAAGTCAAACAGCTTAGTTCCCAAACGTTTTGGCTCCCAAACATCGCAAACCCAGAAGTGGCTGTTCAGGATTGCGAACTATTTTTGAAAGCCGAACTTCCGATAGGGCTTCTGCGGCTTCCGATTGGCTGCAGGACCTTCCTGCAGCCAATCAGAAGTCGTGCTTTGATTTCCAAACGTTTTGGAAGTCGAATGGACTTCCGGAACAGATTCTGTTCGACTTCCAAGATACAACTGTACAGTGGTACCTCGGGTTACATACGCTTCAGGTTACAGACTCCGCTAACCCAGAAATAGTACCTCAGGATAAGAATTTTGCTTCAGGATGAGAACAGAAATTGTGCTCCTGTGGTGCGGCGGCAGCAGGAGGCCCCATTAGCTAAAGTGGTGCTTCAGGTTAAAAACAGTTTCAGGTTAAGAATGGACCTCCGGAACGAATTAAGTACTTAACCCGAGGTACCACTGTACAACCATTCCAGCTTTCTCTTAAAGCACACACAAACACAGAAGATTTTCTCTATACCTTAAGGTACAAACTGGCTCGTGCCATTCCAAAAGGTAGCTCAATTAGTGCTGTGCATGTATCATTGAGTCTCTGCTCTTTTATTCTGTGGGTTGTATCCTGCTGGTGTGCCTCCACTCAAGGAAGGCAGCAGAGCCTTCCAATGGCAAAGCATAGACCAAGGCAACATTTGGTGATTCCCCCTCCCTCAGGAGTCCCTGTGCCAGGTCCCAAGCTGCTTCTAAGCCCCCCCCCCCCATCTTCCAGACCAGGTTTGGAGATTGCAATTGAGAGAGGAACTCACTGAATCAAGGGGGCAAACTTGAATAAAATTTGGGTGGAGGGGCAAGTAAGCTCCGCCCTGCATAACTGATCACAAGATGTGGCACAACAGTGGTACATAACGATCATTTCGTGAACCACTCATTTCAAATACAGACCCTCCAAGTGTCCCTATTTTCCAGGAACGTCCTGTATTTAGAGAAGCCGTCCCAGTTTCTGATTTGATCCTGGAATGTCCTGCTTTTCCTTAAGACATTTCTATTTTCATTGGAGAAATGTTGAAGGGTACGGTAGGATGTCTCTATTTTCATTGGAGAAATGTTGGGGGGTATGGAGTTATTCGACTCCCGAACCGTCTGCAGGCAATCCTGTATAGGTAAGATTTTTTTTTTTCATGTTTAATGTTTCATTATGTTTTTATATATGTTGGAAGCTGCCCAGAGTGGCTGGGGCAACCCACTAAGATGTGTGGGGTATAAATAGTAAATTTATCATTATGGAATGGGACATCCCTATTTTCATTGGGTAAATGTTGGAGGATATGCAAATACAGCCACAACCCTGTGAGTTAGGTTAGACCAGTGTTTCTCAACCTGTGGGTCCCCAGATGTTGTTGGACTACAACTCCCATCATTCCTAGCCAGCATGACCAGTGGTCAGGGATGATGGGAGTTGTAGTCCAACAACATCTGGGGACCCACAGGTTGAGAACCGCTGGGTTAGACTGAGAGGCAGTGAGTAGCCCAAGGTCATCAAGTGGAATTAATGGAGTTGTGTAAAGTTGAAGCATCCTTGGGATATGGTTGCTGTTTGGTGATCCCAATGCAGGATCAGTTGTCCTGCCTGCTGTAGTAAATGTTTACTTGCATCCTCTGTGCTCTGCTTGTATATATGTAAATAGAACAGGTATTACAAAAAAAACCAACCTACTAGACCCTAGCCCTCTCTATTTTTTCTCATTTAAAGGAACTGAACCCTATAGCTCAGGCATAGGCAAACTCGGCCCTCCAGATGTTTTTGGCCTACAACTCCCATGATCCCAAACTAACAGGACCAGTGGTCAGGGATGATGGGAATTGTTGTCCCTAAACATCTGGAGGGCCGAGTTTGCCTATGCCTGCTATAGCTGCTAGGCAACACTTTTCACTGTTCAAGGAAGTGGAAAGCAGTTGCAGTTCTACACGAAAGTCATGTTCTCCTAGCCCTCTTTAAAAATAAAAAATCATCGTTCAATCAACCCCCCTCTATTAGTTCTTTGCCTTTTGGGACTGGTCACATGGCATCAGCTTTTAGATAAAGAGCTCATTATTATAGAATTATCTCCAAGACAAAATAATAATAATAATAATAATAGCACTATCCATTTTTTTACTCACAGATTCTTCAAGCAGTTTCACTTTATACCCTGACTCAACGCAGACTGGAGCGGGGAGGTTTTGGGGAATAAGCTGAACGCTGTGTCTGAATGCTTTTGTTAAGTGAAAAGACTTCAGCACAAAGTGGACTATTCACCAATAGCCACTTAAAATAGCGGGAGGAAAGATAAAATTATGCATCTTGTAATTAATATTTTAATTTGGCGAGGAAGGAGCTACATAGTGATTAAGCCTGTCTCTCCCTCTCTGATAATAATGAAGCCAGACAATCTCAAGAGAAGCTCTGTGGCGGAGAATGTAATGCCATTGATTAAGACCATGTTTCCAGGGTGGGTACTTCTTTTAAAATGAAAACCAAGCCAATTTGCTTGTGCTTTGGGATGGAAGGGGTGGCATGCTTTCCCCAAAAACTGTGAAAGCACTGAAGCGTCATTAAAGGCAATTAGATTAATCAAGCCTTTTTTTTGTGGTCCAGCTTTGCTTCTCACCCACAATAGCTGCTAATTGCTGCTTCATCAGCCGAAAGTTGTTGTTGTGCTTTTCAACAAAATACACAAATTTTTGGTCAATGTTGGGGAAGTAGTTAGCAGGATTCTACAGTTCTACGAACAGTTGCTTTTCAGCAGAGGCATCCTTGAGTTCAGTGTAACTTGGGGCATCATCTATACATGCTCAGAAACAGCCATGCACAATGGCTGGTCTGGTACCAAGCTAAATCAAATGAAATCTACCCTTTCCTGTCTTTTTGTAAGCAAGTGTGTGCACTCACTCTCACAGACAATACCCTCCAACATTTCTCCAATGCAAATAGGGACGTCCTATTCCATAATACCCCACCCACCTGACTGGGTTGACCCAGCCACTCTGGGAAGCTACCAACATATATAAAAACATAATAAAACATTAAACATTTTTTAAAAAAACTTCCCTATACAGGGCTGCCTCCTGATGTCTCCTAAAGTTATTTATCTCCTTGGCTCAGGGGTCACATAACTCCATACCCTCCAACATTTCTCCAATGAAAATAGGGATGACCTAAGGGAAAGCAGGATATCCCGTGATCAAATCAGAAACCGGGACGACTTCTGTAAATCCAGAACTGTCCCTGGAAAACAGAGACACTTGGAGGGTCTGCACACACTATTACACAGTCCAAGGTCTTAAACTGCTTGCCAAGCCTGGTGCCCAAGAGAGTTGAGTGAATGCAAGATACCACTGAATTAAGTCAAAGCCCATTTAATCTAGCATTCTGTTCCCACAATGGTTGATCATATGCCTATGGGAAGCCCATAAAAAGAACCCAAGTCCAATTATCATTAAGTGCAATGGTTCAAAGACATTAAATAGAGCAGAGGACAAAATGGATGCTTGTGGGACTCTACAGCCCAAAAACCATGGAGGCAAGCAACAGTCTCCTAGTACTACCGTTTGGTAGTGATTCTGCAAGTAGGAGATCTCCATGTCATCTCCTTTCTGGCCTCAGGATAGGAGAGGCAGATACGCTCCCCCTTAACTGCAGGGACTGGCAGTGATCTAAAAGGGGAAAATCTATACTCCCGAGATATGAAAATCCACATAGCCCCAGAAATTAATTTCAACATATTTTTTCTCTTCCCTCTTTTGATATAACTCCACAAGTATTCAACTTATATGGATTCCCTTTCCAATTACAGCTTCTGAAATTCTCTAGCTATGCAGTATAAAGCTCTCCTCCTAGCTTTGCCCTTCAACAGCAAGGAGGAAAAGATAAAGTTGAAAACAGGTAAAGAAGGGGAACTGTTGAAAAGAGTGATAAGAAATATTTTGCCATTATTCAGCAGAGTGTTTCTGCTGAGTAGAACAAATGCCTGGAAATGCTAAGAGGAACATAAGAGCCCCTAATGATAATTCATTGGGGGATAGAATATCGGAGATATAAACAGCTATTTCCACAGTGGTAGCACAATGGCACGTGGATTAGTCATGCTGGTCACTCGGGCACTGGTGTCAGAAAATCTATTCCTTTAGAAACAAAGCAAGAAAGATAGGAAATTAACAAACTCATTGAAATAGGTTGTATTTAAGGTCTTTTCCTCCTTCATGAGTTGGCTTAATAAACTGGTGTGTTTTTTTCTTGTCAGTACCCTATAAACTGCAGGAGTTGTCTTCAGAGGTCACTGTGACTAGAGATTCTTTTGGGCAGGGGTGCTAAACTCCAACTTTAAGGTCTAAGTAGCTCCGCCAGGCCTCCCTGCTTGTACTGAGCAGTCATTTTAAGGTAAAGGTAAAGGGAGCCCTGACCATTAGGTCCAGTCGTGACCGACTCTGGGGTTGCGGCACTCATTGGCTGAGGGAGCCGGCGTACAGCTTCCAGGTCATGTGGCCAGCATGATTTAGCCACTTCTGGCAAACCAGAGCAGCACACAGAAATGCCGTTTACCTTCCTGCCAGAGCGGTACCTATTTATCTACTTGCACTTTGACGTGCTTTTGAACTGCTAGGTTGGCAGAAGCTAGGACCAGACAACGGAAGCTCACCCCATCACAGGGATTTGAACCGCCGACCTTCTGATCGGCAAGTCCTAGGCTCTGTGGTTTAACCCACAGTGCCACCAAGTGCTAATCACATAGGGAGAGCCTGTTGGATCAAGCCAGTGGCTCATCATCCTGTTCTCAGAGTGAGATAACCATGGGAATACATGAATGACATGAATTCAAAATTCATAAGTTCAAAAACTTACCGTATGTCATAGTGTGGTTTAATTTCTAAATAAGAAGCATGGAGCCAACCTTTTCTGAAAATGGTACTTGGTTCCGCTTACACAGAAGCTCTTCCCCTTTCCATAGTTGTGCAATTTTTTTGTGTGAGAAGACAATGAGAAGACATGTGTAATGACACACTTCCTTAAATAAGTGCTGCACAAGTCCTATTGTGATGAAAACAGCAAGCTTGAACGTTCTTTTGTAATTCAAGAAAATCTTTAATAAAAATTGTTGTTGTTTTTTAAAAAATGCAGTCCTCCCAAGTCAAAATGTTACCAGCCACTGCTGATCAGTAGTGTGATGGGGTCTGAATTAACCAACCTTTTTCCAGCGTGCATTTGTTTTTAAATTGCCAAATACAATTCTGAATCAAAACTGGGGGAGGATGTGGCATAAACCCATCAGTATTCACAATGGAACTGAACATTCTGGCCCAGCCAAGTTTGTACACCGAACCAGGTAATTTACAGATCATTGCAACATCACTTCTGCACGTTGCTGTTCTCAGCTGCCAATGAAAATTCACAGAGGATCAACTGAATTTGAAAGTATTGTTCATTGGAATCAATGGGACGTCTAAGCAGACGTGTTCAGTATCAGAGTGGAGAAATTAAGTAGCTTCGCTTGTTGTTCTTATTGTTTGGCAAAGCACAGCCCAAGTTATGGCAGGCAGCTGCTCCTGTGTGGTTTTCACATTCTTCCAATGAAAGCTAGGAAGTGATGACTGATGTCTCATTTGGCTTTTATCTTTTGGAAGGAGATGATCAAAAGCTCTGCAGATTGGAATGATTTTATTTGAGGTGATAATATTTACTGCCCTTGCTACCATCTAGCATTTGTTTCTCTTTCTCTGCAGTCAATGTGAATTTGCAATGACTCAATCTGAGTTCGTACAGCGCAATGCCAGGCATATTTTACGGGCCTGCTGACATGCACCATGCTGGGTGCTCACCAATTTTTTCCCCTGATCCAAACTTGGCAACAGAAGATACTGTTGACAGATTTCAGGTTAACTATTCCAGAGTGGGAGTCATACATAGTTACTATTGCCAACAAGAAAACAGATAAAATGCAATAAGACCCAACTGCAAATTCAGCAGTTGAATAGTCTTATTAATGTGTGTATATATAGAACTGCCTCTTCATTTAGAAAATATAGGTAAATTGGCTGGATCCAGACTTGCCATTCAGCAAACAGAAAGGCTCATTTTTAGAACATGGACAGAGATCTAACAGAGGCTCCTGTTGAAGGAAGAGTGGAGGTGATTTTTCTTTTCTTTTTAAATTTCCACTTTCTCCTACAGACCCCAGTGCCATTGCTCGCTGTGTTCCAGATGGTCTTTCAACTCTTCTTAGAAGTAGCCTCTGTCCACTGAGCTATCCAAGCAAGAAGCAATCAAAGCAGAACAACAAGGTTGAAGCCAGTCATTCATTAACAAGTGCAGAGAACAAAATTATCTTCATGGGCACCAGAACATTCATAAAGTATGTGCCAGATGAGCATCTCTTGAGCAGTCGCAAAGCTGCTACCACAAAGGCTCCCTTTCCAGTTCTTACCTGGTTCGCCTTTGAATATTGTAGTACCTGCAGCACAGATTCTGATTACAGTCCCAAGGGAGTGGGCAGGTTTATATGGGAGCTGGTAGTTCTTCAGATCAAAATAGGGTTGGTCATTTGTCTTAACAATTAAGCAGTATAGAGAAAAGTGGGC
Organism: Podarcis raffonei; assembly: GCF_027172205.1. Classification (NCBI taxonomy): domain Eukaryota; kingdom Metazoa; phylum Chordata; class Lepidosauria; order Squamata; family Lacertidae; genus Podarcis; species Podarcis raffonei. The sequence goes on along the minus strand of NC_070607.1, from coordinate 31,986,401 downwards.
AAGCATAATGCAAAATAGCAGAAGTACTGGTTGAGTACTATGACCTTGGCTTGTTAGTGCCAATAAATTCACAAGATTCTGCTTGCAGTGGATTAACATCAGCTTACTTGCCAGATCTCAGTGGGTGGTAGCACTTGGCGTAGAGCAACTAACTTTCTATCCAAGTATTTTTGTTTAGTTTCCAAACTGAGGATAACATTCAGAAGCATTAAATGTTTGGCCCACTTGATTTAAAGTTACTCGCTCTTCATAAGAAGACACCATCTTCCTCAGCACTGTGTTCCCAATGGTTTCCAACTGAGATGTCATAGAAGTTCCTTGTTCCTTGGCTTAGAATATATAAACTTTCACTGTGTTCCTGAGACCCAAGACAAGCGCTATGATCCTTGGGATTCCTGAACCAGAGAAAAGACACCCCACTTGACTTTTCCTTTCCACTTCCTGTTACATGGCGAAGGCAAATGGAGGGCTGCAGAGGGAGAGGTATAAGTTAGGTCTCTCCTGCTAATTCTAACACCTGAGTTGCTGTCAGCTCTGCCACTGCCAAGCCCTCATCACAGCTATTGCAGATAGATAATGGGAGGAGGAGTAAAACAGCTGCATCTGCCTCCACCACTGTCACTGAAACTGAAGCCGTTCACCAAATAAGGAGGTTGCACTCAGAACTGCATGGAGGGATAGCTGCTCATAAGGTTCGGAAAAGGGATTTGGACCTGACTCTGTGTCCAATGATTATTTATTTATTTGACTTATATACTGCCCTTCATCCTAAGATATCCGGGTGGTTCACAAGATAAAATACAAGGTAAAATCACAAATAGTTAAATTAAAAACAACAAAACAATACCCCCCCCGTCCCACAAACACATTTCAAAGGCTGTAAAATATTAACCAGCCAAAGTCCTGGTTGAAGAGGAAAGCTTTCACCAGGCTCCTAAAGATATATAGTGAAGACACCAGACAAACCTCCCTGGGGAGAGCATTCCACAAATGGGGAGCCGCTACGGAGAAGGTCCATTCTCGCGTTGCCACCCTCTGGACCTCTCGTAGAAGAGACAAATGAAGAAAGGCCTCAGATTACCGTATTTTTCGCTCTATAACACGCACCTGACCATAACACGCACATAGTTTTTAGAGGAGGAAAACAAGAAAAAAATATTCTAAACGAAACAGTGGATGTATGATTTTTGTGGTTCATGCTGTGGCCACAGACATGTGATCTGACGGTGAGTTTGGGGTAGCCCAATGCAAAAATCCTGAGAATCCATGTGGATCCATGCTTTGTAACCACGTTTTAAGTGGGGAGGGAAGGAAAAGAACTCAAGGGACAAGGAGCACGCGTGGGGGTTGTGGAGAAGGATGCTGCTAATAATGCAGGAGAGGCTCCTCTCCAGCTTTGCTCCTTTAGAACAAGCAGGCTCTGCGTCTCTCCCTCCTCCCCGGTAAGGAAACCATGATAGTAACCACTCTGAGACAAATCAAGAAAAATTGCGACCAACACTCTCCCCCAACAAGCGCAGTGAGGTCAAAACACACACACACGCAGAGAGAGAACTGGCCCTAAAGTCGCAGGGCGCTGGAAGTCGCAGGGGCACTGGGGGAGTGAACGGGAAGCAAGGGAAGGAGAAGGAGCCCTCACACACAGAGAGACACACAGAGGGTCGATTCTAAAGTCGCAGGGGCGCAGGGAGAGTGAACGGAAGCAAGAGAAGGAGAAGGAGCCCTCTCACACACAGAGACAAACAGAGTGTCAATTCTAAAGTCGCAGGGGCGCAGGGAGAGTGAACGGAAGCAAGAGAAGGAGAAGGAGCCCTCTCACACACAGAGACACACAGAGTGTCAATTCTAAAGTCAGAGGGAGAGCGCAGGGGCGCAGGGAGAGTGAACGGGAAGCAGGAGGAGGAGAAGGAGCCCTCTCACACAGAGACACACAGAGGGTCGATTCTAAAGTCGCTGGGGCGCAGGGAGAGTGAACGGAAGCAAGAGAAGGAGAAGGAGCCCTCTCTCACACACAGACACACAGAGTGTCAATTCTAAAGTCGCAGGGGCGCAGGGAGAGTGAACGGAAGCAAGAGAAGGAGAAGGAGCCCTCTCACACACACACACACAGACACACAGAGTGTCAATTCTAAAGTCGGAGGGAGAGCGCAGGGGCGCAGGGAGAGTGAACGGGAAGCAGGAGGAGGAGAACGATAGCTCAAGCACACACACACACAGCCCCTACACTGGCTAATCCAAAATCGGACAGCAAAAAAATGCAGGCAGGGACAGAGGGCACGGGGTAGTTTTAAAGCAGCCAACCCCGCTCTGCTTCTCTCCCTCCTCCCCGGCTCCGCTAGCTGACAGGAGCCGCTTACACCCGCTTTGCTGTTTCAAAGCGAGCCACGGACTGCTCACAACTGCAGCAGATTCCCCCGCCATCTGTAGGCATTCGCTCCATAACACGCACAAACATTTCCCCTTACTTTCTAGGAGGAAAAATCCGCGTGTTATGGAGCGAAATTTACGGTATGTATGAACACAGAGTCCACGGTCTTTTTATAGGAGGAGAGTTGGTCCTTGAGGTATTGTGGCCCTGAGCCAATGATATCATTATGAGTGATGGAAATGGCTTGGAAATACCAAAACATTTGCCAATGTTTTCATAAATATAGTTCAGAGGTGCACTTATATGATTCTGGATTAATGGTCTTCACAGTGGTGGCTCCTTAGATGGCTAATGTGTATTATTTCCCTGCAAATGATCTTAGAGGGTTCCCTCTCTTCTAAATGTAGGGCAGGTGGGCAAAATAGCCTTATGGGCCAAATTGGGAGATCTGGTGGGTGAAATGAGGTTCGCAAGGTTCAGCATCTCTGCTTTGCTTGCTTCAGCATGTGGGTGACCTAGGCCTGCTGCTCTGGGTGGCCTTCAGAGTGGCTCAGAGTGGGACCCTGGAAGTCTTTCCCAGGAGTCCTTCCCAAATAGCACCACTCAGTTAAACCCCAAATTGTGTGTGTTTGTGTGCCCATTTGTGACCATGTGGATGCATCTGAGAAACTCATATCAGATGCCTGCATAAGGTTGACAACAATTCCTACTGTTGTCTGCCATCAGAGATGTATGGCCTCTGAACAGGAAGAGTCCATTTAATTACCATGACTAATAGCTGTTGATAAATTTCTTTTTGTTCCATATGCTTGCCACGGAATACCCCAGCACTCTGGGACCCTACTGAGATTTAAGGATCCCACAGTTACCTATTTTGGACTCTTTCGGTCAATGCTGCCATCTGCTTTACAAGACCAAGAAGTGATTTTGAAAAGAAAATCCTACAAATGGGATTTGGTTGTGTGTTTTCACATATGTCCTGGAATCACACTTAATATGTCCAGACTTCATAAATCTCCTCATTAACAACTGATTAAATGACAGACTTGTCCTGTGCTAAATAATTTCATTTCACAAGACTCTTGTAAATCTCTACCCCCACAGGACCTGAATGAATGAATGTTCAGATACATATCTTATCTTGCCAGCAGATGTGTTCATTCATAGTTCTGTTCACTTTTCAAAAACCTTTCTGTCAATGGGCCTCTTGAAAGATCTGTGGAGTCACGTATATTGCCAAGGAACAGAGCCTGCAAAAAACTCTCATTTTCTCTTTTCTGGTGGTCTGAGTCGCTTCGGGGATAACAACATTTCTACTTCTTATTGTCTTCCAGTTCATTGTTCGCATCTCTCATAAGTGCTACCATGTACCCTAAATACAAATAACACTAGTGATGGGAATCTGTTTTAAACACTTTTTATGCTGCTCTCTGGTTATCTATTTGATGGACTTCTCCAAGGAGCTAGAAAGAGTCATCACTGCAACTGGATTTATCTCAAATATAATGTTTTGAAAAAGTCCTGTCCAAGACCTCTGCTACTGCAGTGGGGCTGGAGAACAGGTAGCCTTTCAGATGTTACCAAACTCAAACCCATGTTAGCCCCAGCCAGCATGGCCAATGGTTAGAGATGAGAGGAGCAACGTATCGAGAACCACAGGTTCTCCATTCCCAAAGTATTCACACATTAAATTAGCTCTTTAAAAAGAAGAAGAAGTAATGTATTGAACTAGAGCATGGCAGAACATATTACATGAGTTTAACTGATATGTGGACCACTTTAAAAAAGTTACCCTTTCGATGGGAATGTGGCCTAATCTTTCTGGCGTGTTATATAACTTGGCTGTGTGGTATGGGGTGAAAGGTATCCAGAAGAATACAGGGGCAGTAAAATGTCTTTTAATTCTAGTGATGGAGTGGAAGGAAAAGATATGAGAATCATTTTGGAGACCTTTGCACATAGAGTAAATTCACGATGAAAAAAGAAGATCATGGGACGCTCTTTCGTGTAGAGTCCAGCAGGGGACGCAATGCCAAGAATCCCCTGGAATTGCTTTGTTCTCTGAGGGGAGGGGCCCCCATGGATAGTATCTTGCCTAAGGGCCCACCAAAGCCTAGAGCTGACCCTGTTTCACAGGCAGCGTACATAGACTAAAAACCTTGTCTACAGGCATAGGATACAGGGGTAGATTGTAAAGGATACAGAATCTGGTGTTATCTGTGGAATCTGTTAAACTAAGTTGACAGAAAGGGCCAACAATCTGGTCCACAGATTGCTCAAGAATGATGCCCCTGGGTTATAGAATGGTGGAAAAAATGCAAGATTTTTCATATCGAGCAGGTTGTATTGCTGTTCAGCCTGGCTGCTTTAAATGTCTGAGAGGCTCCTTGCTGAAGCCAGGCAAGATTTTTCTCATTTTGAATAATATCTGTTTCATTTCCTGCTTCTTTTGTACTTCTTCCAGCATCCCATGGCTCTTGTCTGTCGTCTTTTCACCTGATCCTTTGACCCTTTCTTAAGAGTTCCCCTACAGTTGCTCTGCGTCTAGCTAATGTCTTCCTGACAGGTCGGATGGCTTCTCTAGCCATACATGGGGACTCTCTGACCTCAGCTCTCCTAGGCTTTGTGTGATGCATTGCTCCCCGAAGCCATCTCTAGCACTTCTCATTTTCAACATTTCTCAGGCAGCTTCTTCTTGACATCTGCTCCAGCAGATCTCCAAAGGGGTCTTGCGCAGTTGAGTTGTAAATAGCTGACTTTTGTGTAGAAGACGGAGTGCCTCTGTAGCTTTATAAATAACACGCCGTGCATCCCAAAACTACCCCACTGCGGTCAATCCAAACAAGCCAGAAAGGGGATCTGTTTAGATCATCAGCTTTTCCTAAGTTGACTGACGAAGGAATGGATTTGGCACCCCTTTTTCAAATGGCAATTCCATCACCTGTAAAGCAGTAACGTCTCAGATCCGAACTGTTCCTATGAATTTGATTCCATAAGTATTCTCGGTAATGGAAGGACAGTGGATCCTTTGCTGTTCTTTTATTTATACAGACTGAAGGTGTTTGCTTACTGGCAAGAATGCAGTGCATAAAAGGGTAAGGTAATACGGGAAGCTTGGCACATGCTTCCTGAGCCCAGATGGATGCTGAGATAAACAAATATGTACTGCATTTGTTTCCCCAATCTTTTCTTTCCTAACTACTTCTTCATTTTTTAAAATTATATTTCCCAACTTACAAATGTACAAAACACAGACCAAACACTGGCTCAATGGCCTCTAGCTGCCAATTCATTTCTGGGCTCAATTCAAAGTTCTTTGTTTTGACTTATAAAGCCTTATGCGGCTCAGAACCCCAATATCTCAAGGGCTACCTCTCCCCACACAAACTGACCCTGGAGCCTGTCGTTGTCATCTGAGGCCCTTCTCCATGTTCCCTCCTCTGGAGGAGGTTCAGAGGTTGGCAACACAAGAAAGGGCCTTTATAGTGGTGGCTCCCTGCTTATGGGATGCTCTTTCCCCAGGGAGGCTTGCCTGCCATCATCTTTATCCAGGCAAAAACTTTTTCATCAGAGTCCCTTTTCTGCATGCCTCTTCATAGGTCAGCGACACAAGATTGTGGCCCATTTCAGTGTCCCGCCCTCGCCCTGCTTGTGGAATGGCCTCTCTGGGGAAACGTGGTTAGACATTGTCACTGTCAGTTTAAGCGCCAGGCTAAGACATTTTTATTTACCCATGCCTTTATTACTTAAGCCTACCTCTACAAGGGTAGAATAAGCTCAGTTTCTATACTTAAAGCAAACCACTCAAACCATATCAAAACACCTTCTTATTTGGGACTAGAACCTCTTCTTCACCTTTGTCTTTCGGCAGGTAACACTTCACCTCATCCTTGTAAATAGCCTTAAAATACTCGTTTTTGTGTGTGCCTGTTAGTTATGGTACTAAGGAAGATGCGTAAATGATTCACCACTGTATATGGGATAAGAACTACTTATTCCTGTGGAGAAGCCATCATTGATAAAGGATGTAAGCAAGGAGCAAAGCACGCTTTGTGTTTGTTTGGGTTTCTGTTTTATTAGGATTCAAGCTCAGTTTATTGGCCTTCGTCCAGCCTACCACTGTGCCCGGGCTCCAGTCCAGTTCCTGCACAGCTACAACTGGTTCAGATGTTATGGAGAAATAGAATCGGGCGTCACCAGCATATTGATGACATCATGTTCCAAATCCCCAAATGACTGCCCCCAGCAACTTCGTAGGAGGTTAAATAGCATTGGCAGCAGGATCATCCCTGCGGAACTCCACAGCATAACTGAAGAGAGATCCCTCAAGGCTACTCTCTATGGAATGGATGTTCCTGATACCTATCTTACAGAGCTGGTCCAGGTGGATTCCATGGTTGATGGCATCAAAAGGCACAGTGAGATCTAGGAGGAAAAGCACACTCCTCAATACAGTGGTACCTCGGGTTAAGTACTTAATTTATTCCGGAGGTCTGTTCTTAACCTGAAACTGTTCTTAACCTGAAGCACCACTTTAGCTAATGGGGCCTCCTGCTACTGCCGTGCTGCCAGAGCCCAATTTCTGTTCTTATCCTGAAGCAAAGTTCTTAACCTGAAGCACTATTTCTGGGTTAGCGAAGTCTGTAACCTGAAGTGTATGTAACCTGAAGCGTATGTAACCTGAAGCGTATGTAACCTGAGGTACCACTGTAAAGGCATTCCCACAGGGCCACCAAGGCTGATTTGATCCTGCAATTTCCCTGACACCACCCTCTCAGTCACTTTCCTTGAAACTAGGATATTTACAGCTGTCACAAACTATTTAACTCAGGGTGGGTTCCTTTAGCAATGTCCATGCCACAGTTATCATTACTGGTCATTGTCCTGCTGCTGCTGGTGGTCCAAACAAGGGCATGATAGGAGATATTGGGGGCAGGATCTTAAGTCTCCATGTTCCACTAATAATGTCCAAACAACAACCTTCAACTACACCAGGCCAGGAACTGGCAAAGTACCGTATTTTTCGCCCTATAGGACACACTTTTTCCCCTCCAAAAATGAAGGGGAAATGTGTGTGCGTCCTATGGGGCGAATGCAGGCTTTCGCTGAAGCCTGGAGAGCGAGAGGGGTCAGTGGGCACCGACCCCTCTCGCTCTCCAGGCTTCAGGAGAGCCACAGCGCCAGCCCCACAAGGTTGGGGGACAGCGGGGAGGTGGAACGCCGCCATCCCGCTGTCTCCCGCTGTGGTTTGCAGGATGACGGCAGGGAGACGCGTGCTTCTCCCCGCCGCCAGCCCCGCAAGCTCCGGAGACAGCTGGGAGGCGCAGCGCATCTTCCCGCTGTCCCCGGACCTGGTCTGCAGGCGGGCGGCGGGGAGAAGAGCGCCTCTCCCCGCTGCCTGCCCCGCAAGCGCCGGGGGAAAAATTTTTTCCCCCCTTTATTTCCCCCCCAAAAAACTTGGTGCATCCTATGGGGCGAAAAATACGGTAAATGGCATCCCATGGACCTTCTAGAAATAATGGAATGAAAAGGTAGGGAAATTGTGTTTCTCTTCCCTTTCCTCCCATTTCCTGCTTTGCAAATCAGTTGGAGGTTAGAAGGTGGTGGTGGCTCCAACACAGAATCCCCCCACCCTCATCTCTCTAAAGCACTCTTGTTTTTGATAAGATGTCAGTTTAACCAGTGATAACAAATCCCGAACCTTATTCGCCTAGCCTGGTTTTACTTACTTTCTAAAATCTTGCTCATTTGATTCCAGCTGCAAACAGTCAATACATAATTGGCACATAGATAGTTGGGAGGTTTATAATAAGTTTAACAAACTTTAACAGGCAAAGTTTTGGTACTGATGTTCATTTGATTTTAGACGTGTCCTTTATTATACCTGTAGCCATTTCTCAAAGTTTCTCGGTTGTTTTACATAACCACTGGGTGTGAATAAAATCCCCCCTTGTTTTCAGACTTAGGACTCTACGCTAAAAGGGTTTGCGTTGTTGATTTATCTTGCCCCTTTATTATACCAACAAAGTGCTATAGAGTCCTGCCAATGAACTCTAACAGCATTAGAATTACCAACACTCGCCTTTGTGAGCTCCCAATCACACGGGGCACTGGAGCTAGTGACACGTTGGTGCTTGTTAACTCGAAATCTTCTTTGTTTTACTTTCTTTTTTTGGTGATACATTTTCCAGAAAACTCCCATAGGAGCAATGGGTCAGTTGCTTCCGTATTGCATTTTAGGAGACTCACATTATTAGCGTTCCAGTCTATATATTATGAAATTAAGTAGATACCCTGGAGGTTAATTTCTTATTGTAAATGTAATGAAAGGAAACACTTTCCTGCCCTTGATATAAAATCTATAGCTCTTAAATTCTACCAGTCTTCATGATTTCTTGAGCAGGAGGAGTATTCTTGGAGGGTATACATTTCTACAGTGTCCAGAATCAGTAGAATTCTTTTTATTTTAAAAAAGGAGCAATTACAAGCGGAGGTGCCAGCTTCTCAAAAACATTGTGGAGGCCCGACACGACATCCTGGTTTCACAGGCAGGGCATCACATGACTTTATGTGGAGTCACGGGGCAGAGTTGAACACAGTGGCAGCACGGCCCCAGCAGCCAGTGGACCCCATCCTCCTCTCCCCCTGCCACACATTGGAAAGTTGGGGGAAACCTCCTCCAGCCAGTGGCAGCAGCAACAACAGGACCCACTGAGCCACACACTGCATTTGTCCTCTGAAAACATTGGGGGGAGGCCAAAGTGCCTCAGCCCCTAGGAGTTGGCACCTATGCTTACAAGTCAGAGTTAACCAGAACTGTACTCCTTGGCCTCTTGAAATTCTCTATTTGTGAGCAGAGAAACTAGGGAACCATTTCACAAAATTTATCTGGGCTGAGGAGAAATTCTCTAATGGTTTCACAGGGATGTGATTCACCACGAGCAGGGTCAGGAGCACAGCTTTTTTCTCTTTTCCCTCTTAAGGGTTTTTGTTGTTGTTGTTGTTTTGGTGCGCTGCTGCTGCCTGACAACCTGTTGCCAGCCTGGCCACCATTTTGCCTCCTCCACTGTGCCCCGGATCTAGGCTCATTCTGCATGGGGGAAAGGATGGCAGCTCAAATAAATGGTGGATAATATGATAATTGGAGAAAGCTCTGCCGAGCAGCCTCTTTTAACAGGATGGGGAGAATGTGTGTGTGGGGGAATCCATCTCAGGAATTTTCTCAACAAATGTTTTCTGAGAAATTTCAGCTCAGCTCTACAGTTATCCAATGACGTTCACTCAGATCCTCCTCCTACTGACCATGGGGTGCTTTTAAGTAGTTGGACGTATATCTTGTTACAGGCCACCCCAATCTCTGCAGAGTAGTAGCAAGGGTCCAGGGGTCATGACACTTAACCATGTCCTTTAGACTGAGGCACAGCGGAAACGAGTGCCTTTGAGGAATATGGTTTATTTTACACATATTTTCAACCTGGGTTTTGATGGAGGGAATGCAGAACGTTACACCCCAAGAGTGTTTCTTGTTGCTCCTCTCGTAGCTTCATCAAGCAGCAGCCACTCATGCTTCCCCCAATCTTTTGGTGCAGCCTCTCCTAGCCAGCTGACCATTCCTTTTATCCTTCCCCCAAACCCTCGCTCAAAAACCTCAGTTTGAAAGGACACAGTTATTTTTGTGGCGGCATCGCACCCCCTGTTACCCTGGCAACCTCCCCCTCCCAATTCTGCTCTTGTCTTTTGCTAATTCACACACACATACACACACAGCTGAGGGAGGAACCTTCTTGTCTGACGCCAAATGTCTCACCTTTTGTCAGGGTAATGACTCTGCCATCACCTGCCTTTGTTCTTTGGCGCCACCACTCCAAGACAAGCTCTTGAGGAAGCTGGCTTGACTTACTTTTCTTCTTCTTCTTTAAGGCTTTGCTAAACCCCTTGATCAAACCCCACATTTACTAATTTGAGAAACTACGAGGAGAACCAATCACCCAGGAATTTTCAGAGGATCCTTTCCCACCCTCAGACCCATAGCACTATGGACACGCAGTCTGGATGTAGCCCCAAAGTGTCTGGGATTGCTCACTTGGGAAATGCACAGCTTCCATCTGTTGCATGCTGACTGACACCAGGTCTCCAGGATTCAAAATGGGGAACATTTCCAGCTGTGTCCAGACATGCTGGTGATTAATCTGGAGAGCTTTATATATATATAAAGCAGGTCCCATGTAACCCTTCCCCCTCCTTTTTAAGGAGCCATGGTTGCATGTCACCTTAACTCCACTTCAATCAGACACTTTTCTAGGGTAGTTGCATTAGAAATATGCTGAAGGGTCCCTGTAGGTGTGGCCCCTCCTACAGGAGGTACCCACTGGTGTGCTCCCACAACTCTGATCCTCCTCTTCTGCCTCATGTTAAGTGGCAACATCTTCACTGATGGGGAGGCCAGGTGAACGGCACTGTCCATCCCTACCAGTCGTTACTGGCATTGCAAAATCAGCACTATGAAATTCTACATAGTGCGGTGAGATTTTGGGGGCTGTAGTCTAGGATTGGATGCGTACCTTGAGAAAGGAGTGGTATACAACCTGCGAAGGTGGGTGTGGGTGGGAGAGCTTTCAGCATCAAATTTTAACATTTGACATTGTGTTTTGTATTGTTATCATCCCTGACATTTGCTGCTTTGTGAAGAGATTCTCCTGAAAAGTAGGACAAGAAACGACAGCTATTAAATGAATTATACAATAAAATATAGCCAGCGAGAAAATATACTTTAATGCATCTATCCATTTTCAGTAAACAATTTCCCCTCCCGGTGTAAAGTTTTCTGTTTGCTTCAACTAACTTTTAGCTCGAAGGGCGGGGGGGACTTCGTTTATATAAAAGGATAGAATCCATTTAAAACTCACTATTTGATATGAGAATCCTTTAGCTGCTGTTGTTCCTAGTAGCACCTCAGATGACTTCAATAGAGCAAGTTGAGAAAACAAAACAAGACTTTTCTCTATTTTCAGGGTCTTTACTATGTGTCTCTGACAGCATTTTATATCTACTCGGTTTCAACAATCCTTCTGTAATAGGCAGTTTCCTCCGCCTGCCATAACAAGTGGCGGGGGGGGGGGGAGAAGCATTTCTATACAGGGAAGGTTAGGGAAAATGTAATCGTGAAGCCAATAAGACCACAATTCTCCATACTTATCCCAATGATAATCACAGCTGCTACTCTAGAGCAAGTGGCGCGAAAGTTACAATGTTAGGCCATGACCTGCCATTTTGGGATTAGCCTTGGAAGAGTTCATTTGACTTTAGTGGGGTTCAGATGGGAATATTTGGAAGCAAGCCAGGAGAGCTTTACTGTCTAAATATGTCAGTGAGGCTCATAGGTATAAGTGGCCCAGACCTAAGGCTTAGTGACTCAGTAAGCAAATGGCTGATTAAAATAGGTCTTCTAATTGCCTCAGAAACATGTTACAGAAACGGTGCAGAGATACGATGACAGTTTCGTGCATCCTGACATGCTGATGCCAGAAATTTGGATCAAGGGACCAAATTATTGAAATCACTTTTGGCAAGCATATGCTCACTCATTTGGCAAGTATCGTATGCTTACACTACTGACAGTCCAAAAAAAGCAAGAGGAAGTAAAAGAGGGGCATCAAAATGGAGGCAACCAGAAAGTGAAATCTCAGTATATGTTATGAAACAGTTTATTGAAGAAATACTCTAGAGACAACTGAAGCACAATTGGTTTTGAGTTTTATTACTCTCCTTTTCAGATGATGATGATGATGATGATGATGATGATGATTTGTAGAACTGCAGTTGATTTCTGAATAGAAGTGACACTACCCAAAATACACTGAATATCAGGCCCCAATTTGCACTACACAATCAAAGCTGCCTCATACTGTTTTATCATGGTCCCCTCCCCCAAATCCTGGGAACCGCAGTATCTTAAAGGGGTTGAGACTTGTTAGGAGACCTCTATTCCCTTCACATAACTACAATTCCCAGAGTCCTCTAGGAAGAAGGATTAATTGTTAAACTACTCAAGAGAATTGCCGCTTTTATCAATACATAATCAGTACTGCTGTAAGGGAGCACTTTTCATGGCATGTGAATTTTTGTGGAATTGCCCTAACCCTTTTGATTCAAATCTACATGGCACTACTGAATATCTCTGTACAAGATAATGAGTATCAAGATTATTGTATAAAACATAAATTTAAATGGTTGAACCCCATGGATCCACAGGCCCTTCTTCTTTCTCATTGCAAAGGCTTGTCTCTTTTTTTCAGTGCCTGTGTGTGCAAATAAATGAATCGGGAATCCTGCGGAAGTGAGAGGTTGAAATAAGCATCAAACACACACAAGGCTCTAGGTCCTGGAGAAGTATTTCATTTAAATTTAGAGGCATTAGCCTGGTAAAGCCGGGACAGTTTTGTATGAACCAACTTTGTGATTCTACAAAACAAATGATAATCTTGTTTAATTTCATTGGTTGTGTAGGCAAACAAACCAAAAATATGAATGAGATTGGTTACTGAACATAATTGCTTTAAGTGACATTTGAAACATAAAGTAAAGGTAAAGGGACCCATGACCATTAGGGGTTGCAGCACTCATCTCGCTTTATTGGCCGAGGGAGCCGGCATACAGCTTCCGGGTGTCATGTGGCCAGCATGACGAAGCCGCTTCTAGCGAACCAGAGCAGCGCACAGAAACGCCATTTACCTTCCCGCCGGAGCGGTACCTATTTATCTACTTGCACTTTGCCGTGCTTTCAAACTGCTAGGTGGGCAGGAGCAGGGAGCGAGCAACAGGAGCTCACCCCGTCGTGGGGATTCGAATCGTCGACCTTCTGATCGGCAAGTCCTAGGCTCTGTGGTTTAACCCACAGCGCCACTCGTGTCCCTATTTGAAACATAGTGCCACTTTATTTCTCTCCTGGAGATGCCACGTTACATGACTAAACCAAGGTATTAACAAAAAAGCAAGTGAGTCACAGTTCTAATGATTAGTTGTGCTTACTGTTTAGTCAGTGTCCAGGCCCTGTAACTTTGTTTACATATATGATGGAAAAGGTTTCATTTATCACAGCTGCTTATAAGTTGCCCCAAATCAAATTGGGATTGGATGACGACTGATGAGCTCTGGAACTAGAAAATTAGAGCAAAAAATTGGAAATCATTGAACAATAAAATGGCAAGCAGCACTCTGCTTTCCACCATTTTCACTGTGACTTTTGCTAATCAATGTGTAGTACAGTGGTACCTCGGGTTACAGATACTTCAGGTTACAGACTCCACTAACCCAGAAATAGTACCTCAGGTGCTTCAGGATAAGAACAGAAATTGCGTGGCAGCGGGAGACCCCATTGGCTAAAGTGGTACCCCAGGTTAAGAACAGTTTCAGGTTAAGAGCAGACCTCCAGAACGAATTAAGTTCTTAACCCGAGGTACCACTGTAGAACAATCATGTTATTGATGGAAATGGAAATGCACTGTGGACAGATCCCCGCAAGGGCTTTAGCTGTAGCAATATCCTGTAGAAGACAAGAGAGGGCCACTATCTAAAAAGGAGGGAAGAGTATTTAAGAGAACAAAGTGGCATTACACAGCAGGACAAGAAACCTGGAAAGATGAATTCAGGATAAAAATTAACTGTGTTGTAGTATTTGTCCTATGTAAGCATTGAGAGTCATTGTGATCTAGTGGCTAGAGGGGTTAGTGGATAGATGGGCAGGAGTGGGTTTGGTCAGTTCAAACACAATACACAAATGCACACGGCCCCCCTCCTCAACTTATCCCTACTGATCATCTGAGAAGGGAGTTGCCACTCCCTGCCCACTAATGCAATGTTCAAGAGGATGAGGAGGGGCAATTTGCACCCCTGTCAGGATGCTCCACAGGTGTTTTGTCCTGGGAGGCAAATACACACCAGGGGAAAATGATTAACTGATGCCCCAAAGGACCCCGTTGCAGGGATTCCAAAGAAAGATGCACAAAATGCCAGAACGATCAGTTCTGGTGCTTGATTACAGAGATCTATCAAGATACTTCCATACAGCAATGTCATGTGGGATTCCTTGCTGCCACACCTCAGGATGGATGCTGAAGTGATAAGCACCATGGTTTTTCCCATTAGGGGCTAATATGTTAGCCATTACTTATACAAACGGCAAGCTATGTAAGTTGGCAACAATGGTCCAATAACCCCTGGATTGGAGGCTCCTTCCAGGGAGCTCTTTGGGATTGCGTTTGTGTGAGAGTGACCTGCAGACTCCTGGATCAGCAGCAGAAGCAGATACCTGGTCTGACTGGACTTTGGACCTGTTAGCCTATGAGCTTGCATTTGCCGTGGAATCGTGTACACCAGTGGAACTTGCAGCCAGATGTGGTTCAGGACAGGTGATGACCTTAGACTTCTTGTAGATATTAATATTGTGCCTCTTGAAGTGTCTGGATGCACTTCAGTTATTTTGATGAAACAAAAGTTGTTTTTTAATATAAAAAAACCACGCATCACTTGAACTTTAAAAGAAAAATTAGCTGAAACGCTGCATCCCCACCACCCCCTCATTTGGTGCTTGAAGTTAGATGCCCAAACTGGAGGCATGGGCATTAACTTTCCAAATTATATGCATGGAGTAAAGAAAAAGAAATGGAAAAAGCTAAATCTAAGGGTGAAATATATTTGCTTTAATGATTATTTTGTTTTTGTTTTTTAAAAACCTCTGAATAATAATAGGATAATAAATTTATGTAATTATCAATACTGTGTTTTTAATGAACAGCAAGCGGGAAGGAGAAGTTCAAAGTAAAGGGCAATGCTTGAGTGTTCATGGAGAGGGCAGGCATTATGGCATTTATCATGTTTCCTGTGTAAGGTTCAGGAGCTAATAACCACAAGCCGACATTTGCTTGATAGTGGGGACGTAAGACACAAAATAAAATATTCTGCTTCAATTAAACCATCATTGACTTCCTCCCCCCAAGTAAATATACAGCCTTGCTATGCAGTTTTCTTATGAACCTTCATTTGTTATTCCAACAATTTGTAAAGTTTTAAGAGTTGTAAAGTTGTAAAATTGTAAAGACCTTGCAATTGAGCAATGGAACTTACTTCTGGGTAGTCAGGCATAGAATTGCAGCCTAAAAATCCCATTGTCACTTTGATTCCGAAACTATTTACCATTATTCAAAATTATCCACTATGTATGGATGTATAATGAGTGTATGTTTAATGAAAATTAATAAAAAAATATTGTAAAAAAAACAAGAACAAAATTGTCCACTATGTATCCCAATGACTTAGGGGCTTAGGGTGCCAGTACTGTGCAAGACATGGCTTGAAAAGGAGCTTGGTTTGGTAATGGATTACAGACCAAATTTAAAATAAAATGCCCACAGCAGAAAAACCTAAACCTATGTGAAGCAGCAAAGAATGTCATCTTAATGTTCAATACCAGAACTATCATATCTAACAGCCTCATTCTAAAAATATTTACTTGGAAGTAAGTAGGGTGCCAGATGGTTCATTTCCTTCATCAGAGTGGGTGAGATGGGGATTGTTTTCATGGTACAGACAAAACTCTCTAATAGCATGCATGTTTATTTTGAGATCAAGAACATAAGAAGAGCCCTGCTGGTGCAAGGCCTATGTGGGGCAGCAGCATGCTCCACAGTGACCGGCCAGATGTCACTGAGAAGCCCACAAGCACTCTCCTACTGCTGTTCCACAGTAACTGGTATTCAGAGCATGCTGTCTCCGATTCTGGGGGGAGTAAACAGTAATCCTGTCAAGTGGCTGTCTTGCAGCAGCAAATTCCACAGTTGAACTATGCCTTGAGTGAAGATGTACTTTTTCTGGTCTGCCCTGATGCTACTACCATGGAGCTTCATTAGATGACCTCCAAGTTCAAATATTATGAGAGAGGCCATTACCATATATGATTATGGCTGTGAGACTTTTATATACACAACGAAGGAAGGACCCATCATTACCAACCATGAAGAATGGCTGTTAAAACCAACACTTAGCCAAGATGGTGGAATTGGCATGTTTAGTCAGAGAAAAGTGCTTGTTACCATTTATTAAAGATTGGAAAACTCTCATGTCGACTTTCTACGTGAAAAAGAAAATGAAACAATGATATCTGCATTTGAAGACTGAACATAATGTTTGTTTATAGAAAGTGGCTTTGTTGGGTATTATACTGGAGTGGATGAAGTAAATATTGTTTACATATCGTGGACAGATGAAGAATCAAGTCCCTTACCTTCTGATTTTTATTCTCTCCCCCCCCCTTAAACCTCTTTTCTACTTATTTTTCTTAATTTTTCTCTTTCTCTTTCTTTATTCCTTTCTCTTCCCTTCTCTTTATGTTTTCAATGTATTTAGATCAAAGTTTTCATTTGGACAAAAAAGAGGAAAAGATATTGGATATTAAGTTGTGTATTTTTCTCTATAAACCCTAATAAAATCTATTCCACCCCAAACAAATATTATGAGAGAGGCTGAAAAACATCTACTTATCCAATTTTTCCACATCACAAATTTTTTGTACGTGTCTACCATCCAGGTACCCCCCTACCCATCCTTTCCCCCTAAACTGAAACCTATCCTTATAGTGAAGGGTCCTTCACATTAAGTAATCAAGGCAGGGGTGGGATCACCCCTTTATGATAGAGCTTTTGCAGAAGAACACAAATTCCAGCCCCGTCATCTCCAGTTAAAATGGTCTTCACCAACAGAGCTGACAGAGGCCTTTGCCTGAAGCCTTGGAGAACATCTGCTAGCTGAAGTGGGCAATACTTGACCAATGGACCACTTACCTGACTTAGGCAGCTTTGTGTAAGTTTAATGTAGGCTTTGATTCTGTTCATCAAAAGCATGCATACTTTTAAAAAACATGCATAAGCATATCACCGTACGCCCTAAAAAGCAGAAAGTAGAACTTTCATGCTAATGGATGGACTCCGGGGCAGCAAAACAAAGCACTCTTACTAAGGGGATAATAAGCTTCACTGAGCACGGTGAGACTTGCTTCTGAGTAGACATGTATACAGAGGCAGAGTCAATCTCTGAAGGTCTTTTCTATTCAGCAGTGGGACTTGTTGCCTGCGTCCTATTGAAGTGGCCTACTGCAATGTGCTGGCTTAGTGCCTGGTACATTCATACTATGTCATGGTTAATCGCCACTGTGCAACTGCCTCAGAAATGTTCTGGGGGGGAAATTGCAGAAAATTACTGCCACATGAGAAGTGGCCTCGGGTTGCTATGGGAACTGTCCTTGTAGAATTAGTATCAGAATGAGGTTAACCGCCCACAGGGTTGCATCAATGAGTCTTGATAGTTAAGTTTTCAAATTAACAAAGGGTTGGAGAAAGTTTTTCCCCTACTGTTCGGCACGCAGCATCAGGGTCCTAAACAAATAAATTCATTGCTGTTTAATTTCTGTCCAATTATGGACCCGGTCACTTTTTTCATTCCATAAATCTCAGGTTCATTGCAAAAACACACTAAGAAAAACCCCCTCTTTGGACTTTTAATGACTATGAGAATGATTTGGTGCCATTTTTATGATTTTATTTTATTCCCTGTATGCATTATATTCCTTCCATGACTGCCATTTCAAAACATTCGCAGATTTGAAAAATACAAGATCATCAAGCTACCTTATTGAATGCAAATTTCACTTGCCGTCCTCTTGGTCTTCTGCACATTTCTATGACTATCCTTTAAAAAAAAATTCCTACAGTAAATACTGGCAGCCATGAACAATATGTTCCTTCTTTTCTCTCTTCTTCTCTGTGTGTGGCTGCCTTTATAATCAAATCCAATGTGGTCCAGGTGTATGCATTTGGAGGATGAGGTTTTGAGACAACCTGCATATGAAAATAACCCCAAACTTCTAAACAAATATTAAGACTTATGCAGCTGTTAATTGCCCCACTGTTGAAATATGAGACACTGACATTGTTAGACTTTTTAAATCCTTATCTTTCTGTGGGCAAACAAATTTATATTTGACCAAGATGGGGTATAGAACAAAGTACAACACCAACTAAGATTATTTATATGCATTTACTAAAACAGTTGTGGTAGGAAATCTGAAAGAACCGATGCCAGAAGGGAACTATAATCTCAACTTCAAAGTAAGCAGAAAGATGGGGCACAAGTCAAGCAATATGGTCTCCTGAGCTTTATCTGACATACATAGGAAGAATCCTATAACACTCTTTCTCTCTTTTAAAAATGCCTCAATGAAAAGTGGCTTTGGAAGCAATCGTGTCCACTAAACGACCTTGTTAGAAAACCTTGCTTTGTGCCCCAAATCATTAATGAAATTTCAAGGTCCCTATATGTGCTTAAACATACAAGGTGACAACATTCAGCAGGGAACGGGTGTGTTAAATTCAAGAAGGACACTGACAAACTGGAACGTGTCCAGAGGAGGGCAACCAAAATGGTCAAAGGCCTGGAAACGATGCCTTATGAGGAACGGCTAAGGGAGCTGGGCATGTTTAGCCTGGAGAAAAGGAGGTTAAGGGGTGATATGATAGCCATGTTCAAATATATAAAAGGATGTCACATAGAGGAGGGAGAAAGGTTGTTTCTGCTGCTCCAGAGAAGCGGACACGGAGCAATGGATCCAAACTACAAGAAAGAAGATTCCACCTAAACATTAGGAAGAACTTCCTGACAGTAAGAGCTGTTCGACAGTGGAATTTGCTGCCAAGGAGTGTGGTGGAGTCTCCTTCTTTGGAGGTCTTTAAGCAGAGGCTTGACAACCATATGTCAGGAGTGCTCTGATGGTGTTTCCTGCTTGGCAGGGGGTTGGACTCAATGGTCCTTGTGGTCTCTTCCAACTCTATGTTCTACGCTTCTATGAAATTCATCTACTTAGTCCTTCTTAGTCTTAATCCTATGCATTGCAAAAAGACATTGAAATATGAAAACGGTTGGAGGAAAGATTACAACAGTTCAAAAATAATTTTGTTAACCTAAAATATTTTATTAAAACTCTAAAGATTATACAGAAGCGAAGTTAAAATGATCTTGGCAGACTTTTTCTACCTTTCTCTCTTGTCTCTGAAAACTTGTTAATGTATCATGGGAAACATGTTGCAAAAATTCTCCCTGCCATATGGAAGGGCTCAGTAGAAGGTTGGATCCTCTCTTGATTGTATACACATTGTGACAAGTTATTATAGTCAGCAAGGTGGCCCATTAATGTGGTCTCTATGAAAGACAGACAAACAGGTATGTAGACAGAGACTTCAGGTAGCAATCCTGCCGTTCTTCTTAGGAGCTTGGGATAGCATACATGGTTTCCTATTTTAGCATCATAGCAACCTTGTGAGGCAGATTAAGAAAGAGATTGCGGTTGGCTTAACATCGCCCAGTACAGTGTATGGCAGACAGAGAATTTCAACCTGCATCTACCTGTCTTAGCCCAATATTTTGACCATCAGGCCACACTGTACTAAGTCCATTCAGAAATCTTCATCTGAGGGCCAAAGTAGACACAATACGAAACATCTTATTAGCAGCCACGTTCTCTCTCTGTTCCCACTAAGGCTCTCAATTTTTAAAATACCACATAACTTTAATGGATCTTGTCAATTAAAAATTAAGAACAGGTTCATGGGATGATGTCCCCCGGGACCATGCTGAGGGGAGGAAATAATTAAACCTCCCCTCTTTGCATGCTGTGGTCTGAGAAGGGCTGTGGTTCTGCATTTATTTGCATGCAGAAGGTCTCAGGTCCAATCGCTGGCCTCTTCAGGTAGGGCTGGATGAGATTCTCTGTCTGAAATCCAAGAAAGCTGATGCCAGCCAGGGTGAGAAAGCACTGAGCAAATGGGACTCCATTTAAGTTTCCTGACTTAAATGGAGTTCAGCCTACACTCGAGTAGGACACTGGCAGAGACACATGTCTGACTGGCATGTTCCCTCCCTCCTGGTCGATCGTTCGGAAGCTTCATAAGCTTTTTTCAGTCCGAACATCACAGCGACTGATGCCAACCAGCACCTGCACACTTAGGGATCCACAGAGTTTGCGCAGTTTGTGTAACAGACCCAGCAACTCAGCATTTTGGCTAATCTACTTTATTTACATATAAACACACACGGAGCACTACAACTCTCTGTAGCATCAGACAGCAAAGAGAAAAAGAACAAAGGACAATAGTCCCACTTCACAGAACACAGTAACACAAACATCCTGTCTTTGTCACTTCCCACTCTGTGGAGTCAAAACATTTACCATAATGTGATAGACAACAATCCCATGACTGCAATCATGGAGCAGGAATTCTAACACCGACTCCATTTAAGGCAGCTTCCTAATTTCCTAAATCACTCTCACATACCTGCTGTTATTATCATTATCATGATTCACTTCAAAGTGGTTGGAAGCATCAAATCTAGCATGGCCCTGAATGAAGATAAGAAACATATTAATATTTCCTGCAGTCTTATATGTCTCACATTGCCACAAAATCGCACATGCTCACTTTTGGATTACGTATGAAAATCACAGAAATGCATTTCCTAAAAACAGTGAACCTAGAGAGCAATGATCAGCAAAAGATTTTTGATTTATTATCATGTTATTGTGCAAGAAACACCAGCCTCCCATGTTGACCAGCTAATCGCTGGATTAAAACAAGTTGAAAAGCATATTCCCCATAGTCCTAATTAGCAGCTGTTTCTCCCATGAAAAGATCCCAGTTTACCAACCAGAAGTTTAGCTTCCTATATTCAGTTGTAACCGCTCCTAACAAACTGTGGCTCCAACTTTGATTATAAGAGATAATAATAGGCTTTGGGTATGGACATAGATTTAGCTTCTAACATCACACAAGCCTTTCCATGAAACAAAACTTGAAACTGCAGTCATTGGTTCAGAATTGCATTTACATAAAGTGGAAGTAATTTATCTGTGTGGTGCAGAAATAAGTTGAAGTGACCGCCTCAGGCAGCAAGATTCACATGGGCAGCAGATCGAGCCTCCAAGGGATGTGACAGTAATGGCTGCGGTGCACTTCTTAGAGGCCAGATCTGCAACCTGATCAACAGCCCCTCAAATGCTGCCTCTATGGTGGCCTCGTTGTGAATAGAAGGTGCATCTGGTCTTCTCCCACCCTTGTTCTCAATGTAAATCTTCACTCAACCCTTCTTCCCTGGCCGGTGTGTGTGTGTGCCATTCTGTGGCTTGCCTCAGGTGCCAAAATGTCTTGGGCTGGCCCTGGTCCCAAGCTATGATTTCTGATGAAGTGCCTTTAACTCCAAGAGGATTTGCCCATTATCCCTAACATATATTTCCCCTCAACAGTTCTCCTTGAGATTTCACCGACACACACAGAGTTATTGCCTTGCTTTACTGCAAAGTTTTAGCAATTAAATACGGAGCAAAAACAACAATAATAAGCAGATTGTGTAGGTGGGAGCTGAAAAGGATGAGGGCATGATTGAAGGCTTGGAAGGCCATTTACCTTATAACACTTTTAAAATTCAAAAGATTAGTGTTAATCACATGGATTCTGCTGGCACTTGGTAAGTCAATTAAAATCAGAAAGATGCTTTAAGATACAGGGTGTCAAAGTTTCTTCCCAGGGAAAAGATATCATCCATGTGTCTGCTGTGAACAGCTTTAGAGACATTTTGAATAATGCTTTCCCCCCGGAATAATGAACTTTTCCCCCCACATTGCAACATGGCAGTGCCTTTTCAGGGATGAATAATTTATCGCACTTAGAATTGTGTTGTTGTGGCAATCATAAATTGTCTAGGAGTTTTTGTTGGGGGCTCTGTTATTCTTTTTACTGCCCCTACTGTTTAAAATATTGTAAATGGTTTTTAACCTGTTGGTTTTTAAAAAAAAATTTTTGGGGGGTTGTTTTGTTTTTAAATCACGGGGCATAGGATGTGCCTGGGAAGAGAGAAGCTGGTGAGAGCAATTGCAGTAGTTTAGGGTAGGGGAGGTATGGGGGGCAGAGGTTAAGAGGACACAGCACAGACTGTTAATGACCCTCCCTTAACTTGCATATAGTGAGAAGGGCAAAAACTGAGAGTTTTTTATGTGAGTTAGAAGTGGGATGTAAAAGCAGCAAGCTGGAAAAGCAAAAGGAGAGAGGCATGCTGAATCTTTGCTTGCAACCAAGGCTATGAGAAAAAAATACCTTTTTGGGGTGTTGATGCTGTGAACCTCTCCGTTGTAGGTTGTATATATGTGTAAGTAAACCATATATCATAAAGACACCACAGTCTCCACAAACCTTGGGTAAGAGACTGCTCAGAGACTGGGGTGGGGTGCAACAATATTGATGGTGCCAAACTCTAGGCCTATTAAGACATTAGCAAACTATATTCATGGTGGAAGCATAGGGCTGCCTGTGCCACCCCCCCTCTCTTTCCTTCTCTTATTGAGCAGGATGGTCTGAAGGAGGATTGTAAGCATGTTCAGCTGGACACTCTTATGAACATCTCTATGGGTGGGAGCCTTGAACGACCAAGGTTCATGATTATGGGGAAGACTGTAATTGCGTTCGGCTAAACATGCTTAAAATCCTGTCCTTAGACCTTCTGACTCAAGCGACAGTTTGGGGGTCGGTGCATATGCTGCCTTACTCCCTCAACAGATGCAGTTTAAGAATGACTGAGCAGGACTTGCATCTCTCCGAAAGTCCTCATCCAGTGGCCATGAGTACTTGTGTACCGCTGTGATACCACAGGAAAAGCTCAGGGCAACAATGAGCAATCACTACATTCTGGTACAAAATAGTAAGCAGGTTCACTCAAAAGAGCAGTCTTGCAAATAATTCCCTGGTCTCTTCATTGCAGCACCAGCACCTTATGATAAACAGTATCAAAGGCCACATAGGGAAGAATCGATAAGGAACAATTAACAGAATTAACATAATCAATAAGGTACAATTAGCCTTATTGATCTCCAGGCAGAGATTGTTGACCAAGACCACGAGTGCAGTCTGAGGCCCATGTCAACACCAAAAGCCAGACGGGCAAAACTCCACAAAAAAAGAAGGGGGGGGGGAATAGTTTTCAGATGTACCTGAAGCTGCAGTGTAACTGCTCATCCAATAACCTTCCCGGCAACAAGAAAGTGATGGTGATGGGGAACCAGATGGAGAATCCAGATGGAGGGTTCAATTTTTCAGCATGTCCTGAACAACTACCTAACTGAAGATATTGAGCACTTGAACTGTCTGAGAGATGCTCAAATTATCTAGTCAACAAATGATTCAGCCTCTTCGGACTGGCTTTCAGCAGTCCAGATAGATGTGTGTCTGCTTCCCACATGTCCCTAAACCGACTTCTCAACATGGGTGGCTGCTCCCAAAACCAATTCAAATAATCAGCAACCTTCTAGTAGCATTTTATGTCACAGTTTTATGGGTTAAAAATGTGCTTGGTGGGAGACTTTTTGAGAGTTGGAACTGTGTGTGTGTGTGCATGCTATCTTCTTAAATGCGGCAAGCAAATAAATAATATCATGTCAAAGTATGAGTAATAATCTTGCTTGCCAAACTCAACATGGTGGGTATAGGATTTCTTTATTTTGGCTTAGATTCAGAAGGCTACTCACATCCTAGAAGCGCCCTGCATACAGCAGACCTCAACAGAACAAAGGTATGTCCCCACTTCAACCCACTATAATGTGGACACTGCGGGAGGTGGAAAACCTCCAGGCCTCTCTGCCTGGCTCTCTGAACTCTCCTCAAGCCTCCCTCCTCATTGGCTCTGCTCTCCACCTTTGCTATTGTTGCTTGCCTGGGATATGTCATTGAATTCTGGGGTTGCCTCTTGGTCATCTGAATAAAGAAGGGGTGTGTTTGTGTGCAGAGACTAGCCTACTGTACAAAGGTAACATTTCCAAGAACCCCATTTACCTCTGACCCAAGCCACCACTTCCACGTGTCCCTCAAAAAAAGGTTTCTCAGAGGAGAATGTGGACCTTGGGCTGAGAAAGCTTTCCCGCTCTTGTAATCTTCACTCTTCCTTCAGTTGATTTAAGTCCTCCTTAAATCAGGGAAGCAGGAAATATGTTTTGTTAGTCACGGGGCCATTGGCAGAGCAACCAACAAAAGTTAATGCAAAATGGGTTTCATCACTACATCACCCTGCTTACACTTGTGCATATCTACATAAGCAGAATGCTGGTTTGGGTAATGTACACTGACTAAACCATATATACTGGTATCATTTTTATGGACTTGGAGCTTTCGGGGATTTCTTCACCACTGAGCTATTCTCCTTCCAACTATAGTGTTTAATATTTCAACAGCTTGGTCCTAAGGGAGCATCCCAGAAAGCAGAAACTGGGGGCGGGGGGACGGCTTCCACCCTTAAATGTTGCCTGGATAACATATTAGGTTTTGCCCCCTGGATTTCTCCCAAAGTAAATAAACTGGAAAGGGAGAGGGAACACTGCTAGGTTTGGGTAATGCCTGTCTGAGTAAAATGTACAGCTCTTGAGTACTATATCTGCTGCCTTCCCAGCTGAAAGAGATTTGTGGCTAGCTCATCCATAGGCATTGATGGGGCATTGGGGAAGATAGGGAGCAGCAATGAGGAACACATTCCCCCTTGTCATAATATTACGGACTAAAACGTCTCAAGACAGAAAATCTATTTCACATTCTGCAGTATTTATTTTCTCTCAGATGTTTCTCAACTAGGTCAGGAATGTTCAAACTGGAACCAGAGTGAGGTGAATGATAAAATTGCTAAAGTGTTTTTAGGCTGCATTAATAGAACCATAGCATCCAAGTCAGGGGAAGGAACAGTTTTCCACTGTTTTCTGGCACCGGTTAGAACCTAATTGGCATCCGGTTCTGGATACTGCATTTTTTTTAAAGAGGCAGATAAATTAGAGCAGTTATAGACAAGGAGACTGCAGGGTTATAGAAAGCAAGTCCTCTGGAGAAAGGTTCAAAGGTTTAGCTTGCAAAAGATCAGGCCAGTGGCCCAACTAGTCCAGCATGTTGTTCTCACAGTGGCTAACCAGATGACAATGGGAAACCTGATTGCAACAGCACTCTCCATCTGCAACTCCCAGCAGCAAGAATACAAAGGTGTACTGCCTGTGACGGTGGAGGTCAAACATACCTGAAGGCCTGTCAGATAGAAAAGGACATAGACTCATTCTCTGATACCACTAGATCTAAAGGGATCAAGTTATAGGAGCACTAGCTCTGGATTTCACGAGTTGAGCAGGGGGTGGCCTAGATGACAGACCCCCTCCAACATTATGATGGAAATACTTTCCTGAATTCTACACAGAAACACAGAGCAAGGATTCATGGCAAATTCTTTGTGGAGGTGGCTGCTGCTGCTGCTGTTTTTAAATAGTGTTTCTTGGTGTGTCACATGCTCTGTCCTGCAACCCCTAAGCTGGATTGCTGTCCTCGGTGCAACAAAGAATTCTGCTCCATCCCCAGTTCTGAAGTAAGATCCAACGGCCAGTCTGGTCACTTTTTTGGCGCCAAATGGGGAACGCACCATCCTGTCTTTCGCCTCAGGCAGCAAAATTCCTTGGGCCGCTCTTGTGTTAGGTTGCCATTTGAGGAATAACTCTGAGTGTGCTAAGACGATGGCTAACGTGTAAAAGAAAAAAGAAAAAGAAGTGAATCTCGTTCAGGACACCAAGTTCCAGGTGTCCATTTTTTTATTCTTTATTGATTGAAAATTTACATATCTATATCCAGGTGTCCATTATTGAATGATTGCCAGCAGCAACCAACTACCCTCCCTCCTGCAAAACCAACAATAAAACTACTTGAAGCTTAGGTATTTTCCTTTTGCTTTGCACTGATCTTTTCTCTCTTTCTAGGGAACAGAGATCCAGTAGTTGGAATCACATCCATAATGAACTGAGTGTCGAGAGAGCAGGTTGCATCATTACAGAGCACAGGAGCCCTTTCTTACCCCCCTAGAAATATGGAGCAATGGTTATACAGCCTTAGGAGTGATGAGCTCCAGAGCTTCACATGGAGCAGGGTGGATCTGCATGTGCCAGAGCATAATTGACACAATCTGGGCCTCGGCGAATCTACATGCATTGCCAGTTATACATTATTCAGGGTTTCCTCCAACACACTCCCTTCAAAAGAGCCCCTGGGTTTGCATTATAGGTTCTTTTCAATCAGTAGCACAAACTTGGGAGGCAGGAGGCTTAAGGTGTGCCCCGCAGTAAGCGTTCTTTTCGTCAGATCTTCTGCCCATGGCATACCGGAATCAAACAGCAGCTTACAAGCAACACCAGAGCAGAAGCAGCTGTGTGTTTGGCTCATGCAGTAATACATTGACTTTTGATGCTCGTGTCCTTTCCCATATTGCATGGTATGTTTCTCCTTTTGCACAGACCAGTAGTTCAATATGTTACAACATGAACAGGGAAACCTGCTCCTTCCAGACGGGTGTACATTCGTGCTGTGTGCATATTATTTCCTTGACACAGCAACCATTGCTTTTGCACCTAGGTTTGGTGGGCAGATAGCTGCAGTTGATTTCTGCTTCTTTCTTGCTACTCTTTAAAGCAAGGGTGGAAGAGCTTTTCTTCAGCCCATGGGCTGCAGAGTTGCCACCTTTGTTCTGGCAAAAGGCAGGGTGGGGCGGGGTGGTTGGTGGACAACTTTTATCTTCATCTAGCGCTGAAGTGATGATGATGATGATGATAGTGATAATAATAATTTATTTCTACCCCACCCATCTGGCTGGGTTTCCTCAGCCACTCTGGGTGGCTTCCAACAAAAGATTAAAAATACATTAAAACATTAGTCATTAAAAACTTCCCTAAACAGGGCTGCCTTCAGATGTCTTCTAAATGCCATATACTGTAGTTGTTTATTTCTTTGACATCTGATGGAGAGGCATTCCACAGGGCGGGCGCCATTACCGAGAAGGCCCTCTGCCTGGTTGACTTCAAAGCAACCCACTAAAATCTATTGCAGCCTAACAGGATGTCCCCTCTTGAATTTGTCACAGATGTACATGTGCACGCATATACACATGAACTTATAAATCTGTCTGTGATTGGCTACTTGGAGCTTAAATACATGAGCTTTCCCACACCCTCTCAAACACATGCATTTGGAGAGGATCCTTAACTTGGTGGGGGCGGGGAGAGAAGACCTGAAATACAGGACAAAACTGTATCCATACAGGATGTAGCATTTTATATTGAAATTCAGGACAAACCTGCATTATACATGACAGGTGGTGACCCTAATGGGCTAGGGGGCAGCACACATGCCAGTGGTGGGCAGAGAAGGACCAGAGCCAAAAGTGAACAGAGCAACAAATGTAAACTTTAAAGAGAATGACACACGCGCACAGGGGAGGGCATCCCATAGACAGCATGGCGCTGCTGACAACCTCACTGGTTGTCACCTGCTTTACCTCTAACAGGGATGGCGTGGAGAGATGAGCCTTTCCAGATGATCTCAAAGTATGAATGCTCTGTCAGGTACTGTTCGATCTTGAAAGTATTTGGAAGAACTCAGAAGCTCTTTGCAGGCACTCAGAGCCTCCCACAATTGGAATTGTATGAGGGGAGAGATGGAGAAGCGCTAGATGGTCTGTGTCTCCGTTGTATCCCCATCTCTTCGCTTCCCTCCATGCATTGGAGGGCAAAGGCCTGCAGCAAAGAGCCTGCCAAACTCATGCAGGCTCCTTGCAAGATTCACAGCCCTGCACTCCCCCTCATTGCAAAATGGCCAGAACAAGTGAAGAAGGCTCCAAGTTCATTCTAAGCAAGGCATAAAGGTGAAAGGTTTGGAATTGGACTCCCCTGCTTGGATGCTTGCTTTCCTTCCCTCTCTCGCCTAGAAATTGATGTGGTTGCTTTCAAAGTGGCTGAATGCCAAAGCTATACATAGTGCCAAAAAAATCAGAATTAA
This sequence comes from Podarcis raffonei, assembly GCF_027172205.1. NCBI lineage: Eukaryota > Metazoa > Chordata > Lepidosauria > Squamata > Lacertidae > Podarcis > Podarcis raffonei. The sequence continues at coordinate 31,958,105 of NC_070607.1, read as the reverse complement.
TGTGTGGACGTTGCAATCTTATTTTAAACATTTTCAGCATTGTACTGCTGTTTCTCAGAATTGTGAATAAACATAACTTTTTTCTTCTTTCTTTTTTTAATAAGGCGGGTGAGTGGGTGGGGAATAGAAAATGTGATCAGATTTATAAACACACTTTCCCAACCAGAAAATGCACTTCAGAGCTGAGATCCAAAGAATAATTGCCAGCTTGGAACTTCATGCCCAAGAAGGGTGCAGAGTCTTCTCCTCCCAAAGTAACCCAGTTGATAACTTAGGGAGTCTTCAGAGATTGACCTTTATGTCACTAAATAGCTCAGTTGGTTAGGGCGTGGTGCTGATAATGCCAAAGTTGCAGGTTCGATCCCCATGTGGAGCAGCTGCATATTTCTGCATTGCAGGGGGTTAAACTAGATGACCCCCAAGGTCCCTTCCAACTCTATGATTCTATTGTAGCACAATTAGCAAGTATTAGAGACCCGGGTCACATCTACAGCATACCTTTAAAGCCCATTTAAAAGCACAGGAAACCCCCTCCCCCCCACACAAAAAATTCCTGGGAACTCTAGAATTCAACAAGCTACAATTCCCAGCACCTTTAGCAAACTACAGTTCCCAAGATTCTTTGGGGCAAAGACTTTGCTTCATTTGTATGGTATGGATGTGACCTCAGAAAGCAGAGATGCCGGTCTTTAGAGCGTACATCTAAAACAGCTCTTGGCATACTGGCCCAGGTGTTTTGAAAACAGCAGCCACCTCCTTTGTAAGTCAAAGCTTCAAATCAAGACTGCTGCCTCCATCCAATTCCAGACTTAATTGGAAGCATGTGCTTACACGACATATGGGTTGGTGTTTTTTGGTGTGTTTTTTTGTCAATGGAACAGAAGGGTACGTGTCAAGTTGAGTGCAGAGTTAGGAGAATTTGTACGGCTTGGCAAGCTCTGGTGTTTAAAAAACACATAACCCTGGTTCTATGTGTTGCGCTCAATATTTGCAACCTCCTTAGTAAAAGAAAAATCTCCTCTCTCTGCCTGTTTCTATCACGTTTGTGACAGATAAGAAGAGCAACAGCCAAAGTGTACTAATATTTCAGGAGTGGTATATATTCATTGAAGGGGAAAAAGAAGCTGTTTTTTATTTGCGGTCCATATGGTTTTGATTTTTTCACTGTGTCTTGATCTGCCTTTCCTTATGAATAATGTCTTTACATTCAAAAGCCCCATATTTCTTCCAGCTTGCAGGAACATTTGTCTGCTTATTTCTACTAGATTCACTGCTGGAGATCGTACTCTGCACCAGGAACTGGGCCATGACATAGCAGCATGCTTGCTAGACGGAAGAGAAAAATCCCACATTTCCCCCCAAAACTTCCAAACCCAAACGTAAAACCCCAACACAGTTTTATAGGAAGGGATCAATAGCTGAGCTCCAAATCTGCACATGGAGGTGCTCTGCTTATGCAGAGTTGCTTTTAAACTGCATCCTTGTGTAACCTTCTGCAAAATACTTTTAAGGTAAAGGTAAAGGGACCCCTGATCATTAGGTCCATTCGTGACCAACTCTGGTCATCTCATCTCGCTTTATTGGCCGAGAGAGCCAGCGTTTGTCCGCAGACAGCTTCCGGGTCATGTGGCCAGCATGACTAAGCCGCTTCTGGCGAACCAGAGCAGCACACGGAAACACCGTTTACCTTCCCGCCAGAGCGGTACCTATTTATCTAATTGCACTTTGTGCTTTCGAACTGCTAGGTTGGCAGTAGCTGGGACCAAACAACGGGAGCTCACCCCGTCGCAGGGATTCAAACCGCCAACCTTCTGATCGGCAAGTCCTAGGCTCTGTGGTTTAACCCACAGCGCCACCTGCATCCCTTCAAAATACTTTTACTATGCTCTTATTCAATCAGTGTTCCTATTCAGGGTCTCTGGAGGGACCCACAAAAAAAAAAGACATGCAGAGCAAAAGTTGTGTAACACATCAAGCAATAACCTGTCATAATCATATGCAAACATGCACAGTATGCATTGCACATGAATGCTGTAATAGAACATTGGAGTACTGTGCTTCTAACGTTCTTTCTTTCGACTGTTACCACAGAATCTCCTTACTTGGGTTTCTCTCAGTACCAAGAGTTTTCCTTTGAAGGCTTGGTTTGATGGCCACCAATCGGGGAAACTGTATCTCTTGGGCAGTCTTCTTAAAATGGCTGCAAGTGCCAATAGTTCCCCTAAGAAATAGAACTCTCCAGGCCCTCTTCCTAGAGGTTTTCAGAAAAGAGGTAACCAGGGTCCCATCTTGTGTAACCACCAGCTCTTCACTGCACTGGGGACTGGGGAGGATGATATAGCTGTATACTCACTGCACATAATGGTGTCTGTTTCATGCTTCAACTCCCTGTTGTGTGCAGAATTATCAAAGGAATATACCCAAGTGGGTTACACTTGGACTGGCAGTCCTTTTTGCTCCAGAAAAGTCATCTCCCAGAGCTTGAAAGTTGCCTCCCATGAAAGATTGATGCTTAGAGTAAGGGTTGTGGCTCAATGGCAGGACCTCTGCTTTGAATTCAGAAGGAATTAGGTTCAACATCCACGTTGGAGTGAGAAGGACTCGTGGCTGAAACATGAGAGATGCTGTCAATCAGTGTTGACCATTCTGAGCCCAAATGGTGGGCCAAATGGTGGGCCCAAATGGTCTGACTTTGTATAAAACACCTCCCGCCCATGTTTGAAGGTGGTTTCCTATACAGACATACCTTGGATCCCGAACGCCTTGGTACTCAAGACGTTTTGGCTCCCGAACACCACAAATCCAGAGGTGAGTGTTCCAGTTTGTGAACGTTTTTTGGAACCTGAATGTCCAACAGGGCTTCCGCAGCTTCCAATTGGCTGAAGGAGCTTCCTGCAGCCAATCAAAAGCCACACTTCAGTTTCTGAATGTTTTGGAAATTGAACGGACTTCTCGAATGGATTCTGTTTGACCATCAAGGTACGACTATACTATGTTTCTATGCTTAAAGTACATTTGGACTCTTCTCCTACCATGTGTGACCAGAAGCACTTTGCAGATGTGTGGTGGGTCACTTGACAGCAGCAGAATTCCACTTCTCCTGCATTCCCATTGAGGTCCTGAAGTTGCGAGCTGTGGTGTTCACTTCAGTGCAACTGGGCATCCCAGAGTCCTCCATCTGGAGCAGATTGCTGAACTAACATGACAGACTGGCTCTGTGGGCGGAATCTCAGCCAACATGTTTTTCTCCTGCTCTCACTCCCCTCCCCAGTCACTTCATGTGGGCAAAGTGTGTGTGTGTGTGTGTGTGTGTGTGTGTGTGTGTTTCAAGAAAGGGCATCTATAAGTGTTCTGTTTACAGTTCCTATGCGAAAGTTCTTCCTCTCTAAATATGCTTTCTGCACACAAACCCAAGGTACAACGTTCCATTGTGAAACAGTTGCTCTCTAAAATGGATATCAGCCTGTTTCAAATCATCAGTCATTGTTTTGTCAAAACATTCTGGCATTGTCAGATTATGCCAAGTATGTGTAAAATTGGAGCACTGTGAAATTGAAAACCTATGTGCGAAAGAATGCCGCATTTGTTTATATAAATGTATATATTTTAAACTATAGAGGCTAGATAATTCTGAATGCTAGTTGTGGGATGCAAACAGTGAGCTCCTCAGTCTGCTTTAGGCCATAAAACTTGGTTCCCAGTGCAAAAGTTTTCATAGGCTGCTAGCTATGTGAGCCTGGGGGACAACACTGGGTAATTTTAAAATGGCTCCAGTATGGTTTACTTTGCAGTAAAAGCAAGAGGGCTTCTGGAGGTCTGCCTGATCAATATTGGCCAAAAGCAAACCAAGAAATAACAGGTCGAAAACAACAGGGAGACTGAAAATGGCACAAAAGTCAACTAAAAACCAGGTAAAGTTTCATTTTAAAGAGGGCAGCAGCAACAATAAAACACTGCATTGCAATGCCTGAGCAAATAACACGATTTTTAACTGGGACTGAATAGTTAAGAGCCGTGTCCACATAAGGTAAGGACATAGGGGCAAGACTCCACAGTCTTGAGTGTCCAATTCCCTGATCACCAACTTCATGATGTCATCGGATAGTGAAACTTATAGAAAGACCTCACTCAAAGGCCTCAAGTCACAGACGGGATTACGTGGGAGAAAATGGTGCTTCAGTTTCAGATGCCCCTACCACATTTTAATCCTTACAGACCACCTTTTGATTTATTTCTTTTTATTATGCACACTTCAAAGCATGACAATCACAGCTAGGGAGAAACTAACATGTCTGGAGGCAAATTCTGGAAAAGTCCTTTCTCATGGCCAAATCTGGGGTGATACTTGCCTGTACGGACTCAGCTATACAGCTGCAAATAAAAGGTTTTAAGTGTGTTTTAAGTGCAATATACAATGTGACACTAGATGGCAATGGTGAGCCTTATGGAAAATTCAATGCATTTTAAAAAAACATTTTTATAAAAGCATTTTCAGAATGTCTTTTATATGTGTGTATATTCCACCTAGGTGTTTAGATATTTGTTATTGTACAGTATAATGTTTAATGAATTTTAAAATTTGCCTTGGCCCCTTCAAGTTGAAAGGGCTTTTAATGAATATTAAAAATTCATATATATACACACACATAAATATAAATATAAACTTTGCCTTGAGAACAGTTATTTTGAGCTTCTATCCAAATTTCTTTGCAGGCTCATCACAGCATGCAGTTGCCAACCTTGGCGTCTCAAATTTCAATGGTGCCATGTGCAACACCAAAATCTGTTGTGTCCCCCCTCTTGCCTCCATAGTTATGGCACCTGCTACAGCACCCCATAAGTTCTAGAGGAGGTGGGAGTGGGGGGGCACTGATATGCAGTGGTCCTGCTCCTTCCTTCTGGTCCGTGTCCAGAAAGTAGTGTTGGGGGATGAGTGCTTGGACCCCTGGGCTCCTACTTGTGGGGTGCTTCAGGGCTCCGTCCTTAAAAAGCACCTTAAAAAGATGCTTTTTAACATCTACATGAAGCCACTGGGAGAGATCATCTGGAGGTTTGGGCTGGGTGTCCACCAGTATGCAGATGAAAGCCAGCTCTACCTCTCCTTCAAATCAGGAACAGTGAGGGCAGTGAAGGTCCTATGGGGCTACCTTTGAAGGTGACTCAAAAATTACAACTAATCCAGAACGAGGCAGCTAGAATGGTGACTGGGAGTGGCCACCAGGACCAAAATACACTAGTCCTAAAGGATCTTCAATGACTCCCAGTACATTTCCGAGCACAAATCAAAATGTTGGTGCTGACCCTTAAAGCTGTAAATGGCCTCGTCTCCACCCTCATCTCTCAACCCAGACAATGAGGTCCTCCTTCGAGGGTCTTCTGGTGGATTCCTCATTGCAAGTTACAAGGAACTAGGCAGAGGGCCTTCTCGGTAGTGGCACCCTCCCTGAGGAACACCCTCCTTTCAGATGTCAAGGAAATAACCAAGTATCTGACTTTTAGAAGACATCTGAAGGCAGCACTGTTGAGGGAAATTTTTAAGGAATGGTGTTATTATTATGTTTTTGGATATGTTGTAAGCTGTACAGAGTGGCTGGGGAAATCCAGCCAAATGGGTGGGGTATAAATAAAATCATCATCATCATCATCATCATCATCATCATCATCATCATCATCATCATTCTGTTTCTTTGTTTTAAGATCACAGCTTGCTGAAAGGCTACAGAATTGCTTTGAACATAAGGGATCGATTTTCTGATTGTTACATTGTTTCAGCTCTAGAACAACATGCTTCTCTATTATGTGAAATTGTGACACCAGTCATGTCAGTTTTGTTCTCATAACCTTGGAATTCAAATTGTGATGATTTAAGTGTATTAGCTCATTTCTGATCAACATTAAAATATTTTTCCAAGACTGCGTGGTGAATGACAATAGCTCATAAATACTTTTCTTCTTCTCTGAGTAGAATAACAATGTTTATTCTTTGAGTAAAGAATTATTTTATTTCTCAAACAAGCAATCAGGGAAATAAAAGTTTGCATAGTGAGGAGAACACAGACAATGAAGCACAAAGAGCAAACACAATGTTTGGTGCCTTCTACAGGTTATGAATGACTCATAACAGCCTACCTTCCCTGCTGTTACTTTCTCTCCCTTTTCCAATATAACAAACGGAAACATTGGGAACACCCGTTTCAGACCACACCATGGCTTTTTATTACTTTTCTGAGAATTCGTTATGATGATTCTAGGTGGGCAGTTCTGAAAAAATCTGAGGATTGGCAAATTATGAGAAGTCTCAAGGACAGCACCTATATATACATGAAATTATTGTGCATGGTAGATATAGCAATAGGGACATGGGTGGCGCTGTGGGTTAAACCACAGAGCCTAGGACTTGCTGATCAGAAGGTCGGCGGTTCGAATCCCCGCAATGGGGTGAGCTCCCGTTGCTCGGTCCCTGCTCCTGCCAACTTAGCAGTTCGAAAGCACGTCAAAGTGCAAGTAGATAAATAGGTACCGCTCTGGCAGGAAGGTAAACGGCATTTCTGTGCGCTGCTCTGGTTTGCCAGAAGTGGCTAAATCATGCTGGCCACATGACCCGGAAGCTGTACGGCAGCTCCCTTGGCCAATAAAGCGAGATGAGTACCGCAACCCCAGAGTCGGTCACGACTGGACTTAATGGTCAGGGGTCCCTTTACCTTTACCTAGCTATAGCAATGGTAACTTTACAAGTGTAGTGTCAGAGCCGGCCCCTACCATTTGACAGAGTGAGATGTCCACCTAAGGTGGCAGATACTGAGGAGTGTGGAGCAGACAGAACTGTGTGTTCTGCAGGATCTGCCCTGGACCCCCTAAACAAGCCTGATGGCTTCAGGTGGAGCAGAATACGCTTTCCTATGGCCAGTGTTGAAATGAGACTCAAATGCCAGAATGGTTGGCTTCTGTTTGTGACAGAGGATGGGGAGAGCCACCTTGTCCTTTGCCTCAGGCAGCCAAATGTCTTGGGCCAGCCCTGTATAGTAGACATTTGATGGGCGGGGTGTGTGGCACTATTTGCAGATTACCATAGTATTTTATTCTTTATTACCATCTCTTTCTGTTAACCGCTTGGAGTCCATTGTTGAAAGGAAAGCTACAAAGCTATGAATGATGATGAAAGAGAAAACGGTGCTTGAGTCGTGAGAGAAAATGCGGGGGAAGGAAGGAATGAGATTCACAAGACCCATCCCAAACTCTTTACAAAAGTTAACACTCCCAGCTTTAAAAAAATGTCAGCTAATGTTGCAATCTTAGGCATGACTACACAGAAGTAAGTCCCATTGAGTTTGATGAAACTTACTTTCAGGGTTGCAGGATTGCAGCCTAAGGGGGTACATCACAAAAGGTAAGGAGGCTGAACTCCCCCCCCCCCCGCAAGTCAAGCACTGTATAAATATTTATTTATTACATTTGCACATCAGGACGGTTACAACATAAAGTCACAATATAAAAACACAAAATACATAATAAAAACGAAAACAACCCAATACGCCCCCCCATTTTAAAAGGGCATTTGATGTCACTCAGCCAAAAGCCTGGTTAAAGAGGAACGCTTTTGCTTGTCACCTAAAGGTGTATAATGAAGGCACCAGGCAAACCTCCCTGGGGAGAGCATTCCACAGATGGGGAGCCACTGCAGAAAAGGCCCATTCTTGTGTTGCCACCCTCCGGACCTCTCATGGAAGAGGCACACAAAGAAGGACTTCAGAAGATGATCTCAGGGTCTGGGTAGGTTCATATGAAAAGAGGTGATCCTTGAAGTATTGAGGTCCTTGAGGCAATAAATACATTGGACTAGGTGTACTATAGACATATGTTGAATATTTTCTACAGGTGTGCACACAAAGTGCAGTCATTTCTTAGATACAGAAGCAGCTGGCAAAAGTAATACTGGTAACTGTACAAGATACATTCTTAGGAATCATACTTTTTGGTGGCCAAGTCTATGAAGCTCTAAACCCAGGGAATTAATATATTTTAGTCTATCTACTTAGATCAGATCTCTAAGCCATCCTCATCTAACTAAGGTGGTAGAACTGAATTCCTGCATTATAGTATATAACATAAATCACCATTATGAAAGAATGAGAATTTTGTAAAAAAAAAGAGAGAGAAAGAAAGAAAGAGAAAAAGAGAGAGATTCCACCTGAGTTTCTACTATTGGATTCATAACTCAACAAGCAAATTATGATGTATGGTAGAGCCAGTTTTCTCATCACTATTCAAAACACGGAAGCTAAAACTTCAAAATTGTGCTTCAGTTCCTCAAGAGATCTGTCCCCAGTCAAGAATAGTCTAGAAATCACAAGCCACTACTTCCATTTTCTTGTATCTATATGGACAATACCATGCCTGCATGTAGATATAACGGGTAGGATGCAATTTAGTTGCATTCAAGTTATGAGCCTTCTTTGTGAATTGTAGACCCCCATTAATGATTATTATTTCTACAAGAATAAAAAGAAATTAATATTTTAAATGACCATTTAACCATTCCACCCTACTGTTACGAATCTCTTTGAAATGAAATTGGCAAATGGATTCTTAATGACCATATTTATATGGAAATAACAGGGATTGGCGCTTCATTTCTTTTAATTATTTGAAATGGCACCATGTGGTCTAAGGGGGCAAAGCTTAGGGTGCAGATGATCAAATATTTTCAGTCCCTTTTTCCAAATTAATGAGATCCGTTTAACAAGGAAAAATTGCTGAAGTATTCTAAACCATATTATCACCCCCTTCACCCGCCGCAAACTGCAAAACTATTGGTTTCCTGTAATCATAAACTCACACAACAGCACTATAACAGAGAAAAAAAGGACATTGCCTATAAAATAGCCAAAGAAATAAAGGAAAGGGAATATGTCAGCATTAATATCCAACAAGTTGGTGATTAGTCATAGGCTTGATAATTAAAATATGTATATGCTTGCCTCAGAGATGGTAAAGAAATGTAGTTAAAAGACTGCAAGCAGGGTTCACAGTAGGAGGTTTTTTAAATATTATTAATTGATGGATGAGTTAAGCTGCATTGGCTGAAGAAAATGTAAGAATGTGGGGAGGTGTGAAGGAATGGAGACGAGACAGGAGTTGCTGGTTCAGGTGGGCTGTGTACCACCCACCCCATGAGCTTCGCAGAGCTCTCTTTTGTTAGCAAGCATATGCAAAACACACCGGACACATTCAAGACTTTGCCCTTTGCCTTCCTCCAATCCCAACCCCCCATGGGGTCGCCCCGTTATTTGCGGAATCTGTTCCATCCATGTCATGTTCTCATCAGAGGGGAAATCAGCAACCTTTGCAAAGGGGACAAAGGACAAGGACAGCGCATGGCACATTGCAAAGGAAACAAAAGATGAGAGATAGGTCATGGCGGCTAGACACGCTGTGGCGTGTCTTATGGGGGGATGCCCCCACCCTGTGCACGCCATCCCTACAGAGGTGAAGTTGCTTCAGTTTCAGGAGTCAATAAAGAAGCTGGTCTCTTTGACTGGCCCTTGTGAGTCCCCTGGACACTCTTCTACCATTATTAGGTGTTATGTACTGAGTTGAATAGGATCCAAACTGCAGCAGTCTGATTGGTCCTAGAACAATAGGATTCAGAATGCAGCAGTCTGATTGGTCCTAGAACAATGCAGCAGTATGATTGGTTGGCAGGAACCACCCAATCATGCTCCAGATAGAAGTGAATCCACAACCTGATTGGCTTACAGTAGAATTCCGGAATTAGCCAATCATGTGCAGCCCATTGTGTAAATAATGTATATAAAGCAGATACTTTGAGGGGACTTTCATTCATTCCTCCTCACCACTATGAGCTGAATAAAGAGCATGAAATCACTTTGCGACTTTGAGTATATTTCATTAGTCAAAATGGCCTAACCTCCGGCGGCATTCCAGCTCTGGAATTTTATCTACTTAAATTAAAACAGCAGTTCTGCTCATAAAGGAAACAATACCGGCAAGTCACATTCCTTCATTTGCTCGTCTGCTAACATTCTAAAGGCTAATATTTGATATTATTAATAATGCTAAAGTCAGGAGTTAAAGATTAAGCAAGGGATACAAGAATCCTCACAAAAGTTTTAAAATATCATTAGGTTTCTTTGTACAAGTATGCAAATCAATCTCTGAAATAAATCCCAGGAGAAAACTATATTTTAAAATATATTTGAATTCCTCTTTAGTGCTATTTAACCCTCGGTATTTTTCCTGCTAAATGTTTGGCCTCAAGCCTGCTGTGAAGAAAATAATGAGAGAAACTATTTAAATCCCCTAAAATATTGTCAGTTCTTCACTCATTACCTTTCAGCTGCCATGAGCAGCATGTAAAATCTGGTGTCTGTCCCTTCCAGTGAAAAATAGCCATCATGGATAATTTCAAAGACTGTATAGAGATCCAAACCAATGGGTCTCAAACCCTTGGTCCAGTTTTGGACGTCCCCTACATTCAAAGACAGAACCTGGCTGAATGAGTGGACAAGACCATTAAGAGGTTCAATAGTGAAGAAGGCATGTGCTTTAGAGGAAAGTGAGGGACAGGTGAGGCTAATCAGGCTGGGAAGGTAGTGTACGAAAAACACTGGGGACTAACTTGATTAATAGAATGTCTGGCATCTGGTGGGCGGTGCTTTTGTGTTGTGCTCTGGAATCAGACCCTCCCTTTGTGTGTTCAGTTAAGTTCAGTTAGAGAGACCAACTGTCATTCTTGCCTCATGATGTTGCTCTAGTTTCTCTCAGATAAATTGTGTTACAATTTTCTTTATTATTAAAGCTTTGTTTGACATATATGTGGGCTGCTTACTTTGCTGAAAGAAAAGAAACTCTGCTGAAGAATGGTGGAATATCCTAAACTGGTTGAGTGAGGGGATATTCCCAGTTTTACAGGAGGATTGATTTTTTAATCACCTCCACTCTCCTCAACAGTTAGTCCATCTAACACAGGGATGTCCAAAGTCCATTTCGGGGACCTAATCTGGCCTGCTGGTTGGTGTAATCTGGCCCCTGTGGCTGTTAATTTCCCGGAGTAAAAAACCCTCAACAGCTTTAATCCTAAAAAAAGGTCAACAACTTTGGTTGGCCCTTTGGTTGGCCCTCACGGCCCTTCACTTTATCAAATCTGGCCCTCTTTGAAAAAAGTTTGGACACGATTCTAGGAGAAGGAAAACTCTGATCCTAAACCTCCACTGCCTTGCGGGATATGTTCAGGAGAAGAAAAGACTATGGAGTGAGCCCTACACAAATCCAAAGTGGAGTCCCTAAGATAATAAGAGATGGGTCAGTACGGTGAAGCCGAGCAACCTGCTTCAGGAGGTATCATAAAGCAACAGGACCAGTGCAAGACATCTACCTGTCTCAAGTGAAGGACAAGATGGTTTTCTTCATTCCATGTACTAAAGCTGACTGGACTGGCAACTGTCAACACTGGAAACATGGCAGCACCTTCTACTACATCTGAGGACAGCAAACTGGCTGCTGGGGCAGTCTGTGTGGTCTACCCAGTCTTTTGGTAACAGAAATGGCAACATGTTTAAATTAAATACACAGCTTTTCATCCCCTAAGAAGTCTGACCTGCAGTGAACAGGGGCTGGCAGAGGCAAACTTCTTGGTTGAAAAGCACTCCCATCCGTATGCATAATGATGAGAGTAACCCAGTACCTCACTTGACTGATTAACAATTTAAATTCTCAATTTTAGAGGTTCAAATTAGTGTTAAATCTCCTTTAGAAGCTCTAATGAATTTAATTAAACTAATTAAATTAAGATTTTTCAGCATCTTTTACAACTTTATGTTTTAGGGACAATTAGTCCAATACAGTCCTGAAGCGGTACATTTTCTAAGAATGATCTTTGTATAAATTAAACAATTAAATATACCGGATTTATATCTCACCTTCTGTTTTCTCGTTGCAGTTTCCAACTCAACTCGAGTACAATTAAAGTGACAAAGAAAAAAGGTAAACACTGTCTATAGGTGTTAAAATATTCAAAATGAATTCAAAAATAATGTTCCTGGATAAAAGCTGTAATATTAGGCAGACCTTCCTTGGGGATGAGTTCCAATGAACTCAATGGGACTTAATACTCAGAGAACCTGGCTACAAAACATCACTCTTTCTGCCATTGTGATATAGCTGCAAAATATCACTTATCTTGCTCTTTAAAGGGACAGAGACACTTCACATGTCCTTTTGTAGCTATTTATATGGTTCTATTATTCCACCTCGGTTCCATATGACTCTTTTAAGACACAGCTCACATCTGAATGTATGGGTGAGTGTTTGATATAATGCTATTTGAAGTGGGGCCCAAATGCCCTTCTCCCTGTTAGAGTCAACACTTTAAAAATTATTGCTGCACCATTCATTCTCAGTGTCCTGGCTTCACTACCCCCTTGCTTACTTATTCTCTTCCTTCTCTACCTGTTCTAAGACTGCTAGTCTAAACACATTTAAGGTAAAGGTAAAGGGACCCCTGACCATTAGGTCCAGTTGCAGACTCTGGGGTTGCGGCGCTAATCTCGTTTTATTGGCCAAGGGAGCCAGAGTACAGTTTCCAGGTCATGTGGCCAGTATGACTAAGCCACTTCTGGTGAGCCAGAGCAGCACATGGAAACGCCGTTTACCTTCCCGCCGGAGCGGTACCTATTTATCTACTTGCACTTTGATGTGCTTTTGAACTGCTAGGTTGGCAGGAGCAGGGACCAAGCAACGGGAGCTCACCCCATCACGGGGATTCGAACCGCTGACCTTCTGATCGGCAAGCCCTAGGCTCTGTGGTTTAACCTACAGCGCCACCCGTTGGAGCAGTACCTATTTATCGAAACACATTTACCTGGGGGTAAAAGTAAGTCAATAGGACTTACTTTTGAATAGACAAACAGAGGGTTATGCTACATATCCCTCTTCCACCTCTCACACACATATTTTCTTACCCCTCCAACCATCTCAGCTTCCTATTTCCATATTTCTCTGCTGTTCTATCTGCCATTGCTGCATACTTATACTGCTTTTTTGCAACCTTTGCAACCATGGGAACGTGTTTGATTCACTACAGCATCCTTCCCACCCCCCCCACCCCCAAAAAGCTATCTTTTACCTCAGTTTTCCACTCTTGAGTTCAGTTTGTCACAATTCCACAATTTATCTATTTATTGAGGAAAAGTTGTCACAAAAATTTGCTAACAACTTAGGGTGTGTTTCCCCTACTATACACATTTTGAGTGCAATATTCCCTAATATAGCAAGAACTATAATATAGCTGGATCAGGCTAATGCCTCATCTTGTCCAGCCTTGTGCCTTCGCAGTAGCCAACTAGATGCCTGTGGGAAACCGGCCAGCAGAACACGAGAACAGGAGTAATCTCTGCTCCCGTAAAGCCTCTCTTCCTCCCAGAGGGGAGGTATTGTGAGCGGGAGCCGTTCCTGCGTCGACAGGGGGGGGTGTTCGGCCCCCTGCACCATCACCCTGCTGCCGTGCCGCCCTCCGGCTGGCCAGCCAATAGGGTTGGCCTGGGGGCGGGGCTTAGCCACATTCAAGCAGCCACGGTAGCCTCCGGGCCTCATTCAGCTGCTCGGAGGACGTCGGATTGGGTGGTGGTTAGGCATTGGAATATGTGTTGTGTGTTGGTGGGCGGGGTGTGGCCATCACATACCTCGCCCCTTGTTGGGTATTCCGTTAAAGGAATTCGGCGGTCGTGGAACCTGTCCAATGCCCTGCTGGTGGCTAGGGGCATGACACGACCCCAGGTGACATCAGGGGAAGCTTCCAGTTGTATTTGCATCAACAAGCTCCTCCCACTGGTTGTTAACCTTCATTGGACACCCCGCTGCGTGGTTGGGGACATGTTTAGGTTGTTTGATCCAATGCCTAAGCCAATACCACTCACATGCTGTAATCAATAAAAGTTATGGCCTTTCTCAGCCTATTAACCTAAATACATTGGTACCTCGGGTTAAGTACTTAATTCGTTCTGGAGGTCTTTTCTTAACCTGAAATTGTTCTTAACCTGAAGCACCACTTTAGCTAATGGGGCCTCCTGCTACCGCTTCGCCGCCGGAGCACGATTTCTGTTCTCATCCTGAAGCAAAGTTCTTAACCTGAAGCACTATTTCTGAGTTAGTGGAGTCTGTAACCTTAAGCGTATGTAACCTACTTGTGTCCTTGTCTCTTATTCACCTCGACTCACAACACCAGCAACTGGCGTACTGAAGTATTATTGCTTCGAACGATGAAGGCGGAGCATAGTTTTCCTGGCTGGTAGCAACTGACAGCCTTATCCTCCGTGAGTTTGTCCGATCCTCTCTTAAAGCCATCCAAGTCTGTGGCCATCATTGCCTCCTCTGGGAGTGAGTTCCATAATTTAACTATGCTCTGAAAAAAAAAAAAGAAGAAAAGAAGAAGCTGTGACTATGAACATTTTTGCAAGCTGTTTTCCATAAAACAATTCATTTGCGTGTCTTATTTTTACTAAAATATCTCACAGGGTTCTTGTGAGGATAGAATGGAGAGGGGGAGAGCCAGGTATGGCACTTTGAGTGCCTTGGAGAAAAGGTGGGATATTAATGTAACAATAAAAAATAAGTATTTTCAGTAGAAAGTGAGGAGCCTATTGTACTCGCATAAAAAAAAACTACACAACTATCGAGATCAAATGACCTGACACCACTAGAACAACATGCATGTTTTAGTAAAGCTGGGCCATGAAGTCAATGCGACTTCTGAGAGTAGCTTTAGGGCATAACTGTACTGAGTATTGCCCAAGGCAGCTGATCACTAAGTGACATATATAATGTAGCTAATTCTTTGATCTGAATGAAAAACCCTGCCTAAGAATGTGAAATCTTTTCCACACATTTCAAACAAATTTCAAAAACTTAGTGTTTGTCCAAAACTCTGGTGGTTGTAGTGTTGCTGCTGCTGCTGCTGCTATTTCAATTTATATGCCACCCTTTATCAAAAGATCCCATTAGAAACACAATACAAACTACCAGTGATAAAAACATAATAAATGCATATTAAAAGGCACACTGACAGGCAGCCTAATAGTAAAATAATCATCATCATGTCAGTCCTCTCCCCACACTTTTACAGGTCCTAGATTTAGTAGCCATAGGCCCGGGTAAAGAGGAATGTTTTTGCCATGTAGTGATGGTGCCAGGTGAGCCTCTCTGAGGAGAGCATTCCACAGTTGGGGAGCCACCACTAAAAAGGTCTGTTTCCTTGTTGCCACCCTCTGAACCTCTTGGGGAGTGAGGACAAAGAGAAGGGCCTTATATGCCAAATGCGGGGTCTGGGTTGGTTAGTATGGTGAAAGGCGGTCCTTTAGGTCCTGAGGTCCTGTAAGGCTTTATAGGTCAACACCAGCACTCTGAACTGGTGAGTGAGTTTTCATAATTCAAGTGTCTCCAAATCCCTTTCTGACTTGCTGTGGGTGGTACAATATACATGCATTAAGAGGTAACCTTAACATTAGGTCAAGGCATTGACCGTCCCACAGTCTTTCGTAGAGTGAAGAAGTAGGAAATCCGAAAATCTTGAATGGTTTCCATAAAGGTACAGCTTTGTGAGGAAGAGAGGCGAAGGGAGGGAGAGAGAATAGGAGAAATAGAAGATGTCACATATGAAATTCATTTTCTTTCTAATGCATCTTTGAAAACTAGAAATAAGATTTCAAATATGTATTAATACTGGGGATTTCAGATAATGGAATAAGTATTCTAACATATTCCTTTAAATAATCTTTTTTTTTAAAAAAGGCCACTCTCTTTTGTCAGGCCTAGTTTGGGCTACCTTAAAGCTGCCTTCAATCAAAGTACAGCTCCTCATTAAGGGGAAAATTATTATTTAACATCCTCATTTTGCTTCCTTTCATGAATTATTTGCATTCCAAAATGTGCACAGCATTAGTTTCAGGGTAAATGCAAATATGACAGCGGGATTCCTCACCAAGCTTCTTTTTATTATTAGCTCTTTTTATGCTCTCCATTTATTATTCCCTCATCATTTTTCACATTGTATTAAAACGTTACCGTTTCCTAAAATAATAATATTTTCTTTCATTCGATAATTGCCCCAGCCTGGTCGACTGTAGTCTCTGTTGCAGACACTACCATCTGTAATTTGCAACAGTTTATAATAATTGTTCGTCTTTGCATAGAGGAAGCTCTAGAAATAGCTATCATGGTGCCTGAAAGCTTTCTTTCCTAGTGGGCATGTCATGATTCCAGGTGAAGGCCACATAGATGGTGGAGAGGCCAGACGTCCTGGTTGAGCTTAGACTGTGGCGGAGACACACCCTGCAGCCTGAAGATAAATTAATGATTTTCTTTTTAAAAGAATCCTCCGTTAGCTTTCATGTTACACCTGCCATGTAGGGTTCTAAAAGGACAAATTTCTCCCTTGGAATTCATTCTCCAGAATTCAGAATAAAAACCCCCGATGACAACTATCCTTTATATTCTGATTCCAACATATGAAAGATGAATTATTGCAGAGAAGGCAGTTTAAAAACAATAACAACAGAATGCTTAATTTGAATGAAAGCAAGTTATCAGTGGCATGGTTTCTGCCAGGGCCTTATTTGATAAACTAGTTACAATTACTTTCTTTTTTTTCCTGCCTTCCCCCCTCTTCCTGGTCATATTAAAAAAAATGGTAATAGATCTGACTAATTAAAGTAAACTAATAAAATCATTTGATCATCCTGATTCATGGTACTTCATTGTGCCAAGCTTCCCTGTTGACTCTCAAATTGTTATTGTGAAACCCTTCTGCATATATTACACAGGGGGACAGCTTGTATGTCGTTTCCTATCCTTTCATTGCTGTCCATCATTGAAAAATCCCTTAGCACAGAACGCGATGCCACTTAGACGGTTGCCCAGCCATGTCCTTTTCCAAGAATGCAGCCAGCGGTTAATAATCTGAGAGGGTTTATTCCCTTTTCTGTGTTGATACTGGCAGTTTTGGATCAAATGTGGATTTGGATGCGTGACTACAAAGAATCTGAAATAGATCAATCACACCGAGGAATAAGACTTAACATTCACAGACCCACAGAGCAGCGTGTAATTTTGTTTCAAAACATCCTCTGATCATAACTGAATAGAAAAGGAGACTGTTTTAACTTCCATACAAAGCAGCCAAGGGTTGAGGAACAAATTGACCAAAGGCAACATTTTCTTTAAAAAATATCACAAAAAACCCCAAACCAGAAAGAAATTAAGGCTTATTCCATTGCTTTTGTTTCCTTCCCAAAGAGTGGCTTTTTTCCCCTTCCCAAACTTCCAAAATGGGCACGACTATTTAAGGAGAATATGGCATTCTTTTTAAGCTGCAAACTTTGCCTACCACCCTGAGATGATGAATGCTTTGACTTTTATGTCTCCATATGCTTTTGGAGGAATGGTAACATAATTATTATACCTTCAGTAGGTCTATTTATGCAGGTTGCAGGATGGATGTGATATAAAAGAAATATATGCATATGAATGTGTGTCCATTCCCTTTGCTGGTTTTCTCAAGGGGTCTTGGGCCCTATTCCTTAACTCCATGGCTGATTATTACAATTTATTGATATTGAGGGGCAGGGGAATTGAGGCTGAAATACAGAGACATCCCAACTTCTTGGCTGAGTCAATATCTTCTTGAGCTCTTTTTCCAGATTGCAAGAAATGCGGTATTCAAGTGTCTTAAAACGTTAGATATTTTATTGACTTAGCGGTCAGTCCTGCCATTCTTCGTTTGTCTTTTCAACAAGTATTTTTTTCCCCTGAGCAACACTCCTTCTTTCAAGGATGTTTGGTTTATAAAGGACATTCTTGATATTTATCTTGCAGAAAATCACGATATCCTTGGCCAATAACCTGAGAGGACCATTAATCCTGGTTCTGTTTCTGATTGTTTTGCAACTTTACTTTCTCTCCGCCCATTGCTAGTCTTTAGTATTATCAACTATGTCTGTGGCAGTAGAGGCTACTCTGTAAGGCCCCACCAACCTCAGTCTGCCCCCACTTGCTTACCTTGCTGGTTACAGCCAATCCAGAGGCCAGCACTGACTGCCTGCTTCCTCCTCCTTAGTCTGAGTGTTGCCATTGTAGAACTCAGCAGAGAGGATGGGGATAAAGCTCTTCAGTAGTTGGGTCTGCCTGTCATTGACTCTAGCTCCACCTGCTGTTGGTCTTCCAGCCTTCTCCCCTTCAAGTCCAAATGGGCATCACCTACCATGACTGATCCTTGGAGGCAGGTTTATCTGCCACATTGTCCTGGTAAACTGTTCCTGTCGGAGCAAAAGGAGACATGGGGAGCCCTAACTAAACTATATCTTGTTAATTCAAACTAGTCAGTTCATTATTTCAGATATGTAAGTCAGCTTATCCAGAGTTGCTCTATGCAGGCAAGCACCTTACGTGAGATTATATATATATGCGCATAGAGATGGAAATTTGTTGGCATCCCTCTGTCTTGGAAGACATAGAAGCATGCAAGTATAATAGAACATTAAAAGAGGTGGTGGGGGGGGGTTAAAGACAAAAACTAAATAAATTCACTTAACATAGACATCAAAGGCTGCCTGAATTGTTATAAAGGTCTATATTGCCTTTGTTGCTGCCTCATAATTTCTGCCCATAAGCTCAGAATTAGTGAAGTTGAACAGAATTCAAAAATTGGGCGGCAATCTCAGCGAACCCTTGTTCATGTGTGGATGATGGTGCCTTGGACAGAGCACTTGGAGTTGGGTCAGTAGTTTACTGCACAGTCTCATTTTCAAATATTCCTGGATCCAAGGCTTTCAAGGGTTCAGTGGCATCCAGGAACTATCTAAAGCACTCACATTAGAATAAACGTCACATCCACACCAGGCATTCAAACCACATCTAATCATATTTAAAGCACATGTGTTGTCCCAAAGAACCTGAGAACTGCGTTTGTTAAGTGGGCTGGGAACAGTAGGTTTGGGAGCAGTAAACTACAGCTTCCAGGATTTTAGTGATTTTTTTTTGGGGGGGGGGGAGTTGATGTGTATTAAATGTGCTTTAAAACTATGGTTTGGATGTGACCAAAATTGCAGTCTCTCTCTCTCCCCGACCCCCTGCATCTGATTTATAAAACTTTTCACAAGTTCAGGCAAGAGAAGAAGCCCTTTTACTGAGCTTGGCTGCTGGAAGCGTAATCAGAAAGTCTGCAGAAATGAGAAATGTAGAGTAGTGGCCATTAATTCCCCCCTCCACCCCCAGTATGATTTTTACCTCCCTCACTATGTTAGAGAGTTTCGTTCCAGACTTGTAGCCTATGGCAGTAGGCTAGGGAGAATGCACTTCGGTGAGATATAGCTCATAAAAAAGTGTGACAAATTGCAATGCCAGGGTTGTCTTGGTTGTTTGTGATGTATTGAAATTAAATCCCAGACCAGACAATAAGGGCAGTGACAGAACTTTGCTGTTTCTTATAGGTCCCCTTTACAAAGCCCATAATGAGAGAGACTCCGAAAAACTCAACACATCCTGAAGCAGAGATGACAAAAGCATCTATTCCAAGAAGGAAAAGCTGTCATGAGTAAGACAGAGAGTGAGGGAAAACACACATGGTGAGTGTGGTCCCAAGAGCTTCTCTGCTTTACTTAGGAGTGTCCTTCTGTTAAGAAGAGCAGTAACTCAGGTGAGCACTTTATGCATTACAGTGGTGCTGGCAGAAAAATAGGTTCTTTGATTTATTCCTTGCCTAATTGAAAACTTGCTGTGGATGGTTTTCAGGAAATGAGTTACACCAGAGTGCGGCTTGAGCCTTATAAAGGCTGAGTGCCCATAAGTCTGAGAGGTCAAGAAAGTTTGGGCTTTCCATTTTGTTTGGTTTGTAGTTTCCAAACAAAAGCTTTCAGGAAGGAGTCTTGCCAGCCTTTAAAAACGTGATGGCTTGCTGATTCTTCTATCTTAGAGTAGCTTAGATTTCGGAGTGAGAGGAAGCAAGGGGAATCTATGAATATAATAAAAGCCCTGCTGGATCAGAAGGCAAGGCCTACTTTTTGTTCAGCATCATGTTTTCACAGTGGCCAACTAGATACCTACGGGAAACCCACAAGGAGGACATGAGTGTAACAGCTCTCTCCCCACTTATTCCTCAAACTATCAGAAAGTAAGCAGGCTGACTTCATTATGTGGGTGCTTACTAACAAATCCTCTTTGGTTACAATCTCTATAGATGCACTAGAATTGAGGCATCAACTCTCAAATTTCTGTTTGAGTTTACAGTGAAACTCCTATCCTTGAACGTTCAGCTAGAGAAGAAAACTACTCATAAAGTTTGCCCAGAGCCTTCTTTAAATAGGGCTATTATTTACAGCTTTCATATTAGTGTCTTTATCAGTAGCAACTTTTACTTAGGAGTATTCAATATTAATTTCTGAAGCTAGCACAGTGGCTTGGCTTTCTAGGGGGCTATCTTCTGCTTTCTTTCCTTTTAAAAAATGGGAGCAATTATTTGTGCTTATGAGAGCAGTGGGAAATGCAGCAAGCTAAAAAAAACCAAGGGGAAAAAAACCCATCAGATTAGCCACAGGCAAATTACAGAACAGACACAACCCCAATGCACATTTGCTCTAACTATCCTGCTGCTGACCTCCTTTTTAAACTGGCCATTTGATTTATTTGAATGGATGAATCACCTTGGCAGAGCTTTTCTCCAGACCATGTTCCAAGTGTGTCCTATTAAAAAATACTAGTCAATATCTTTGTAATATCACACACACACACACACACACACACACACACACACACAAGCAAATAGTTTTAACTGATGATACTTCTTAGTAACACTGGAAAGCCCCAATATTATTCAAAAGCTGCACCTGAGTTCCTCTCTGAGATCAGTTCCTCATATTAGGGCTCAGAGAAGACTGAGATCAAAGTAAGGGCACATATGTGTTGATGAGGTATTGGGAGAAATTCAGTTCAGTTTGTACCCCAGTATGCTTCAGTGATGTGAGTGACCAGAGGTCAGGTGAGCGCTACTGCCTGAACCCACCTCTACTACTGCCTTCTGTGAAGTCCTCAGATGAGATTCCCTCGGGTCTAGATCAGATTGGCTCCTGATACTCCATTACACACACTGAAGCTGTTGGTTTGTGTTCTGTTTCAGTTTCTTCCCTGTTTGGACTCTTTGCCCATTTCTGAACACAAAAATACAGTGATCCACTATGTAGCAGACAGAGCCCAGTCAAATGTTTGAAAGCTTAAAGTGTTTTATCAAATTATGGCATTTCAAGAAAAGGGAAACTTCAGGCAAAATTTCTGAAAGGCTTAACATTTCCTCCCTCAAATCTAGTGATGTATACTCCACAATTTCTAACAGTTCTTTGTCAGGGCAAACTTATTGAAAATTATTTTGAAAATGCAATAGTCTTCCTCTCCCCTTTCCCCCAAGGATTAAAAAATGACCCTGAAACTGCAAAAGTGGTTTCAGTATAGTTTTCACAAATTACTAAATCTGTCGTATTAATATGGCCAGAGTAACAGCTGACTTGATCCTCATCCCTCCATTTGAAACAACTGCAGGACAGAAAAACGTACAGGACATCAGGGAAGCAGAGTCTTGTCAACAGCATTCATGGTGTCCAATATATTTTATTTCCTGAGGCAGAGAAGCAAGGAGCATCTCTCACTCAACAAGGTGCAAAGTACCCATGGCTAGGGATTGATGGAACTGACAATTTTGGACCTCTCAATTTCTTGTTTGTTTTCAGTCTGAAATTCACTCCAGTGAATTCAGTGAATTTTCGGTTCAGACTCAAAAAGTATGAATCCAGTAGTTTCTCATTAAAATGCAAACAAAATCAATGTTGTCACCCAACCCTACAAGGGGGCCAAACCACATCTTATGCTGTGCCTATCAGCTTGTTTTGGCACCTGAGGCAGAAAAGTCCTACAGATTTCTCCCCGCTCTGATTTCCTGGCAGTAAAAATACAACAACAATACATTAAATAACAATTGATGTTCTGCCCTTTCAAGGGACCCAAATTTAGCTGTCTGAGGCAGCCACCTCATTGTACCCAAATGCTCAGGCCAGCTCTGACAGTAGTACCTTTGCCACTGTTGCAAAGACCTTTCTCTCTATTAGTGATAGGACTTGATTCCGAGTGAATTCACAAGGCATTCATCTTTGGTAATAAGCAAAACGAACTGCATTTCTGGGTAGAAAACCCTTCCTCAAGGAGTGAAGAGTTGAGTGGTTCATTTGTTCCTATGGCTTACTGAAACCTTCTAAAGCAAAAATTTCAGTTACCATCCTTAATTGCTGCATCAAGCCCTTTGTATTCTGACTCATGAAAACATGTTTAAAATTCTTGAGTTAGCCTGATGACGAATGACTTTTCCAGCTCTGAGCACCTCCACCACATTGCTGACAACAGAGCACTTTGACCCTCGGCTGATTATCTGTGGCTTGACAGTACTGTCGACAAAAAAAAAAGACAGAAAATTAGCACTTCTGAATGCCTATTTTGCATTCTTCAAGTACATTATTAGAAAGCTTTTGTCAAAAGTGGCAGACGACATGATTGTAGTGATAATAAATGCTCTTTGATTCAAACAGCTTTGTGTTTGCAATACACCCCAAACGAAGATCTCATTTGTTCTGCTAGCAACAACTAATCTTTCCAAGTTGTTTTCATTTTATTTTTGTGGGTTTTTCTTTCTTTCTTTCAAAAAAAAGGGGGGGGGAAGCAGCCTTTCAATGCCCAAAGACTTGTGTATAAGCTTCAAATTCATTTTTCTTTTAGGTGCCATGGTAATGAAAGGATTTTAATCATTGACATCGCTATGTGAATTATTATTACAGAAACCCCTGCTGTTGAGTTAGACAAAATTAACCCAGTGTATGGGGCATTAAAAAAAAAACTCAGCTAATTAGTGAGCGAATAAGAACAAAGAAAATGGGAAAACAAAGATGTGGAGAGGAAAGATGCTTAGGTAAGAGGCTCTGCCTGCCTTTCCAAACATTGATCTTTCTGTATGGAAATCTTTTCACTCACTGATTCATTCCATTAGAGTTGAGTTGTTTTGTGCGTGTATGTTTTGTTTGTGTTTTTTTTATAAAAAAACATTTTGTAATTAGTTTTCTGAAGCCACAGTCTCTCTCCCTCCTCTTTCAAACTGTTGAAATCCAAAGGCTCATAATAGAAAATGGAAGATATTCTAAAATGCTTTTAAAATTATTTCCCAGGCGATCAATATTGGAGGCGTATGGTAATTCTCTGGATTATTCTAGGAAATTATATGTGTCTCCTCCTTTTGCTCACATGACAGGATCATCTAACTAATATAGCTCGGCTTCGTTGGAGGAAACCATTTATCTGGATGAAATGACACCGTGGTCCAGGTTGCAGGTCCCATATGGAACGCGGAGAGCAAGTCATAGGTTTAAATCACTGCATGGCTTGCATTTTTTCTGCAGCTAGTCATGCTGGTTTCCAATGGGCAATGCATCATGCTGCTGATGTAAGAGCCGAAATGAAGACAATCAACCCTGAGAATCCACCAGAGAAGTATTCATGCTGGGCGCCATTTGTTCCTAATTGCTCTTTGTAAGTTATAGTTTGAGATAAAGCTCCCAAAATGGAATAAACACAAAATAATAATTAAGTCTGTTTCTCTTTTTGAGCCTGACAAAGGCTTTTATTTTTTTATTTTTGTTTGTGTGGTGAGATTCCGCTTGCTTTCTCTCTCCCCCCCCCCGGTGTCCTGCTTCCCACCCTGCTCCTCTCCCCCATCGCCACCAATTGTGGCTTTTCTTTTGTGCATATCAGGCTGAGATCTATCTCATAAATAACATTGGAAAATATTTGCTGGGTTTTCCTTTCTAATCCATCATTTTGTTTGCATTGCAAATGTAGAAAAACAATCCTCTAGTCATTTTGTGAGCTTGTAATTTAGTATTTCAATAATCTTGGATTGTTGAAAGGCTTGTGGAACAAAGCGACATTTTGTGCCTCTTCTTTTTCTTCAGGAGGAAATTGTCCCCAAGAATTATATACAAGCGCAGGCTTTCTAATTGTGTGGTTTTGAGAATCTCCAGGTGATGGGACACTGCAGGGAAGAAGGTACACAACACAGTTTGGTGGAAATAATATGTAAGCTATCATCAGCCGTCAGTGGAGTGGGGCAGCAGCACTTATCTGACACCACCGTGGCTTACTGGAAATGGTGAGGTAGTGTCAAGGTTGGTGTGGTGCTAAGCCTGTGTTGAAACAATCTGCCACACCCTGAATTCCACTTTCAGCACAGCTTGTTGTTGTTGTTGTTGTTTAGTCGTTCAGTCATTCAGCTTCGAGAACACTATCCAACCATCTTGTCCTCTGTCGTCCCCTTCTCCTTGTGCCCTCCATCTTTCCCAGCATCAGGGTCTTTTCCAGGGAGTCTTCTCTTCTCATGAGGTGGCCAAAGTACTGGAGCCTCAGCTTCAGGATCTGTCCTTCCAGTGAGCACTCAGGGCTGATTTCCTTATGAATGGAGAGGTTTGATCTTCTTGTAGTCCATGGGACTCTCAAGAGTCTCCTCCAGCACCATAATTCAAAAGCATCAATTCTTTGGTGATCAGCCTTCTTTATGGTCCAGCTCTCACTTTCATACATCACTACTGGGAAAACCATAGCTTTAACTATATGGACCTTTGTTGGCACAGCTAGGAATGAACAAATATGTCAATTTCAGTTCTCTAAGGTTCTCATTTTTCCAATCCTAAATTGAGTTTTCCACATTTCTGCAGCAATTTGCTTTAAAAAAAATCATGAAAATGTTTCACCATTTTAATGCAAATTTCTCCTAATAAACACCTTTTGTATCCAGATTTGCTTGCAGAAAATTGTAATATATATGGGTTAGTGTGCATAATTTATTGAGGTGGTAGTTGCCACTATTTCCACTATTGAAGGAGATTGTCACCAGGGCCGTCTTTATCCAGGGGTGCAAGGGGTGCGGGGCACCAGGGTGCCAAATTCTGGGTGGCTCCAGGCGCCCGCTGCTGAAGCCACCTAAGCTCTTAACTATCTAAAAAGTAAAGGTAAAGGACCCCGACAGTTAAGTCCAGTCGCGAACGACTCTGGGGTTGCGGCGCTCATTTCGCTTTACTGGCTGAGGGAGCCGATGTTTGTCCGCAGACAGTTTTTCCGGGTCATGTGGCCAGCATGACTGAGACACTTCTGGTGAAACCAGAGCAGAGCACGGAAACGCCATTTACCTTCCAGCCAAAGCGGAACCTATTTATCTACTTGCACTTTGACCTGCTTTTGAACTGTTAGGTTGGCAGGAGCAGGGACCGAGCAACAGGAGCTCACCCCGTTGCGGAGATTTGAACCGCCGACCTTCTGATTGGCAAGCGCTAGGCCACCCACGTGCTTCTTAACTATCTACCTGTTATGAAATAATAATTTTGATCAAGCTAGAAAAACAAAATACTAATATACCTAGGTATTACCAAACTGTATACCTACTGTTTCACTAAAGGACTTTCAACTTTGTGCACTCATTTACCAAAGATGTGCCACGCCAGCGGCAGTGCTTGTGATTCACAATGGCGGCGCTTGTCAGACGAGTCAACGGTGGCGCTTGTCATTCCCCACTGCGCCGTGCACGCGAAATTAACTCCTCCAAAATATTATGTTATGTATTGTATTGATCTGCTATGTGGCAGCGGGGTCAGCGGCATCTTTAACACGACTGATCTCGCACCGCCTGCCTGCCTGCAGCATGCAAACCACGTGAGATCAGTCGTGTCAAAGGTGCCGCTGACCCTGAGTGAAACATTGCAAATTGCGTTTTAATTTCATCACTTACAGTTAAATTCGTTTAGAGAAATCTTTTAAAAAAGGCATGGTGTCTGACATAAGCATGTTGTTGTTGTTGTTTAGTCGTTTAGTCGTGTCCGACTCTTCGTGACCCCATGGACCAGAGAACGCCAGGCACCTCTGTCGTCCACTGCCTCCCGCAGTTTGGTCAAACTCATGCTGGTAACCTCGAAAACACTATCCAACCATCTCGTCCTCTGTCGCCCCCTTCTCCTTGTGCCCTCCATCTTTCCCAACATCAGGGTCTTCTCCAGAAAGTCTTCTCTTCTCATGAGGTGGCCAAAGTACTGGAGCCTCAGCTTCATAATCTGTCCTTCCAGTGAGCACTCAGGGCTGATTTCCTTCAGAATGGAGAGGTTTGATCTTCTTGCAGTCCATGGGACTCTCAAGAGTCTCCTCCAGCACCATAATTCAAAAGCATCAATTCTTCGGCGATCAGCCTTCTTTATGGTCCAGCTCTCACTTCCATACATCACTACTGGGAAAACCATAGCTTTAACTATACGAACCTTTGTTGGCAAGGTGATGTCTCTACTTCTCAAGATGCTGTCTAGGCCTGTCATTGCCCTTCTCCCAAGAAGCAGGTGTCTTTTAATTTCGTGACTGCTGTCACCATCTGCAGTGATCATGGAGCCCAGGAAAGTAAAATCTCTCACTGCCTCCATTTCTTCCCCTTCTATTTGCCAGGAGGTGATGGGACCAGTGGCCATGATCTTCGTTTTTTTGATGTTGAGCTTCAGACCATATTTTGCGCTCTCCTCTTTCACCCTCATTAAAAGGTTCTTTAATTCCTCCTCACTTTCTGCCATCAAGGTTGTGTCATCTGCATATCTGAGGTTGTTGATATTTCTTCTAGGGATTCATCCAGCCCAGCCTTTCGCATGATGAATTCTGCATATAAGTTAAATAAGCAGGGAGACAAAATACAGCCTTGTCGTACTCCTTTTCCAATTTTGAACCAATCAGTTGTTCCATATCCAGTTCTAACTGTAGCTTCTTGTCCCACATAGAGATTTCTCAGGAGACAGATGAGGTGATCAGGCACTCCCATTTCTTTAAGAACTTGCCATAGTTTGCCGTGGTCGACACAGTCAAAGGCTTTTGCATAGTCAATGAAGCAGAAGTAGATGTCTTTCTGGAACTCTCTAGCTTTCTCCATAATCCAGCGCATGTTTGCAATTTGGTCTCTGGTTCCTCTGCCTCTTCTAAATCCAGCTTGCACTTCTGGGAGTTCTCGGTCCACATACTGCTTGAGCCTTCCTTGTAGAATTTTAAGCATAAACTTGCTAGCGTGTGAAATGAGTGCAATTGTGCGGTAGTTGGAGCACTCTTTGGCACTGCCCTTCTTTGGGACTGGGATGTAGACTGATCTTCTCCAATCTTCTGGCCACTGCTGAGTTTTCCAAACTTGCTGGCATATTGAGTGTAGCACCTTAACAGCATCATCTTTAAAAATTTTAAATAGTTCAGCTGGAATACCATCACTTCCACTGGCCTTGTTATTTGCAGTGGTTTCTAAGGCCCATTTGACTTCACTCTCCAGGATGTCTGGCTCAAGGTCAGCAACTACACTACCTGGGGTATACGAGACATCCATTTCTTTCTGGTATAATTCCTCTGTGTATTCTTGCCACCTCTTCTTGATGTCTTTTGCTTCTGTTAGGTCCTTTCCACTTTTGTCCTTTATTATGGAAATCTTCGTACGAAATGTTCCTTTCATATCTCCAATTTTCTTGAACAGATCTCTGGTTCTTCCCATTCTATTGCTTTCCTCTATTTCTTTGCATTGCTCGTTTAAGAAGGTCTTCTTGTCTCTCCTTGCTATTCTTTGGAAATCTGCATTCAATTTCCTGTATCTATCACTATCTCCCTCGCATTTTGCTTGCCTTCTCTCCCCCGCTATTTGTAAGGCCTCATTGGACAGCCACTTTGCTTTCTTGCATTTCCTTTTCATTGGGATGGTTTTCGTTGCTGCCTCCTGTATAATGTTACGAGCCTCCATCCATAGTTCTTCAGGCACTCTGTCCACCAAATCTAAATCCTTAAACCTGTTCCTCACTTCCACTGTGTATTCATAAGGGATTTGACTTAGATTGTATCTTGCCGGCCCAGTGGTTTTTCCTACTTTCTTCAGTTTAAGCTTGAATTTTGCTATAAGAAGCTGATGATCTGAGCCACAGTCAGCTCCAGGTCTTGTTTTTGCTAACTGTATAGAGCTTCTCCATCTTTGGCTGCAGAGAATATAAGCATAATATAAGTTAATTTGGGGCTAAACTAAATTTGGGGGCACTGGATGGATCTTTGCACCCTGGTAGTGCATATGCTAAAGACGGCCCTGACTGTCACATACAACATGGGGCCCCTATATACAAGAACTGTGATAGCTTTTTCACACCACAAAGCCATTGCATTAGTTCCCTTGTGATCACATGGTTATGTGCAATGCACCCCCCCGGAGGTTCTCAAGGGTATGCAGTACTGGCACCTCTTTTTTCTTGAAGAAAAGCACTAGATATGTGACTTATTCTGGCATAATTGCAAATAGAGTGGATGGATCTGTCCATTTTGGTTCTCTTCATTTCTCATATTTTTAGTCTTAAAATTCAGTGCTCCATCTTTCTGCAACAATTTGCAATGCAAAGTGGGGGGGGGGACCCCAAGAGAATTTATCAGTGTTTTAGCATCAGTTTCTCCTAATAAGCACAAATTTTAATTCAATTTTGACCAATGTACACGTTTTTGTAAAGCTAATTTCCCTAATATAATGCATTTTTGTATACTGTTTTCACTAATATGTGTATTCTTTATGCACACGTTACCTTAGTATGTACATTTCTGTGCACGTTTCTTGGCTGGAGAACTGTGTTGCAAAATTCAGAGAAGTTCAAATTATGAAGGATGGCTCTTTTTTTGGTTTGCATATTGCTTTGGTAAATGCTAATTTGGTAGGTTTGCCTATTAATGTGAAGTTAATTGAATTCCTCCCCCCTCCATTCTTAATTGCAAATCTGATAATGACATCGTGACCCCTGAGGCACCCTCTAAGAGCTGGTGTGCTGCAGTAACTAAGAGTGTGGTCTGGGAAGTCTCTTGTCTAAATTTTGCTTAGGCAAGCCACTGTTTGGTTGATCTCTGAGTCAACAGCCCATCTGCAACATGGGTGCAATAATATGGACCCACAATTCAGGCTATTGCAAAGATTACAGAGACAGTATGCCTAAAGCACCATATAAATCCCTGGCTGCTGCTCTCATATGGTATGAAGAAAGAACATGCAACATGCAGCTGTTTCCTACATCATATGTTGATGGCAAGCATTTAAAAGAAGGATGGGAAAAAGTCATACCAGCAGTCCTCTGTAGTTGAATTGGCAACTATTTGCAAATAATAATAATAATAATAATAATAATAATAATAATAATACAGCTGCCAGGGAAAAGATCATGCACGCACCCACCCACCACCCTCTTACACTGCAGCATCCAAATTTAGGGCTAATCCACTACCACATTTCTTAAACTACCAGGAAGAGCACAAGGCAGCATTAATCCCCTCATGCTGTTACTCTCTGCAGTGTAGGACCCCATGACTTATTCCATCATGACTGCCACTTCTTTTAATAGACTGCTTGGGAATGTCCCACGAGACCCACTTATGGTGGAAGGCTTAAGATCTCCATTCACAGTCTTAAGGAAAGACATTTTAGTCTTAGGGTAGATTAAACCCCCGGGCTAAAAATAATAATATGCAGCTGTGGATTAAACCCCTTGATTAACCATACATAATGTCACAATCTTCCCTTCTAGTTTTCAGTTGTGGGGCCACGGGCCATTGCATCTAGCCCCTGGTGAATTTAGCACAGGGGAAGGGGAAAGTGTGGGTCTTCAGCGCTGCACAATTTATTAATATGGTGCTAATTGATGCTAGTTTGCAACGCTTGGCATCCAAACTCAATGATTCCATAAGACAAATCTTTGTAAGAAGAGATGTGTGTTTCTTTGCAGTGGATGTCTATAAGCTGAATGCTGCCCCCCTCCTGAAAAAAACCAGACCAGGAGATTTGAGTGGTGAAGCGAATATTCAGAATTTAGATAAAGCTTATGCACTATTTACGACGGCCTGCACTGGCATAGAGTTTTATGTGGGAGACGTGGTGAATTTGAATAAGGAGTGGTGGATGACTCAAGCTTGTATCATTCATGTTTGCCTTCATTAACTGTGTGATAAAACTGAATCTACACTATGAATAATGTTTTTCTCCCTCAACCTGTGAGTATGTTTTATTTCATATTCTGCACTTGTTTCCCCTTCACTAATATTGATGGAAGTTCCTACAGGCTATGAATTCATTATATGCATAGATATTTGCTGAGTGAATATGTGTGAATAAGTTTAGAGCTCATGATTATTGTCTCCCTAAAATAAAACGCACAAACACACACCCAACAGGAGGTTGGTGGGGGTTTTTTTGGATGTGAGGAAGAAGGAGACACCTTCTCACATCCGGCTAGATAAATTAGTTCACTGACATCCAGCCACTAACACCTGAATAGTTACATTGAGCAGATACTATTCTGGAGAGAAGAACAAATAATTCATGCAACTCTCAAACCAGGATTACACACGGCTTCGTGATGTATTATCTGTGATTTCTGGTACATAGTAAAACAGTTGTGGGATTGCTTTGTCATACAAACAGCCTCCAGTTCTTTTTCCAAAAAAAAAAAAAAAGCACACACACTTTACTTCACCACTAATGATCCATGAAACAATGCCTGTTAACATCAAAAAGCTAGGGTACCTGTCATGCAGCTAACTGGCCATTTGCTCAAAGAGCATTGTGCACATCTGAGCATGCTTTGAAGCACCCTAAGCCCATTGATTTCTAAGTTCCAATTAAACCAGTTGAAAGCTTACCTCTTGGTAAATGTGCAACTATCCCAAAAGTATGTGTGACTATCCAAAAAGGAGAAAACAATGTATTACAGTTGGGATCCAAAGAACAGAAAAATTGGTTCTGCATTGTCGAGAGCAGGGGTGTCAACTTGAATAAAATATTGTGGGGGCCCGGGTAAGCCCCGCCCCACACAACTGATCCCATGACACAGTGCACACACACCATTTGAATGGGAATGTCCATCAAGTTTCTGGGGGCCCGGTCCCCTCAAATATTTTATTGTGGGCGCTGAAGCCTCCATGGCCCCTAGGAGTTGGCTCCTATGGTCAAGGGTTTAAAAAGGAGTTCCCAGGCGCCTCGCCACTTTGGAAACTGAATGATTTTCTCAAAAGCACCTTATCTGGGGCACAGACAGTTGATGATTTTCAGTGTGAGAGGAAAACCCAAAATTCCACTGGGCATGTCCCGGCTCATGCTAATGTATATAT
The DNA here is from genome assembly GCF_027172205.1 of Podarcis raffonei. Taxonomy (NCBI): domain Eukaryota; kingdom Metazoa; phylum Chordata; class Lepidosauria; order Squamata; family Lacertidae; genus Podarcis; species Podarcis raffonei. The sequence continues at coordinate 31,926,836 of NC_070607.1, read as the reverse complement.
ATATTTCTGGTCTTAGTATGAATTGAATTATCAATGCTTATCTCAGAAAGTTTCCAAACCCAGGCAATACTTACATTGTTGTCTTTCTCTAACTCCCCCCACCACAAACCCAATTATCTAAATGGAAATCCACCTTGAAATTTTCATCTTTGCTCAGCTGCACAGCATAGCAACTACCATTTGCTATTATGAGCCCCATGGAAAAAAAAAAAAAAAACAAAACCCAAAATACTTCTTGGCTGACAAATTAGTATTGTTTGGTGCTAATATCAGCAATTCAGCATTTGGAAGAGTTACTCTCTGGGGGGAAATAACATGTTGTATAAGCCACTGGAGAAACAAGGGAGGCTGTTAATGGGTGTTGGCTGCACCACACACATATTGTGCTCGATACTGTTCACACTGCCGCTGACTCACTGCCAATAGATGTGGAAGTAATTGTCAACAAGATTTATTGTTTCTTTCATGTTTAGCCAGTTAGAGACGAAAGGTTGAAAGAGTTCTGTGGAGTTCACTGCAGACTTCTACTTCATAGCAACACATACTGATTATCACTAATGCATGCTCTAGAAAGATCGCCGCATCTTTGGAGGCCTTAAAGTCATCCTTCTTGTCAGAAGCAAAATCTCTCCCACTATCCTTCGTACTTTCCCCCCTCCTCTGAGATCAATATCGTGGGCTTGGCTTTAGTTCTCAGTTTGCAAATGAGCTATTTCTCCCCCCCTCCCCTTGTTCAGCAGCCAAACTGGACATAGAGATGCAGTGTGTTTGGTAGTGAGAGAATAAGACAAAGGATTAGGATGATTAAAACCATGACAGCTGCCTTGAAAAGGCCTCATTTACAGTGTAGGAACTCCAGAGAGAGAGAGAGAGAGAGAGAGAGAGAGAGAGAGAGAGAGAGAATATTCAGAGCTAGGAAAAGGCCATAACTTCCTCACATGGATGGCAGGAAGCACTGACTCCACAGGGGAGGATAGGAAGGTGGGGCAAGAGAAGGTGGTGGGTAGGTCAGTGCGGTGCAAACACAACAGTAGAGTCAATCTGTGGTGCTTCTGCTAGTGCAACTGTACTGTTCCAACTTCTCTGCCACATCACCCCTTCCTCTCTGGGAAGCTAGCATAGCTGCTCCACCCTACTCAGTGAGCTGCTTCTGGTCAGCCCTCCTCACTCATCTCTCTTCATTTTTCTGTCCGGCAGCAGCATCAAAGCAATGCTCCTCCCCAAATATATTCCATGATGTTGGGAAGTAGTCCACTAAACTGATGTACTGAGGCAAGGTTTTTTGACTACACAAATGAACTTTCCTCTCCTTCATGTGCTTCCTGTTCCCCTTTTAAATCTGTTCTGGGGTTTCCCCCAATCCTACAAAAGAGTAGCTGTGTCAATCTCTTACAGAAAAAGCAACCAAATAAAAGCACTCATTTATTATGGCATAAGCTTCCACTTCATCTGATGTATGAAGCATTATCCTAGGTTGCAAGTATTGTTATTATTACTTTTTTATTCCATTTTTCCTCAAAGGACATCAAGGTGGTGTGCATTCTCTTCCTCCTCCCCCTCCTCCCCATTTTCTCCCCCAACAACCCTGTGAGGTAGGTAAGGCTGAGAGAGATTTGAACCCTGGTCTCCTACTTCCCAGTCTAGCACTCTAGCCACTCCACTCCACTGGTTCTTGAATGAGGATGGGGGAGACTTGTAAACAGTGTGGTCAGAGGGACATCAAATGCAGCAAAGTACATATGGTGATAATTGTTGCCATAGTAACCATGACCATTCACAAAAAAGACAGAAGGTTTTTGTGAATGATGAAGTGGACTGTAGTCTGCAGAAGCTTATGCCACAATGAATATGTTGGTATTTAAGGTGCCTGAAGACTATTTGTTCTTAGTGTTTTAGATTTAAGCAGTGCCTCTTGAGCTGCAAGCATAACACAGTGAATACAGTCTAGTTACTCTACCACTGATTTCCATGGTCTCGGCCAAATTAGTGCCGAAATATATAATTTTCGGCTTAATTCCACTTTAAATGCACCCTTGTTCCCTGTGGTTTGTGAACAGATCTCCTCTGCATTCTTCCCCATCCATATACTTTAGACCCAAGTAGAAAAGTGTTCACAGAACCTCTCTCTGGTTAAATGAGTGGGAAAGCCCATGAAGGCCTGATAAATCCATCTCTCTGAACCTGCAGGGGATTGCCAGAGAGGAAGCATGGCCTGTTCTGATGACTCATCTCACCTTTGACATTGCCAAAGGAGATGCACCATGGAACTGTTATTGTTTTGCATGCAGACAGGTGCCTCAGAATATCAGTCTACAGCCCTCATGTCAAAATTCTGCACAGTAAACCTAATAACTGTCTGACTTGTTTATCTGAAAAGGGAAGCCTTTTAAAGGAATTCGCTATAAGCATTACCAAACTAAAATAAATAAATAAATGCATCCTTCCCAACAGATAACCTTCCTTGAAATTCTTTTGGCATTTCCAGGCATTGGTGCACCTGTTTTCAGGAATTATCTGTGTAACGGAAGACATCTGGGTAAAGGACAAAAGAAGTGTGTCAGGAATCGAAATACTGGATGGCTGATGGTAGTCAGGATTGACTGGGATGGCAACTGCTGTGAGCTATCCTAACAACTGGGAGGAAGTAAGTGGGTTGGACAAGGAATCCGTTTATCTGAGCGTTGTTGACACAGCAAGTCAAAGCATGTGGCCTTATTCTCTTCCTATGCACAACGAGCAACAGTGTAGGAAATCTGAACCCGCACATTTGTAATGATCAGTATTCATTTCCCTTCATGATGTTGATCATTTTCAGCTGTCCCTACAAGGAACTGATAGGTGAACAACAGACCAAGTGTTTTAGGCAGGTCTCTCTCTGTGTGTGCATGTGCATATATAAACAATCAAAATATTGAAGTTGTATGCACAACACACATTCAAAGCATATGACTTGCCTGGAAGAATCCTAGGAAATGTAGTTTACCCCCACATAGCTGCCATTCCCAGCACCCTGAGGAAGCTACAGCTCCCAGAATTCTTTGGGGAAAGTTATATGCTTTAAACACATGGCATGTATGCAGCCTGAGTTGAATAAGCAGAAATTCCTTGTCAAGAATGGGTAATCTATGACGCATATGAATTTTGCAAATTAACACACATTTTTCATTTTCATGGGGCAAAGGCACATATGTGGCACTGAAGTTCCAGCAGGGCCACCAGAAATTGTCCATGCATATCAGAATCAAAGGTGACAAAAAAAATGCTTTCAAAATCCTCCACCGAATACCACATCTGAATTTTGTCCCTGAACTTATTAATATGTCTAACTCAGGATGTAACATGGTAAACGGTTAAGAGCAATGCTGTGTGGACAACCCCCACTCAGTGTTTGTATCAGAGACAATGAGGTGCCCAGGGTTCATGACTATTGGAAACTTGCCCAGTATTTTTTCCTGACACTCAATCAGGAATGCTAAAAAGCAGCACTAAGTGTGTATTAATATCATGCATTATGTCATAACTACTAACTGTATTGCACAATGCAGGCTATAGCAATATCATTAGAGATAACTACCACAACCCTCTCAAGCGCCTATACCTGAATGACCTTCTAAGCTCAGAAAGATATTGGTAATTTCCCACTTTTACAGAAACAAGAGGCTTTGTAGACTGGCTAATCTGAAGCCTAATATTTTACTTAAGATTGGGAGAGGGAAAAAAATATCAGCTTTAATTATTCTTCTGAGTGTTGGCAAAACAGTTTTATAGATATAGTTGAGAATATTGTCAGGACATATCTCTGTGCCGGATAGCAATTGTGTCTTTGTTGTTATATGTAATTGCTGATTAGAGCAGCACTAATATCTGTAGATATTTTCCATGGGTATTTCCAAAATAAATAATTGTTTATAACTAATCTTGCCTTATCTATGTGCCTGAATTTATTCAAGGGCCCCATGGTAATATTTAACTGCTGATTATTGCTCCTTGTGTTCCCTTTTGTGTACGCGCGAGCACACAAACCGATCTGTGGAAAGGTTAATAAAGACAATGAATTTTAAGTGAATACAGGAGAAAGCAAATATTGAACTCATAAATACAAGTATAGTGACTAGAGATTTGATCTGAAGAGGTGTTGTTTGGAGAATGCTACTAATGTGACCACTTTCTCCAATCAAATTCTTCTAGCATTCTCATGAATACATATCGACTGAGATTTGATTTATGATAATCTTTGCTCTAGGGAACAGTCAGATTGACTCCTACAAACTCTTACAAAAGTTGAGGAGCAGCCCACAGCACCAGAAGACTCCAGGCTATATGACCAACTTCAAGCAGGGAATCTGCTGGTGGGAACTAATAGTGATCTAGGCTTCCCTATCACCATTGGCGGGTGGCGCTGTGGGTAAAAGCCTCAGCGCCTAGGGCTTGCCGATCGAAAGGTCGGCCGTTCGAATCCCCGCGGCGGGGTGCGCTCCCGTCGTTCGGTCCCAGCGCCTGCCAACATAGCAGTTCGAAAGCACCCGAGGGTGCAAGTAGATAAATAGGGACCGCTTACTGGCGGGAAGGTAAATGGCATTTCCGTGTGCTGCACTGGCTGGCCAGATGCAGCTTCGTCACGCTGGCCACGTGACCCGGAAGTGTCTCCGGACAGCGCTGGCCCTCGGCCTCTTAAGTGAGATGGGCGCACAACCCTAGAGTCTGTCAAGACTGGCCCGTACGGGCAGGGGTACCTTTACCTTTTATCACCATTGGCATGCTTTAGCTTGCTATATATGTGACATGCCTGATATTTTTCTGTGTATTACACGACCCCATGTATAAGATGACCCCTCATTTTGGGAGCCCAAAATTAAGAAATCAGTATTTTAAAGTTGTTCAGCTTTTTTTTGGAAAATCACACCAAAAAGTTGTTGAGCCTTGCTTCCACCAGTGATAACTGATGCCTCGCCTCTCCAGCAAGCTCCACAGCCCTGAGTCCGGCACTTGGTGACTCAGGAGCTGCCAGCTCACCCCAGACTTACTGTATAAACCTGTGTATAAGATGACCCCAAATTTTTTACTTTTTTTTTTACTAAAAAATGGGGGTGGGACATCATCTTGTACACGGAAAAATACAGTATATATGTCACACACAAAAGCAAGTGTGCATGACAGCATTATTTTGGAGAGCTGCCATGAATGAATGAATGAAGGGTTGTTGTTTTTTGAAGCCAAAGCTCACCAGAGCTCAGCTGTGGCACCTTGCAGGTGAGTGCCATTGCCATTCTAAGAGAACATGGGAGAAGTTCATGGTGAGCTCCAGCTCCTCTTTTTCTAGAAAAATAGCACTGAATGAATGGATACTTGCAAATTAAGTGTGAGGACAACCACAATTCTGCTAGTCTGACTTCTCATGTTATTTTCACTTATTTACGTCAGTTAACTGGCAATAAAACTTCTAAGCAGTTTACAAAGAATATAAAGTATGCACTAAAATTGTCAATTAAAATCAGTGTTTGAAACATCAAGATATATAAAAAAACAAGTATGATATTCGACTAAGTGTTGCTCACAGTAGACCTGTTGAAGTTAATTAACCTAACTTGGCCATGTTCATTAATTTCAGTGGGTATACTCTGAGTAAAACTTAGTTGAATGCCCAAAATGAATAAAACTGAAAGTTAAAAGTATACATTATAAGGTAGAATTACAGATTAAAATACACACTGGTTTTACATGTCCTGGTAGGCAGCTGTCTTGTGTCAGAAGACTTCACTGAGCCTCAGAATAGCTCCACTCAACCCACAACCTGCAAGTAGCCACTTAAGAGTATCTTAGCTCCAGGCCCAGACTCTGAAATCTTGGGAAATTAAGTAAGACTGTCAGCCAATTAAATCACCGTGTGGCTTTAAGCAATTAATCGATCCTCTAAATCAATGTTTAAAACTCCATGCTAAAGACTCTCACTGCAACCCTTTCATAGATGACAGTGTTCTGGGAAGGGGGGGGGGATCTCTGCTTTTTCCTGAGATGAAGAGACTTTGGGGAGCTGCCGCTACATGGCAACAGAACTCAAAGCAATACTTGTCACATGCCTCTAAATTAGAAAGACTCACTTCTTCTTCCCGACTACCATGTGTGAGAACTCGAGCTCTCACAATTGGCTTTTACTTGCTGCTCGTCTTGCTGTGCTATTCCTAACCAAAATGGCCATACAGTCAGATGCTCTGGAGTTTTAAGAGTAGCAGAGAGCAACTGAAAACAAAGGAAACAGCAGAGAAGCCAGTTAGGCCTCAGATGTGGCAATTTGGAAGCCCAGGCAGCCGGTTCCAGTTATTCTGAACGTTATTTTTAGCCTGTTGAAGGAGGGGGAGGGAAGCAATTAAGTGGTTAATCACACAGGCTAATCAATTAATTCTTTCAGCCACGGTGTTAAGAAATCATCTGGTACTCAGTCCGATGTCTGAGCCAGGCACCATGGCAGCTTAGACACTGCTCTCAGTAAATTGGAAGGTAATACAAGGATAAAGCTTGGCATTACAGGCAGTAATTTCAGAGAGAATCAGGCCAAAAGGGCCACACAAACGCTGAAATCAGGCCTTCAATTGCTCGCCTCACACTTAAACAGTTCTGCATGATGCATACGAAATGAATGTAACCTGGCTACAGGCGATTATAGAAATAGACGGAGAGAGTGCATTGGTGTTAAGCTGAGCAATTTTGGTTTATTGCAGGTTGTGCCAAAGGATATCTTTGGTTCAAAATTCATCAGGCGGTGGCAATCTGAGGTTTGCATCCACACCCCTTCCTCAGACACACTTAAGAACACAGAAGGGCATCTTTCGCATCACTCTGGGTACAAGGTTGCCACTGCTGCTGTGCCGAAAAGGTCTGCTTGTTTATTTTGCCATTCTACTTTATTTTATATATATATGCTACTGTCCATCAATTAATGAGAAAAGAAACTGCATTTTGAAAATGAGAAGGGTCATAGGGCAGGACTGTGGAAGGGTGTGGCCTGAAGAGAAGGGGGGTGGTTGTGGAGGGGGGGTGGCCTGGGGGAGAGTCCTGAGGACCAGTCAGAGAGCTTTTGAAGACTGCATTTGGCCCCGAGGCCTAAGGTTCCTCACCTGTGGCCTAAAAGATGATGGCAGCATGCATCAGGTGCACAGGCAGGTGGAGAAGGGCAGGAGAGCTAGGCAGCAAAATATCTAAACCACTTCTATTGGGAAGATAAGTTCCTGGTGGAAAATCAAGCATTGTTAGCCCGCTCCGTTCTCCTTGAATATTGTGCAATGTGAGCATTATTTCTTGTTGTAATGATTATGGATCAGGTTGCCAGTGTGACTCCGAAGTATTAATGAAAATCCTTCCTACACACACCCCATGCTAAAGGAGAGGCTTTAATAACAAGAAATCCTCTAGCCTCTTTTTCTTTGAAGAAGACACAGAGACTGTCGCCACAAAGGAAAAAAACTAAAAGGAAGCTTTCATGTGCTAGCAGGGCAGTAACTTTTCTTAATGTGGGGCACTGTGAAACTAACTAGCTGATATCTATGATTATTAAAAAAGTTTACAATATAGAAGACTTTCTCGGTGGAGAGATTTAACTTTGGATGCAAGCTCTTTATGCTCATTTTGCGTTTATAACCTCGGCAGGAGGGAGCCCACTTCCCGCGGAGTTTATAATCATTTCAAGGGCAAATGGTGTGGCTTCGAGACACAATTGGTCAGGTGGGCTACTCGGCACTAGGAGAGGAAAGGACAGAGACTAATAAATGGGAATTAATGCATCACTGTGGGACATCTGCAAATATCCTTTTGCAGGAGATTCTGCACAGACCCATTTGCAGGGAAATACAGCATTCAAGATCAGCAAGGCAGTGAACAGTCGAAATTGCTCAGCGTCCGTCCTCCCTTCACATTTATTTTATTTTTACATTTGTATACCACCTTTACTTTCCAAGGAGCTGAAGGCGGTATATATGGTTCTCCTCCCCATTTCATGCTCACAACAAGCCTGTGAGGTAGGTTAGGCTAAGAGATGGTGACTGGCCCAAGGTCACCTAGTAAGCTTTATGGCTGAGTGGGAGTTCAAACCCAGGTCTCCCAGCTTATCGTCCAATATTCTAACAATTACACTAGCCTGGCTCTCAATCCTACATGCTGTTGTAGGATTAGGAGGTTGGACAAGGGAAGGTGAATGGTGCTAGAAGCTCTGCTCCAAGTCCAATATTATCTAGATAACTGATGATCTGTTTCTTTGCCCAGAACTATTGCCCTGTTGATGTGAAATTTCAACTATTGCTTTATCTTTGCACTTGTGCTTCGAGCCCCTAAACCCATCCCCCATGGAAATAAAGACACATTGGAGACAGAATTTAGCTTAAATGTTAATGGGCATATTTTGTCCACAACTTTATTAAAATACACAAATGTGACTGGTATTGGCTTAGGCATTGGTATCGAACTATATCTGGCTGCTACCCCACCCTGCAGGAAGCCTGGAAGGGTAAACAACTAGTAGGGGGATCTCCGTCAGTGTATATTGACTGGTGCTCACCCCTGGGGTTCCTGGGGGTTCCTGGCATGGCCCTAGCCCCTCTCCGGGCTTCGGATGAGATCCAGACCCCCAGATTCCTTTAACGGAATATCCTATTCATTGGAGGGGCAGGTGATGGCCGCACCTCCCTTCCCCACATTCCCCTAAACCAATGCCTAACCACCAAACCTTACAAAGTCATGACGATTGCCAAGAGGTAGGCAAAAACCAAGTGGCCACAGCCAATCTGCCACATTGGAAAAAAATCATACCCGGCCCCCATTCCAAAATAGGTGACCAACCGAAGTCCAAAGCAAGGCCAAACACGACCTAATTAACGGGTGGGTGGGCCAGTGTTCGGCAGCGTGAAGCAAAAGGAGGTCCCTATGTCACACTGCCAAATAAATACCCCCAACCCCCAACCTTGCCACGCTGCTGATTGGCTGAAGACCATTGGCATAACTGTGGCACCACTGGCTTGGAGTGGGGCAAGCCCCGCCCACAAGCCGGTTAGGGAAGAGTTTCAGGGCCGAGCACAACATGGACCCTCTGTTAGGAGGATCCAACTTGTAACTTGTCTGTGGGTGGGTTTTAAAATGAAGAAAGAAAGTTGGTCAGGCATGTTGACCAGCTCTGTTCATGTTTTCCTTTGATTAGGGAAAGTGTGTCAGATTTTCCTTAAGTTTTCTGAATTGAGTAGGTGACATATCTTTCCCCATCCCAGATAAATATTGTGTAATATATGTGTGTAAAGGGACGCGGGTGGCGCTGTGGGTTAAACCACAGAGCCTAGGACTTGCCGATCAGAAGGTCGGCAGTTCGAATCCCCGCAACGGGGTGAGCTCCCATTACTTGGTACCTGCTCCTGCCAACCTAGCAGTTCGAAAGCACGTCAAAGTGCAAATAGATAAATAGCGGGAAGGAACAGCGGGAAGGTCAATGGTGTTTCCGTGCGCTGCTCTGGTTTGCCAGAAGCGGCTTAGTCATGCTGGCCACATGACCCAGAAGCTGTACGCTGGCTCCCTCGGCCAATAAAGCGAGATGAGCACCGCAACCCCAGAGTCGGCCACGACTGGACCTAATGGTCAGGGGTTCCTTTACCTTTACCTATGTTTGTAAAAGGGAACAAAGGGGGCAGACTGTAGTTGCAGTCAGAGAAAAGGCCCAGGGAGAGAACTGAGCTGAGTGTAGCAGATTGGGAGTGGAATGAGTTGCATGCTGGAGGAAGGTTGATACCAATACCAAGGCCTTTGAAAATAAATTATTTTATTATTGTGGTTGTTTTGGGCACATCACTAAAAGCATCTGGAACAACTAACCAGTGGCGTAGCATGGGTTGTCAGCACCCGGGGCAAGGCAAGTAATTTGCGCCCCCTAACCCGTGGATTTGCCCCCTAACCCTAACCCCCAGATGTTGCGCCCGGTGCGGCTGGCCCCCCCTGCACCCCCCATGCTACGCCACTGCAACTAACAGAAAAGAAAATGGGAGAAGACTGTAACCAGTGGCATAAAAATGTTTATTCTGTTTTCCCCCCTCTTTCCTGAGAGAAAAATACCACAGAAAATGCTACCAAAGATCAGGGATATTTTTTGTTATTATGCCTTTGGTAGTAGAAGAAAAAGAATGCTACCCTGAAACTGAGAATAGGATACAGTAGGGTATGTGTGGTGACTATTTCTCTTCATTTTCCTTCTCTCAAGCATGTTCAAGGCAGCAAGATGTGTGACTTTCGAGTTCAACCTCTTTATGTGCTGGTGAAAAACCAGTATAGATAAATTAAGGCACTTCAGTGTGAATCTCTTCATTTCATCATCACTTCAGTTTGCAAGATATAGGAGAGATTACAGTTTCAGAGACACTTGGAAAGGAGATTTTATAGCCATGCATGAGTGACACAGAGAGGAGATTAAGAGGGTACATCCATTATCAGCAACCAGTTTAGTTTATAACTTCAGGATACAAGCTGCTTTCAGGCTGAAATATTACATGTTGGGGATTATTATTTTTATTATTATCATTATTAGACATTCACTTTATTTTACTTATTTTACTTAAAGTATTCATACCTCGCCCTCTGGCCAAAATGGCTCCCAAACAGAGTACAAAAATCAAAACTAAGATCAGTTCTGGATGACCCATCAACCAAAGTCCTCTGGGTGGTTGACAAAAACCAATAAAGTACAGAATAAACCAATAAACATATTACAGAATACAACAGTCACCATAAACATATTACCTATATATAAAGTTCCCCACACCCTTGCATCTGGTCCAGAGTGGTTCCACCCACAGGAAGACCATTTTGATGTTGCTTTTTCAGCAGCAACCTGTTGAAGGCAGGCAAGTCACAAATTAATTTCATACATTAAATTAATAAAAGTCTAGTAATGTAGCAAACAGCTACATTTATCTTCCACGGTGTGATTAACATTTCTGGCCTAGATTCAGTGTTCTCTGACTTCCAGTGCAAGTGCTGTTGCATTAGTGTGAGGGCGAAAATAAAGGTTGCAGAACATGAAATGCCGCACAACTGTTGCGCTGGTGGGATGATGTTGCGCAATGGTTTGTGAGGAAGCATTGGGACTTCTGTTGCACAACCAATCATGAGAACTCATGGGGCTTTCTGCTCCTTCTCTTGGACAAACCACTCCACTAGCAAACTGCTAAGTGACTTTAAATTAGCACAATGTTGAATTCCTGCCCATGTGTAAAATGTGCTGTGTTAAACATGGAAAATATTTTGGGGGGTGTTGGTTATATGACACAGGAATTGTACTGGTCCTGTCTGGCATGTATGTGGAGAGCACTGATCTTTCGTTTGCCACTCATCATCTATTTGTTGCGTACGTAGACATTTTATTTTCAAACAGAAACACCACTCTTCTCTTTTCAGAAGGAAATGAAGCCTACAAAGAGCTCCTAACTTGTCATCACTCTGAAAAGAGAAGACCATTATAATAATCATCATCTCATAATGTAATACAGTATTTAATTTAGTTGCCTAATTATTTTGAATCATACTTTATTATTAAATCATTTATCTTTATAATCTTTAATGAAGGATGTAATGAACTCAATACATACAGTGTGCCATTTTTAAATTAGTTATAATCCCAAATTCTTAGCTCTTCATTTTAGCATATCTGGCTTCAGGAGAAAAATATGTTCATCATCTATGCATTTGGGCAAATGTCTACAATTTGGTGAACACTGGTAATCCCAGATGAATTTTGTAAATAGAAGAAAAATGCTGTGGTTCATTTTGGTGTATACACCAGTAGATCAACACAACATTCACAAGGGGGACTCTTTTGGATATTTGCAACATTTGCTTGGATTTGGTCAACATTTTCTTGTGAATGTTAATATTGGCAAATATTGGACATTCACTGCAATGAAAACATTTATTAGGAAGGTGCAGTAGCTAAGCATTTCACCATGATCTTACAGGCTACAATTGGAGACCTGAAGATTTGCACATAAAGCCATTCATGAGCTAATGATTTATTTGAGCCACTCTTCAGCCAAAGGTTGCAGAGTGGCTCATAGGAAGTTGGAAACAAAAATGAAAAATCAGCTAAAATACTGGTTTGGGCAAAGGTTCTCCTGTGGCTTTAGCCTTTGCTAGTGTTATCTCTTTATACTACCAGTATTTCGGAAGCCCAAGACTACTGGATCACTCCCTATAGACAGTAAATACACTTCAATAAAGCAAACAGCTAAAATAGTTTCCATGGGTTCAGTATTGGCTTTGTACCAAAGGAAGATCTGAATACATGTTTCATTTTTATTTATAAAGTTTATTAATAAACGCAATATGTTCTTCTAAGTAACAACAGACAAATATCAAAGTACAGAGAAGCCTAAAATAAGCAGAACTAGTTCTTAAACATTTCTTGTTGCAGTTTTTTTAGATCTTAAGCGTTGCTTCCAACCACTTGCCTGCACCTGTGTTAGCTGGTAAACTTTGATATGGAGCTGCATAAGCCTCAATATTATGTGGCGGATGAGGGCCAACAGACTGAAGCTGAATTCTGTTAAGACAGAAAAACCAGGGGTAAGTTGTTCCTAGGTTCAAGGATTGGGGAGTTTGCCTCACCTCCTGAAAACAGGAAAGAGGAGGGACGCGCTTGGAGAAGAGGATCAACAGACAAACAAGGTATGTTTTTATGGGAGTAGCTGCTCTTTTAGGCAGCTTGAATTTCAGATTTCAGTTTAGGTTTTTGGAAATCATTAAATAAAAATATTCTTTTTTCATACTTAATATAAAAATCATAAACAAATTAAAATGGGGGAATCCCCATTTAAGATAGAAATATCAAAAAATGTTGGAGAACCTTTGGCCCTCTAGGTATTGTGGGACTAGAACTCTCAGCATCCCTAACCTTTGGCCATTCTGGTTGGGGGTGATGGAAATTGGGGTCCAATAGCATCTGGAGGGCCACACAGGTTTCTCAGCCCTCATCTATGTGAAGGGAACTATTAGATGCATCACCATGCAGTGAGTGAAGTACAGTAATCACTCATTTACTTCACTGGAACCTAAGCTCAGTCTACTTGAGTTACTTTGCATTGTACTTCTAGAGTTGTGTGAGCTGACCCTCAGACTCAGAAGAAATCACCTCTTCTGAGCAAACCTTTGAACAGCAAATGTATTTCCTGCTTTTATTTAGCTCTGTCAAAAAAGAACTTATCACACACACACACACAGAGAGAGAGAGAGAGAGAGAGAGAGAGAGAGAGAGAGAGAGAGAGAGAGCCCTTGAAGTAGTTTACCCCTGTCTCCCTTTGTCTGGAAGATTGGCAATGGTCTAGTAGAGCTGACAATGTACTTTCAAATTAGGCATGGGCTAGTGATAATTGTTAATGATTGAATGTCAATGGACGGGGGAAGTAAAATCCATTGAGAAGCACATGGGTGCTATTTGCAAGTGCCACTTATGCTGACAAGAGATTCGGATTTTCACATACGAAAGGCGAATTAAATTATGCTAAGTATATGGTTATTTAATTAGCGTGAACTAAATATCGCATAGCATGGGAGTAAATAAAGTTTGCTTTATTGTTTTCTGACTTTAGATACAAATGTCATTTGCTTCCCCTCCATCAATATTAGTGCGATCTAAACTGTGGTTTATGTTGACACTATTGTGTGTTTAATGAACTCCTATCAAATATGCATAGCAAATAAATGCTATGTTCCATGTAAACCCCATTACAAGCCCTTTCTCACTCACACATACGCACAGTTGCTTGCTGCTCGAGTATATTAAGCACTCTTCAAAATATGCTTATATTTGGTTCTTTAACGTCCATATCACTTTAACGTAACTAAATCTTGGTCCATTCCCATATCTCCCACTGATGTGAAAGAGAAATCAATATGATTAGAAGTTCTGCTGCGGTAATGGGCAGTGCTGCTGCTTTTAAAATTCAGCCCAGAACATCACCTGGACTTGTCTGCTGAGAAAGTAGGTTTGTGGCAGAACAGATTAGACCTCTCTAAAAATCCTTGTCTAACTACCCAGGCAGAGCCACATGATGACATTGCTTCCGATGGAGCCAAGAAAAATCCAGGCTGGCAGAGGAACCAAACTGCCTCCTTACATTTGCATAACTAAAGGCATCTTACGGAGGAAAGAGATGCACAGGGCTACATATAAGGAGCATTCCAATTGTATCAAATCATCAGCCCAGCACAGGGCTGTTGGTCTGTGTCAGATGATTGGCATTTGGACTCAGACGTTGGGCCCAATTCACCACAGACGCTAGAGAGCGGGCATTTTTCAACATGACAGTGCAAATATTTATAATGCTAAAACAGTAGGGACAGCCTCTGCTATTAGGAATCATTGTGTTTTCACAAGTAATACTGTAAAAAATGTTTCTGTCTCTTAGGAATAGGTGAGACAGAAAGTGGGAAAGAGGCAGGGCTTTTTTCCAGCCAGAACTCACTGGAACCAGCACCTCTCAAGAGGGTGCCATTGCCAGTATAAGAGAACAAGGGAGTTCCGGCACCTCTTTTTTCTAGATTTTTTTTTTTTAATTCTAGAAATTTAAATGGAAGGTGGGAGTGACTCAGAAAGGAGTTCCCCCGGTCAGCTGACCATTATGTGAGTGGAGAACATCATAAGTTTGGGGGCCAGGCAAGATCTTTAAGACAGGGAGAATTCCCTTAACCAGCTATTACCTACTTTTTATTTTTGGATGTGGTGCTGGAGGCGCTCTTTCTATCTGCTGGAAAAGCCTCTTATCCAGTGAAGAGATCTCACCAGTAGAAAAGAGAAATAGGTGATTTTTGGCAATTGTCCTTTCCTCCTGTAGCGCGTGGCCACTGAGGTTTAGGGGACATCAAGGAACAGTGTGGATGGTGGTGCTGGGAGCTTCAGCAGGGAGGAGAAACTGGCCAAAATGCCTTCCCCTTTCTCTTCAACTATCCCAAGTAGTTCTATGCAGGAGACAGCAAACTCTACAACCAATATTTGTAGTGAAATGTAACCCACCCTGGTTTATTGTATTCAAAAGCCAGATAACGATCAGCTGAGTAGATTAACACAGCCTTTTTGTTCTTGTGTCTCCTCTCATTAGCTTCAAATGGCCCTTAAAATAAGGCACTTCAGGGAAAATTGCAGCCCCTGTGAGTGGGGCATAATCTGAAGTGACCAAAAAAACCCACACATTTGTAACTACTAGCCTTGGATACTTTCACTTTGCTAGCTGAAGCATTCTGTGTCATTCTGAAGCTGCATGTTTGTTCATATTAATGGGTGCCTGTTCAATAAAGGATATTGACACCCCATCTGTTTTCTGTTTGTTGATGAATGGAATGGCAGCATTCATTCTAAGGGAGAGAGCAATTCATAAATTCTCTTCCTCATGCTTCTGCCACGTAAATATGTAATAGATGAACAGGTCATAAGCTCCTGTTCAACATACCTTTTGCAAGGACTCTTTGATTCACAAGGACTATCACAATAATATTTTGAGAGGGGAGGGGGGTAACCAAATAAACTGCTGTCCCTTTATTTGTATTTGGTAACCTCAAGAGTTGGGTGAGAAAGCACATACACACATACAAACAACTGGTTCCTTAGCTCAATAGACTTTGAAATGAATACTTGTTTCCTCCCATCTTCAGCTCTGGGTATTTTATAAAGCAGTTTTGACTCTAGTCTGCTTCATAATTCAGTATGGAACGTCTTTATACACCGCTGACAGTAATACAACTCATTTTGGGTGATTAACTTAACCTCCAGTACTACAAGTGCCTGCTTACATTAGCATATCTTTCAAGGAATAGTTGCAATGTGAGAAAATTGCCCGTAGGATTATTTGCAACTAGGAACCTGTGAAATGTAAAATAAAATTGAAGACTATAAAGTAAAACATCAAAGGCACCTAAAATATTAATAGCCAGTACTCAAAAAAAAAAGTAATTTAGAAGATTGTGTGAAGAAGTGAAGATTACTAATTTAAAAACAGATAGGGTTGGATAAAATAAAGGACAAACAATAGATCATGTAGATTTGCTTTGAACATAATATGAAATGAACATAAGAGGTAACAGCAGCCTTATCAGTTGAAAAAGGCTTGAGTTTAATATGCTGAACCAACATGGCAACCAGATCTGTATTAAGTACAAAAGCAAAGCAGACTTTGTCTTGTTTATGCTACACAATTGAGGAAAGAAAGAGGAATGGGGGTGGGCGGGGGAGAGCCATATTCTGCACTCTAATTAAAATGTACCCAGTGCTTGGTGGCAAAGGATATTCCCCCTTTTCTTTTATCAAGACATCTTGCCAAATGAAAGATATTGCAAAGCCTGCTTCCTCTGTTCTTTCCGCACAGTATTATTTCAGAGAAAAGGCAGCCTTAAAAATAAAAAAAAAGACTCACTGCCCCGTTTAACAGAAGCTCCTGGATATAAACCAGTCGAGTTCAATTTTGGATTTGTAGTGCAAACTCTTTGCAAGTAAGTCTCCCTAAATTCAATGGGGCTTACTCTCAAAGTGTGTAACAGAACTGCAGCTGGAAAAAATAAGGCAATAATGTCAGTTTGCCTGGGTTATCTATGGGCCAGGTCAAAACTGCTTGGTTCTAGATAAAGGGCATTGCTAGGGGGGCTGTACAGAGAGGTCCATGATGGGTCAGGTGATAGCACTGTTCTAGCAACACTGTTGAGGACTGGTGTTTCAAAGACAAAATACCACAGCTGTCTTCTCCACCCAGTGGCAGCATTCACTTCTCAAAGATGTTGTCCCAAACAATGTTTCACCCAGAAAGAGATTTTGGCAGAAAGAGATAGGCCAGATCACATGTACCGACACACATTAATGTTTCATCAAAGCAGGGTCTTAAAGTTCTCTGTATCCAATCTCCAACGAGAAATAAATTCTGAGGGAAGCTCCTGTGGGGATGAACCCTCTATCTTGTGGTTATGTTGGGTCAAAAGTTGAGATGAAAGCAACTATTTCTTAAACCACATTATTTCTTACTATGCATTTCTGTCCTAATCATCCAGAGCTCTTCAATATCTATCTATTTATCTATCTAGTTACCTAGCAGAGATAAATAGCCTGTCAATTGTACCTGCCTATGCTGCAATGCTGCATGCAAACTGTGGGAATCACAACCCTAGTTTTCTTGGTCTGTATTATTACTTACTTTATGAGGACTTCTCAACCAATAAATAGTTGCAACAGGATCCATACATTCTGGGATGATGTGTAAGAGGGGGAGGGAAGGAGGGGGAGTAAACAACACTCTTGCCACTTTGCCCCCACAACTGCATTTTGAATTAAAGGGGGGGGGATATGGCTCTTTGACAGTGACCCATGTATCAGATGATTAGTGGAAACTGACTGCAATGACAAATAATAGAAAGACTTGCTCTCTCAGACATCACATTAAGAGACTATTTGACTGGAGCTGTTTTAATGAATTAGACACTTTTCACTCTAAATTAAACTAAAATGTGTAGAGAGAAGGAAACTATTTTTCTACTTAATGCAACATGGCTCAATTCCTTGGTTATACTTTTACATAAGCCATACAGTTTGATTCTTTGGCCATTTTCTTTTTCAACACATTTTGTGTTGTTCT
Organism: Podarcis raffonei; assembly: GCF_027172205.1. Classification (NCBI taxonomy): domain Eukaryota; kingdom Metazoa; phylum Chordata; class Lepidosauria; order Squamata; family Lacertidae; genus Podarcis; species Podarcis raffonei. The sequence goes on along the minus strand of NC_070607.1, from coordinate 31,909,209 downwards.
GTGAGTACCTTGGATCCTGGCCTAATTGAATCCATTGAGGTTAGCACTGTTTTGCTTTAAAATAGAACATAGGGATTGACAACCTTTTTTTACTGTAATATTTTGTATGTTGTTAACAAGCTATTGCTGTGCATTGTTTCATAATGCCACTGTGTCATAGTCTTGCTCATTGCATATCATTATCTTATTTGAATATAATAAGTGCAGCATGCAGAATACTTACAAGAGAAAATTGGATGCCAACTACAAATATTTGACAGTGACCTGTACATCTGTAGTTCTGATGCATGAATGAAAGTTTATAGCACACAAACTTACAAAACAAACTTACCTGTCATCTCAACCCACAAAAGTCCCATAAAACGCTCCACTTTCAGATTATCAGTGAATATAACTTTATTTGCTTGTTTCTAAAAAATAAATAAAAAATTGTACAAATTTAAGTGTCCCCATCAGAAGTCACCTCTCGTTTTTTTTACCAATAGGAAACTTAGTTCTAGAAGAAAAAGAGGGCTGTGATATGAACATTGTTCTAGCATGAAGAACTGAGAAATGGACAAATCTTGCTGAAGTCAAAGTTGCTAAGGAAAACCCTATTGCAGATATAAATATTATGCAGTTTGAAGTGACTAGATGCATGGAAACTGACTCCTTTTGGAAATAAAACATTGTCAAGCCCCATAAGTTCAATTAAAGCTTTATTTGCAGAACTTTCTTCAAAACAAAACAAAAACATCAAAGATGCATTCATATATTTCCATCAGACATTGTGCTGCACATTGTGCACAGGCTCAGTATCTTAGAAAATATGAAATACTCCAAACAGACCTATAAGCAAAGGTGTCTCTCTCTTTATAACCTCCATTAGTCTGGAGCTGTTTACCTGGAGAGTCATTTACATCCTTACTCTCACAGAACCTTGGAACAAAGATCTCCAGCCACCACCCTTCCAAGATGGCAAATTCAATTCAATACCGCTCATGTGATCTAAGGTTAAAAGACCATGTCGTGTCTAACTGAGAATAATAACAGTTGATTATCACCCATCAAGGCAGCTCAGAGAGCCCTTTTTATTTTAATTTAGCCTGGGTATAGGGCAGTATACAAAGTCAATAAATAAGGATAATAAGAATAGTATGCCAATGGAATCTTCCATGTTAAAGCTTTTTACCAATACACACAGGCATTCCAGTTTCAATGTGAATTAAACCAATTATTCTTAACAAAAACCAACTTTTCAATATGAGCTTGAATCCAAAGGCACTTTAACATGCAGAGCAGCCCCTCTGAATTCTGTTGACATTCAGCTCATTCAACAGTCCTCCCATGCCTTATCCAACACCTTTCCAGAAGACCCCTTGACCCTCAGCAAGTTTTGTGGGGAGCAGGGATCTGTCACAGGGAAGAGAAGCATGTGAAGTCCCAATTGCTTGAGCAGAGTAGCAGACTTCTGTTTGATCTTCTCTGCATCAACCCTAATGGTTTAATTAACATTTATTGACTTGGCAGTTGACAATATTTTAGACCTTTTTATATATCCCTATGATATAATCTTCTGCATGGCTTGAACCATTGCTTCTGAAACAAAAAGCAGTTCTTTTGGAACTGACTGCAGAATCTGAGGCTATGTGTCTGATAACAAATTACTGAACAAAAAAATCCCTCAGTGCGGAAGCATAGTTAAAAGATTATTTATGTGAATAGCTATATTTGTTTTTGAATGGGCATGATTTCTAAAGAAGCTTTTAGATAGGCAATCTACCTGTGAGGACTTGCTAAGACAACTGGGGAAGGCATTCTTTAGACAATTATCAACACACTCCACTCATAATGGCCTAGTCAACCGGCATTCAGCTGTGCCTAGATATAGTTTTCAAAGTTGGTCTTAAATAGGTGGGGGCCATTCTTGTTTGGAAATTATTCATTCTGTTGGGATGTGCTTCCACAATTCAGCAGGGACACTGATCTCTGCATAAAACCAGAGAGTGTCCCCTTCAATTGTATGAAATGGCATTCTATTGATATTTTCATAATCTTCTTAGAATTGCTATTTCTTTCATTTTGTAGATATGAAAAGACCGCAGGGCAATTTTACACCCATAAAATGAGAACGAATTAATCCCTGGCAACATAATATATTCTTAACCAGTTTTCCATGGCTGTGGAAGCCCACAAGTTATTCCTCAGAATTTTCAGCAAAGTAAGATGGCAGTGATTATTGGGATTATTGGCACAATGACACTTTGGACAGTAGTGTGGGGAAGCACATTGTCACAAAGCTGTTTACTGCACGTTTCCTTGGCATTTTTTACATATCAGAATCTGGAGAAGTTATGATTCCAAAGTTCCATGTAAAAATTGAGTTCTACCACGTTCCTTCAGTCAGAGTTTGCTCTGAGAGCCGCGGAACATTAACAAGTCCCATCGCCTCTAAAGGGACATGCTCTGCTATAGGCAAAGTTTGTAGCAGCAAGGAGCCTCACATGATAAGAACTCTTGGCTATGAGAGTCTGGACGACCTGTTTTTTTATCTTCTTAAAAGGTGGCGGCGGTGGGGGGGGGAGGAACCTGTTACTGGGCAGCAGCAGTGCTACAGTTCCCAAACTGCCTTGTAAGTATATTTATTTACCTTTCGTATTGCCAAGTGGATTTTTAAAAATCACCTTAATATCTGTATGGAAATGGGACAGGATAGATTTGTTAGGAGAGGCTCAGAACTTACAGGGTTAAGAGTTCTGAGTGATGACGCCTCACATTCTGAGGGCGGGTTTAGAACACTGAAGGGAGTGGTTTCTCTGTGTTCTTTCAGTGTGCGTGTTTGCTCCGAGGAGAGAGCAGCAGCCATGTGCGAACTGTCGCCAGGCAGGAGATTTATTGCTGTTGTGTTTTGCTAAGGAATAAAGACTTTAAGATAAGGAGACTGCTGCGTTTCAGCCTGAATTATTGCCTTCACACGAAGAACGTTTCCTGCTTCTGTTCCGCTGTGTTTACGCTCTGCTGAGTCAAAGGTCCCAGGGGGGGAGACCAGAGCGCAGAGGAAGTGTGCCGGACCCCCGGACGTCATTGACCTCCAAAGGTTATGGGAGATCAGCAATAAAGATAAGCAACGTTCGTGTGTGAGATGACTGCAGGAAAAGAGGCTGAGGAGCAGCCAAAGGCCAGCTAAGGAGTAGCTGGAGCCAGCCAGGAGTTTGCTGGGAGGAGCTGAGATCTGCCGGACCGGGAGGTACCTGTAAGTAGGCCGGGCCCCGGGGGAGAGATGGCAGACAGCCAGAAGACGTCAATCCCTTTTGATAAGGTGGACGGGAGCAAGCCCTGGGCCGGGAGAAGGCAGGCACTGAAGAAAGCAGTGGGAGCCAGGCCAGAGGGGGCTGAGAATTGCTCTGAGAAGGCACCAAGCCCAGAAGGGGCTGAGGGACGCCCAGAATGCCCAGTGAGGGCTGGGACTGTGTTGGAAGGCTTTTGCAATGCTTCGACACGTCTGTGTGATGGATTGCATGCTGGAGAGCGGCTGAGAGAAGAGAAGAGCTTTGCACCAGAGGTTGGGGGTGCAGGCCATTCCAAGGGTCTTGAGAGTGCCCAGGCTGTTTGGCAGGAGCTGGAGGGGGTTTGCAGAGAAACCACAGCAGAAGCCAAAAGCCATTTCCCCAACAGCAGTGCTGCTGGAGAAGTTGGGGGGGGCAGAGAAGACCAAAGGCAAGTTTGCAAAGTTGTCCACTCGGCGATGTTTTGTTTGTGCCTCGGCTGAACACCTGCGTCGCAACTGCCCACAGAGAGCAAGGGAGCCAGGGCAGGATGTGTCCAAGGTCGTTTCCCATGGGAACCAGCCGGGTTTCCATGGCAACTGGGCCTGCAGAGGGGGCAGGCGTGGGAAAGCTTATCAGCTGACTGCGTCGATGGCGGTTCTGGAGAACACCTGCAGCGAGAGCCCCAAGGTCGGGGGCAGCAGGAAGTCAGTTGCTAAGGCAACAAAGAAGGACAACTCCGGAGGGGGGAGAGTCCTACGTTGGGTTGTTGACTCGGCTGCGAATGGCCATCTGGTAACAGCGCCACCTGATGGACAAATGTGGAACTGCAAGGCTGTTTCAACTGAGAAAACAGTTAAATTTGCTACAGGTTCACAGGGACGTATAACCCATGTTGTTAACATGTTTGTCTCTTTTTTACAGGCTGAACTGAAGGTCTATGTTCTCCCTGAGATAAAACATTGCCTGTTGTCTGTACCGTGCCTTTTACAGGAGGGATATTCAGTGAGTTTTGAAAAAAATGTTTGCACAATTTCCAGAGGGGGGAAGAAGCTCATAAGTGTTGAGAAAAATCAAAACAACCTCTTTGTTCTGGAAACACCTCTGGAGGGTGAGGGGAATACTGGGAAAGCCACTGATCACACTCATGCGTCGTGTGCTTGCGTGTGGCACAAGAGAATGTCACATGGGTCCTGTGAGGACGTTCAGATGTTATCAGAGTGCACCAAAGGTTGCAGGGTAAAAGAATGTGGTCAACCTTTGAATTGCAAAGCTTGCAGGAAAGCCAGAAACAAGGGATTTAATCATCCCAGGGTGGAGAGAGTAACCACAAAGCCTTTTGAGCTTGTGCATGCAGACCTTTTAGGTATGCCACAGCCAAGTCTGGGCAAGGCCAAATGGCTGATGGTGCTGACAGATGATTATACGCGGAACGCATGGGCTTTCACGCTGAAAACTAAGGACGAGGCAACGCAACTGATCAAAGATTGGGTTGCTGAGGTGGAACTAAGGTTCTCCACCAAGGTGCAGGGGTTCAAATGTGACCGAGGTTCAGAGGTCACTGGGTCTGCTCTAAAGGGTTTCTTTCGCCAGAGGGGGATACGTCACAAGGTGACTTCTCCTCAGGACAGTGGCGTGGCAGAGCTTAGGAGTAAAGCTCTGGTTCAAGCATCAGAGATTCTACTGGATGACTCTGGTTTGCCTCACAGTTTTTGGGGGGAGGCGGTAAAGACAGCCAATTTCACGATGAACAGGTGCTACAATGCAGTGGTAGGTGACACCCCGTATTTCCTGCTTCATCGGCAGAAGCCGCTTGTGCATTTCTTTCGCACTTTTGGTAGCAGAGCCATGGTACCTGTACCAAAGTTTCTGCAGCAGGAGGGTGGCCCAAGGTACCAGGAAATGATCTTCTGTGGATATGAGCCTGCGACAAAAGGGTGGAGATTCGCATACCCAGAAGGTGATCAGACCAAGCTTCTGGTCAGTAAACAGGCTGAGTTCTTTGAGCAGGATGGTTGGGCAAGGCGCAAAGCGCGCTCTGACGTTCACTCAGATTGTCTGTCTGACTCTGAGGAGGAAGGAGAGCCAGAGCCTGGACCTGCTGGTGGAGACCAGGTCCCTGAACAGAGTAGGGCGTCTCCACAGGTTGTTAAGGGAGTGTCCAAGAGTGAGCCCTCATCTCCTGTGCGCATAATGGAGAAAGCTCACAGACGTGTCAAGTCAGAGGGGGAGTCTTCTGATGAGGAAGACGCACATGCTGGCCCCAGTGGGTCAAAAGGAGCACCCCAGTTTGTGCCCAGGCGGTCATCACGGGCTACAAAGGGAATTCCACCTGAGAGGTTTCAGGTCACAAATGCGTGGGTTGGTTTCGCACAGTGCGAACCTAAGGTTTGTGAGGTTCAACAGGTGCCTAACAACGATGCCAGGAAGGGGCGGAAGGCAATGGGGAAGGTGTTGAACACTCAGAGGTCCTCTCAGAACGTGATTCGAGAGGGGGTGTTAGGAGAGGCTCAGAACTTACAGGGTTAAGAGTTCTGAGTGATGACGCCTCACATTCTGAGGGCGGGTTTAGAACACTGAAGGGAGTGGTTTCTCTGTGTTCTTTCAGTGTGCGTGTTTGCTCCGAGGAGAGAGCAGCAGCCATGTGCGAACTGTCGCCAGGCAGGAGATTTATTGCTGTTGTGTTTTGCTAAGGAATAAAGACTTTAAGATAAGGAGACTGCTGCGTTTCAGCCTGAATTATTGCCTTCACACGAAGAACGTTTCCTGCTTCTGTTCCGCTGTGTTTACGCTCTGCTGAGTCAAAGGTCCCAGGGGGGAAGACCAGAGCGCAGAGGAAGTGTGCCGGACCCCCGGACGTCATTGACCTCCAAAAGATTTGGTCCTCTTCTCATGCAGAACTGGGATGGACTGGACTTTAATAGGTCCATCTATCATCCCAAGGTATGATCCAGGTTTTACTCAGGACTCTCTCTCTCTCTCTCTCTCTCTCTCTCTCTCTCTGCCCATAAGCTAGCCCTGGTAGGTCTCAATATACATACAGTGGTACCTTGGGTTAAGAACTTAGTTCGTTCTGGAGGTCCGTTCTTAACCTGAAACTGTTCTTAACTTGAAGTACCACTTTAGCTAATGGGGCTTCCCACTGCCACTATGCCGCTGCCATGCGATTTCTTTTCTCATCCTGAAGCAAAGTTCTTAACCCGAGGTACTATTTCTGGCTCAGCGGAGTCTGTAACCTGAAGCGTCTGTAACCTGAGGTCCCACTGTACTTGCTTTTTCCCCAAATCTCGGAAAAACCTTGCACTGCCACTAGAAAGAGGCAAGGCAATGTGTGTTAAAACAGTAGTCAAGTCAAAAAGTTGGCTGTTGCTTGCTTTTCTCCTGTACTGTATTGGCTGGCCCAGCAAGAACTGATAACGTCATCAGCCTTCATGAACTTTTACAGGTCTGTGAGCAGGCACAAGGGGCAGCATCTTCATAAGGTGGATTGGGCCTTTTCCCTCTTGGCAGTGCCAACTTCAGATTTTTAGGAAGGTGCCCTCAATGAGCCTCCTGAAAAATAGGAGCACCGGATGCTGGAAGAATGTGGAATCACCTGTACCCACTTTCCCATGACACCAGCTGAGGGCATCCAGTCATTCCTCAATGGGGTAGAAAATAACCCCTGTTTCTGTTCTTCTCCTTGTCACCATGGTGGGGATTGTTTCTCCTAGATTCTTCCACCCACCGTTCCATGATTGAGAACGGGGCCCAGAAGGAGGTAACAAGTGGCAGTGACAAGAAAGAACTGCAGCTGTGGCTCCGCATCTAGTGTCATCCTCTAGGACCAATAGCAGCATTGTGCGATGACTGCTATTGCTGTTCCATGTCATCATCCACCCACCTGCCACTTATCCAGCAGCAATTGTGGAGGCTCTGGCCAGGGTTGTTCCCAGCTACGATTGCCTGGGCTTTGGCAGACACCCATCCATGCCAAGCTCTAATAGCAGGTCTCTCTCGCCCTTGATTGTACCTCTGACCAAAGTATCCAAAATGGAGGCTTGAGCTGTGGAGTGACAGCAGCAGTCCTTTATATTTCAGCCTGGCATCTTGCCACTAAGACCGATTGAATGTTGTACAAGCAATTCACTATCTTAAGGGGACATTTGGTATTTGTAAAGTAAATAGTGTGACATTACATCACTCAGGCTGTGCCTCTGCTGCATGAGCTACAGCAGAAATATGGGATCAAGTTATTAAATAGAGCAGAAGAGAGGATTTTTGATTAGGCAGTACCTGCTCCCTAAATAGCAGTCTTAGGGAGCTAACTCAGTTTGAAAACTAAGCTAAATTGTTCAATAGCTTCTGAGTTCAGGAACAGCAGCATCAGCAGAACCAGATACAGGGCCTGATCCAGTGGTGGAGCAACATGCTGCAGCCCCAGGAGCAGAAAACAGGCGGGGGCGTGGTGCGTCACCCATGGGGACGTGGCAAGCCGTGTGGGGGCATGGTGCATGTTTGGGGTTGCGCAGTGTGTGGTGTGCGTCCCGGGAGGGGGCAGTGTGTGCTGCACGTTGGGGGGGGTGGCTGCGATGGCATCCTTTCCCTAAATGGTGCCCAGGGCAGTGTGCTCCCCCACTCCCCCCTTTGTACACCAGTGGCCTGATCCTGGCCATAATATGGTTAACTAGATAGCAAAGTGCAGCTGCCCACCTTTTCAATGAGTGTGGGCAATCAGATGACACTTTGGGGGGGGAGGGGTTCCTGCCAACGAGGACCCCAGAACAGCAAGAGGGTAGGCTAAGCTACCTCGGACTTTCTCGTTATTGGTTTGGTGACCTTACAAGTTCCTGCAGTTTTGTTTTGTTTTTTTAAAAAGATTTTTATAGATACAACAAGGAAAAAAACAAACACAAATACCAAATTACACACAAGAATAACCATAGACACATAATTTTCTTAGCAAACAATAAAACATATATTGGTCTTAACACTAAAGACCCAACCTCCCGTCTATTCCATATTTCAATTTCATATTACTTATTGCCAATACACACTTTTATCATAATTAAACTTATTCTTAATAAATCTAATTTCTTATATCTACCTTGCAACTATTATGGAAGTTCCTTGAATGCTGCAACAGAGGAACTTCAGTAATAGTTGCAAGGTAGATATAAGAAATTAGATTTATTAAGAATAAGTTTAATTATGATAAAAGCTCCTGCAGTTTTGAAGGTGGCATCTGAATTGGTGAGCTGACTGCCACTCTTTGTTTTGAGAAATGTTTTAAATTAAAATGGTGGTAGTGGAGTTGCAGCCTCACTGCTGTTTCAGCACTTCTGTTGCTAGTTCACTGGTCAAGCAGGCAATTGTGCCTGCTGTTTCCCTCCAGCCTGTTGCAGAAGGGAAGAAATACCATTGCAGTGGTAGGCACGTGAGAGAAGGGCAGTGGCTACAGGTGGAAGAGGATCAGCCCTGCTGAACGGAAAGGGTTGAAAAATTGGGGCAGTGGTGGCTGTCAGGAGTTCAGCCTACACTCGAGTAGGACCCTGGCAGAGACACATGCCCAACTGGCATGTTCTCTCCCTCCTGGTCGATTGTTCGGGAGCTTCAAGAGCTTTCTTCTGCCCGAAGATCACAGCGACCGATGCCAAGTGACAACCACACACTTCGGGATCCGCAGAGTTGCACAGTTGCGTAACAGACCTCAGCAACTCAGCATTTTGGCTAATCTACTTTATTCACATATAAACACACACAGAGCACATCAACATGGCTCCCTTTCTCTCTAGCATCAGACAGCAGAGAGAAAAAGAACAAAGGACAGTAGTCCCACTTCACGAAACATAGTAACACAAACATCCTGTCTCCGTCACATCCCACTCTGTGGAGTCAAAACATATACCGTCATGTGAAAGACAATAATCATATGATTGCAATCATAGATCAGGAATTCTAACAGTGGCCCCAGGGTATTGGGGGGTGCACCTCACCTAGGGGAGTCCCTCAAATCTCACCTGTGGGCAACACTCAAACCTGGTAGCACCTCTGTTTGGGAATTTAAATGTAAAGAAAAAACATGTCAAAAACATTTGAAATATCAGCTGTTATTAGATGCTGTTGCTCAACAATTTAAAGAATGAAGCCTATCTTTCGTATCTAAAAGCTTGTTTTTCTACTTTTGCAATTTATTGAAGGAAAAGCGAGAATATCTTTTTTCTAAAAACCATCAGTTTAATGGATATAGAGTGTTTCCTGAATTATAAAGGCATAATTGGTTGTGTTTGTAACCTCTTTTCCCCTCATTTGCATTGAAAAGGTATAAAATCTTGTACATTCTTTTGTTATATAAGATTTCTGCTTGGGCACTTTTCTTCCTTTCTATTTACTTTTATTTATTATAATTACTTTAAAAAAATAACTATGCCTTTGTGAAGGAGTAAATGAAATGAACAGCCCATTATACTATGTCTAATAAAGCTTTACATCTTTCCTGGCAAAAAGGAGAAAAGAGGTTTATGCAAAGTTATGTGTTGACAACACTTTTGTCAAGCCATAAATGATACGTACGGAAAGCTGGGCTACTTCTATACCTGTAACAGCTTAGCGAGAGGTCCTAGCAAATTTCTTTAGGTTGCCTTCTCTGCATCTTGAGCAACTCATTACATCTAGCTAAAGTGCCAAATTCTGTAATTATTGCAGGTCCACCCATAGAAGATATTTAATGTTAACTTCATACACACAGTGGGAATATTGTTGATAGGTGCGAAATTATGGCATTCAATAGAACTTGTGACGGCACAAGCTGTGTAAGGATGAGAGGGCGTTTGCACCAGTCCCACCTGCAACTTCCCTGTGCATGTTGGCCTCCTCCTTAGCCCAACCTTTCATGCATTGAGCATGAAGGTGTGCAGAGTGGTTTTAATGATGTTAGCTGAACAAGGTTAGAATTCTCCACAGAACTCAACACATGGTTTCTGATTGAAGGGAAGATTCTAATCACTTTCAGGTGAGTACACTGAGAATCCTCCGCACGACAGGAACACCCGCCCTCCTATGCAATTGGGGTTCATGATCAAAGGGAAGGTTCTAGCTACGATCAGCTGATGGTTAGAACATGGTCAAAAATCTTCATTCATGTGTTAAAAGCCAGAAGAGGTGGAAAGGTGGTACACACACAGTCACTCCAGGAATGGCATAGATGGGCATGCAATTTGCAAAACAATATTGTGCCACACAGAGTGGGGAAATATTTCAGTGCAATGGCACTGTGTCACCTGTGCTCATCCAAAAACTCCATGGACATACATGGTGTCAATTCAGACTGATTTCCTTATCTTTTCCTTCAGGAGTTTACCCATTTTTAGGGGGCATCAGGGCTGAGGAAACACCTGAAACGAAACAGATAGGGGGTGGGTGGGGAGAAAGGAAAAGTATTTTTTTTAAAAAGCTAACACCATCATTTTAAATATGCTCCCCGAAAAACAACTTCAGGGGGGCCCATTCTCAAAGGGCACCAAAACAGCCACCCCCAAAAAAATTCAGCGCCTGCAAATGGGGCAGTGAAGGGAGTATGCTTTGATCCACCCCTATCAAACAGACTGTTTTTTATATGCTCACTTATCTGGCAATAGACCACTGTGAGATCCCTTGTTCCTTTCCAAGTCTATCTCTTCCCAATAAACTCACTGCACTATTGGGTCTGCATAAAGAAATCTAAGAAACAAGTGAGCTCATGGACAGTTTAAGTCTGATCTTTCTTGAAAACTAAAGGGGTCAGAATTTAGCTAACCACATACAGAGGAAAATATGAATGAAAATTCAAGTCACAACGAAACAACAATACCTTCAAGCTATGCCACAGTTCCCAGTTCCCATAATTTACTTTGTAAAAAGTTACATTTGGGCAGTATGGTGTTTCTCTGTGATTATAACAAATTTGCTTTCATCTCCCGTGCAACTGCGCCTGTTGTTTCCTTTATCTCACACTCTAAAACATTGCAAAAATAATCTGAATGTTTAATGTAGACTTGCAAAGTAGCATGTAACTAATAATTCAACTGTATCAAACAGAACATTTTTAAAACAACTGTGAGGAGCTGACATTTTGCTATGCTCGGTTATCCCACAAGAAATGGAAAACATCGTAGAGTAGTCATATTTGTTGCAGCTACAGAATAAAAAAAAGTATTCCGTTCCCTCCAAGAGTAACCCATATGTTATGGGGATGAGGTCCTACTTTCTCAAATGCATGAAGTAATCACTTAAGCGGGCAGTATCAACCATGAAACCTTGCCCCCCCCCACCCAAAAGAAGACTTAGGAGACAGAACTGGAATAAGGTGTATATTTATTAACAGGTAAGAAGTTGGAGGGACTGCAAACACAGTGTCCATAACAGGCTGCATTGGAGCAATCCTAACCTTCAATCACCACTTCTGGGAAGGATTAGGCAGAAGTGTCGCTCTACTGGCAGAGGAGGACTATCATACCTTCCAACAGTTCTCTGATGAAAATAGGGACATCCTATGCATACCCTCCAACATTTCTCCAATGCAAACAGGGACATCCTAAAGAAAAGTGGGACATTTCAGGGCCAATCCAGGGACTGCCCCTGGAAAACAGGGACACTTGGAGGGTCTGGACTCTGCCACAGCAGAAGCCCTATGAAAGTTCAGGCAGCTGCTGCCACTGGTATTCCTACTGGCAGTAGTCTGCCTAAGCATCAAAAAATGGAGTGTTATGGGGGAAGTGTGGATGCACACAAAAGCTCATACCAATAACTAACTTAGTTGGTCCTACTGGAAAGGTGCTACTGGAAGGATTTTTTTAAAAATTATTTTATTTTGTTAAGAAAACAGAGATATTAAAGTCTTACAGCAAAATGTTTGGGTTTCTACCTTCAGGTGCTCTGATGTGATTAACTGCACTGTACCAGGATTCAGGGTAAATTCATCTGAAGTGCTGTTTGATGCTTTTAAAACTCCCATTCTCCCTCTCTCCACCTCCTCCTCCTACACACACACACACACACACACACACACACATTTTATATTTCAATATTTTTACATTCTGATAATTTTCACATTAAACACACACACACTCCACCCCAAGGTGCTTCTGGCCTTGTTTACCTTTGACATCAGGTAAAAACATAGTTTTGTAAACAAAGCTTTGGGAGTATCCATTTTTTGCAGTTTAATGAGGCAGGTGTTTTAAGATGTTTTGAAATAGGGATATGCAATAAAACTTTTTCATAGCTCCAGTCCAGGTTTGATCTGGGATCCTGAACTCACATCTCTTCCAGATGAGTGGTGCAGTGGATCATATGGACTTTCTATGCATTCTAATGACAGATGAACTGTCTCAAGCTCAGATCAGAATGACTAAAATGAGTTTGGGCTTGATTGGAATTGGTTCATTTTAAGCTTTTCCCAGGTCTCGTTGTCCTCCTGATTAGTGGTTGAGAAAATATCTTGTGCTTTTCTTGCTGGTTTTTTTTTATGTTCTTGGTCATTTTCATGTAACACTCTGCTATCTTTCCTTCACATTTGCACAGCTGAAATGACCCACTTGAAATTCTCTGTGAAAGAAAAAGGTGCATCTTCCTTTGAGTATGATTGAAGAACATCATCTCAGCAAACCCTTGAGGTTCAGTGCTTCGCTGTCACTGGCCTTTGTTACAGTAAAATTGTATTTTCTATAATAATTCCAGCTTTGCGCATTTATTGTAATACTAATTACATGACAGTGTTGTTAGCCAGATAATTGCAGGGTTTGTGTATTCAAAGCTCATTTAGGTTCAGAAATGAGGCACTTTTAGAAACATACCTGGAGACAAAAAAAAATCTGCTTTCTGCAAAATCTGTTTTGTTCATGTTTGGGAGTTTGGTGCATTTAAGTTTTAGAGAATGGAGCTATTAAATATGCTTGGATAGTTCACCAGGAACCATAATAGACTTATGGAGATTTACATCTTAATGGATGGATCCAGACTTAGTCATGCTTTGATCAGGACAATTGAAATCTATGGATTTAAGTTAACGATCCTATTGATTTCAGTGGTTGACTCTAAAGCATGGCTAATTCTGGATTCAACCTCTTATATACAATTAAAAAAGTATTATTGATGTTTTGGATCATGAAGAATGCAATCTCGCTTTTGAAATTATGACACAAAACATGGTAGTGTTTTGTGATAGTAAGTTAGACATCCTGAGAGTTCTCTACTGCAAAGGGTCCTCTCTGGAGGGTACCCTTCATGCTGCCAGGTGAATGTGACCCCAATTGACCAACAAAAAAAATATATTGCTGTAGGCCTAGCTTTATTATAGCCCTGGAAATTTAAAAGCCTGTTGTTTTCTTGGAAATGGACAGGAAGTGAAATAATGGTTGCTCTTTATGTGCTTTGCCATCCGTTGCTTGCGTGACCTTGCTGGGATGAGATGAAAGGAGTGTCACCCAGCTGAGCACCAAATTTGCAAATATTTCATCTTGCATGACTTCATCTTTAGAAAGGCCAGCCGGCCAGCAGCCATAGCTGCCTCCCCCCCCCCGCCCTGTCTTTCCTATTCAATAATGTAAGGTCATGACCCCGCTCCCACCTCCAATTCCTTCCCTGTTCCTGGAGTGTAGCTCAGAAGTCATTACTTAACTCAGGCCCTCCCCAATGCCCTCCCATCCTGATATATATGTATGCATATGGCGTGCCAAGGTAATCATTTCTGTCTCAGTGCTGAATCCATCTTCCTTAGCTGACATGTAAAACCTATACTGTTCTCTGCATGAGCAAGAATAATGCTGTGCGTAGGGTGCTGAGCCAGAATGGGTTGTGGGATACAGTAACATCTAGTCACAGAGCTGGAGCAAGCAAGCAAGAGTCCATGTGTGCCCCCTTCTTCCCTTCCTTCCCCTGGTGGGTCAGCTTGGGCTTTCCTGAAGTGGGATGCCATAGGATATGGTTATCAGATTTTTTCAATGAATCCAGGGACACTTTTTTTTTTTTTTTGAAGCTGGGTAGCAACAGGGAGTCAGTAGTGGAGATGGCGAGGCAAAATACCCTGGGCCCAAGCACACACGCATATTGTATAAACATGCAAAGCCCTTCTTTTGCACCCTGTGAAACATAAATGTGCAGAGTTTTAAAAAAACTGGGCAACACCCGCCCACAACTCCTGAGCCTCCCCCGATAAGTCAAAACAAAGGGGGAAGGGGGCAGGAGATCTGTACTGCTGGACGTCCCCAGTTCCCTCTTGGCTGTGGCAGCGGCAGTCAGCAGCCCGGAGCCAGCCTGGTAGTGCAGTTGGCTCTGGCTGGCTTCAGGAGCTGCTTGTTGCCGTGGCTGTTATGTTCTGAGGTTCTCACCCTGGGCCAGCAGGGGGATACTGTAGATGGTTTTCACTCAGGTCTGCATATGCAAATAAGGGATCGAAAGTGACATTCAGTGATTGGATAGTTACAGAAAGTTGTTACAGTTACGTTGTACTGGAGCTCTATATAAGCAGGCTGGCTGAACCCTTCAGTTCAGTTCTGTTCTGACCTGTGAATAAACAAGAGCTGCTTGGGGAATTGCTGTGTCGTCTGATATGTTCACCTACAACTAAACAGTGGCGCCCACCATTTTTCCTCTCTGGAAATCACCATATGTTGTGTTGCACACAAGACATATCATATAGGGACTTCCAGCGAGGAAAAATGGCAGGCAGTAATGCAGGGACAGTAATGCAGGAGAGGGTGGGGAAGCACTTGGCCTGAGCGGCCTCTTCCTCCTCTTTCTCTCACCAGCCTGTGCTCCACCTTTCAGCTCTGATCCTTCCCTGTCTCTGATTCTTGCCTCCTGGCTGGTACAGCTCTCCATAAATCACTGTCCCCCACTCCCGAACCAGACTGCAGCTCTCTCTTCTCCCAGTGCACACTCATCAATGTCCTGCTAGTCCCTGACATCATGCCCACCACAGACCGCCTTGAGACATGGGTTTGTTTGTGGGGAGAGAGTTGACTGTGAGATGATGTCACCAGCACATAGTGTGGTCAAGCAACAGGGTGCCTCTAGAGATGAGCAGTTAGTGAAGGATTAGCCTGTCCTGAGGGGCATTTGTGAAGGATATGTGAATCCCAGAGAAGACATGCATCACCACTCTGAACACCGCATGATAAACCAAGATTTGGATGGAATATTTTTACTACAAGAATGTACAGTGGTACCTCGGGTTACAGACGCTTCAGGTTACAGACTCCGCTAGTCCAGAAATAGTACCTCGGGTTAAGAACTTTGCTTCAGGATGAGAACGGAAATTGTGCAGTGGCGGCATGGCTGTAGTGGGAGGCCCCATTAGCTAAAGTGGTACCTCAGGTTAAGAACAGTTTCAGGTTAAGAACGGACCTCCAGAAAGAATTAAGTTCTTAACCCGAGGTACCACTGTATTAGTGTTATCTTTGTTTGTTTGTTTGTTCTTGGTCATGTTCATGAATTTACATATGAAACTTTCTCTTAGTAAACTGCTCTGCATACTTATTTTAGAAAAGTGGGCTATAAATATGAAATAACAAAATACTTAAGGTACCCCCCCACGCACTTGTCAGTAGATTCCACTAGGGATTCAAGGGTATACCAAGCCTTTAAGTTTGTGCAATTAAAGTGTTGCCTTAGCGCAACAAATCCACCTTAAAAAATCCCTTCTGACTTTTTGGTGCGTTGTGTTAAAACCTGGGTTAATAAACTGATACTTAATCTCTTGGCAGCAGTAAAGCATCTGATGACCAAAGTATGGAAAGAGATAAAGGCACCAATCATTGACGCTTTTAGAATTTGGAGCTCAGCTTTCTTTCTCAATTAAATTGCCATATTTTGTTCGGGGATGGATGAATTACATTGATAGAACAATGGGGGGAATTTATGAACAGTGTCAAATACTTTCCATAGCAGTTTTGGAACTACAGTGATTATGATTTATGACCTTTTGGGTGGTCTTTACGTTTCTGGTATTCTCTTTTTGATTTTGATATCCATCCACCCCCTGTTAAATCCAATTTAAAAGAGAAGGGAAGGTCACAGCCTAGTTAGAAAAATGTCATTGCCATAAAATACCTCTTCAGCTTCATCCTGATTGGCACAGGGATACTAGAAGAAAATACCACACACACACACACACACACACACCCCTTACCCACTCATCATATTTTCTTCCTATAGGGTGTGTAAACTTGGGACATGGACAGACACATCTGCTCTGCAGCTAACCACAAGATATTTGTATTCAAAGCTGCAATTCAGCACCTTTCAGAAACACTAAATACAATAATGATATCCTTCTCGATAATGAAGCAAGGTCTGTACTGTGAACGATGACTGTTATAGTTGCCATGTTGAAGCAGTTTGCCTTGTTTTGCATATCCGTAAAGAAATCAGCTGTTATGTATATTTTTCCCAATTAAATACAAAGCTCTCACAACACACAATAGGTCATTCAAATGTGTGTCGAATCTCTCTGCCTCTGCTCAACAAAATACTAGTTTTCGGCTCATGAAGAAGGAGTCAATTATCACACATTTGTCGGAAAATAAATAAATAAATCACTGAGTTCCAAAAAGGATTAGCAGTGGGAAATCACAAGTGTGACCATGCTCCAAAACTTTATGGCAAAGTTCCCACCCAATTCTCTGCATTAAAACACAGAAGGATTCAAAATGTGTAATTTAAAAAAGGTCAGGATATTGTCACTTGTTATACTGCCACTAGGCCACATGAGACACAGTGTCAGTTAAGGGCAACTCAGAATATATATTGATGATATAGCTATATAGATATATACACAAGCATTTGTAATTTAAATATTTGTCAGTTTGTTACACGGCCCCCTTGATGATTGAGAGCTGAATTATGAACCGAAATGTGTCATGAAATGTCTGATTCTTCCCCCCGCCCCTCTTTCTCATATCATGGATTTGGAGGGGTGGAAATGAAAAATCATTCTAGGGCTTCAAAGCTTCCCAGCTACTTTCAAAACAATGAAACAGTGGTGGGAGACCTGTGGTCCTTCAGATGTAGTTGACCTCCAGCTCCTGTCAGCCTCAGACAGCCTGGCCAAATGTCAGGAATGATGGGAGTTGTAGTCTACCCATTCCATAGGGAATAAGAAGGAGCTTGGTCCAGACCCCCCCCACAAGTGTCTATTTCTCAGGGACAGTCCTGGATTTACAGAAGCCATCCGGTTTCTGATTTGATCCCAGAATGTGCTGCTTTTCCTTAGGTTGTCCCTATTTTCATCAGAGAAATGTTGGAGAGTATGTTGGTTCCTCAAATCCCAACCCAGTCTCAAGCTCCTCAGGCATAGGGTGCAACTAGATATGAGGTAGAGACATCTGTGATTAAAAAGAAGAAGAGAAAAGAAGAAACAAGAAAAGGAACCATGGGAAAGAGTGATTCAAATTGGAAATATTGGAGGTGGGGTGGGGATGCGCTATGTTAAAGGGTGCTTAACCTGTTCCTCTCCTGATACCTTCCCATTGAATTTTACACCTCAGAACTGTTATTTTAATCAGATACCTTCCAGAAAAAATAGCTGGGTCAAGGTTTCAATAGGAAATACAATTGCAATCCATCTATTTTTACATAAAGGTGGGGAAAGGGAGGAGAATCCCAATCATGGGTCTTCAAGGCTCAAATATAACATTACATTTAGCAGGTTTTCAGGCTTGCTATCTTATCTTGGCTAAGCGGTTCATTTTACATCTTGTATTTTCCCTGGAATTTTTGTTTTGTTTTGTTTTCTTGTTATGATATTGAGGGCAGCTTTTGGCCCATCTGCTACAATCTATATAATGTTTCATTTTTATGAAGACTCTTTGCTGTTCCCTTTCACCCCTCCGCTCATTAGAGAAATATTTAATGTCTATTCTCCGGTGATCTAGCAGTCCCGCTGCTGAAAGGGCCGGGTGCAACGGTCCATCCATTCTGCTATAATTGGGGAATCATCAAAAGAAGAGGAGCATCTCCCACAAATGCACACTGGGCATGAGAAAACAAAAGGAGCAATATTGAATGACAAACAACTTGGAATAAAATCCTTTGATATTATATGAGAAGGAAACAAATGGTGTTATGTGCCTGTGTTTGTGTGCACGTTTTAAAGTTTCTAAGATCCTCTCATGCAGACATTTATACCAGAAAGACTTTGCCTTTGTTTTTCATTTCAACAAGAACAAAATAAAAACTGTCTATAAAACAGTTTTTATCATGCCCCAATAATTTCATTTTTGCAAATGTTCTGTGTATTTCCATCCCCCTTTCAAATAAATAATAATAATAATAATAATAATAATAATAATAATAATAATAATAATACAGGAAGGCTCAGAATAGCAATGCTGAACATGGCTGGAGGCGTGGGGAGTCCATCCTTGATAATAGAAGGCATCACACATCTGGCAGAATCTGTCCAGGAGAGAAACATGGCATAGATAAGATGGAGAGGTCAGTCAGTACATCCCAGGGCATGGACTGAAGGGATATGATGTAGCAAGTGTGCTTGAAGCTAAGCAGGTCTGGAAATAGCACCTGAATGGAAGACCACACAGCCCTATTCAAGTAGTTGTATACCTGAAGGAGCGTCTCCATCCCCGTCGTTCACCCAGACACCGAGATCTAGCTCCGAGGGCCTTCTGGAAGTTCCCTCACTGCAAGATGCGAAGTTACAGGAAACCAGGCCTTCTCAGCAGTGGCGCCCACTCTGTGGAACGCCTTCCCATCAGATGTCCAGGAGATAAGTAACTATACAACCTTTAGAAGACACCTGAAGTCCTGCATAGGGAGGGTTTTAATGTTTAATGTTCTATTAAGTTTTTGTACATGCTGGAAGCTGCCCAGAGTGGCTGGGGCAAACCAGTCAGACAGGCGGTGTAGAAGAAGAAGAAGAA